>NC_064631.1:504373686-504682436 GCF_023864275.1 Schistocerca cancellata
TCTTTGGGATTGGAATTATTATATTCTTCTTGAAGTCTGAGGGTATTTCACCTGTTTCATACATCTTGCTCACCAGATAGTAGAGTTTTGTCAGGACTGGCTCTCCCAAGGCCGTCAGTAGTTCCAATGGAATGTTGTCTACTCCGGGGGCCTTGTTTCGGCTCAGGTCTTTCAGTGCTCTGTCAAACTCTTCACGCAGTATCGTATCTCCCTTTTCAGCTTCATCTACATCCTCTTCCATTTCCATAATATTGTGCTCAAGTACATCGCCCTTGTATAGACCCTCTATATACTCCTTCCACCTTTCTGCTTTCCCTTCTTTGCTTAGAACTGGCTTTCCATCTGAGCTCTTGATATTCATACAAGTGGTTCTCTTATCTCCAAAGGTTTCTTTAATTTTCCTGTAGGCAGTATCTATCTTACCCCTAGTGAGATAAGCCTCTACATCCTTACATTTGTCCTCTAGCCATCCCTGCTTAGCCATTTTGCACTTCCTGTCAATCTCATTTTTGAGACGTTTGTATTCCTTTTTGCCTGCTTCATTTACTGCATTTTTATATTTTCTCCTTTCATCAATTAAATTCAATATTTCTTCTGTTACCCAAGGATTTCTACTAGCCCTCGTCTTTTTACCTACTTGATCCTCTGCTGCCTTCACTACTTCATCCCTCAAAGCTACCCATTCTTCTTCTACTGTATTTCTTTCCCCCATTCCTGTTAATTGTTCCCTTATGCTCTCCCTGAAATTCTGTACAACCTCTGGTTCTTTCAGTTTATCCAGGTCCCATCTCCTTAAATTCCCACCTTTTTGCAGTTTCTTCAGTTTTAATCTACAGGTCATAACCAATAGATTGTGGTCAGAGTCCACATCTGCCCCTGGAAATGTCTTACAATTTAAAACCTGGTTCCTATGTCTCTGTCTTACCATTATATAATCTATCTGATACTTTTAGTATCTCCAGGGTTCTTCCATGTATACAACCTTCTATCATGATTCTTAAACCAAGTGTAGCTATGATTAAGTTGTGCTCTGTGCAAAATTCTACCAGGCGGCTTCCTCTTTCATTTCTTAGCCCCAATCCATATTCACCTACTACGTTTCCTTCTCTCCCTTTTCCTACACTCGAATTCCAGTCACCCATGACTATCAAATTTTCGTCTCCCTTCACTATCTGAATAATTTCTTTTATTTCATCATACATTTCTTCAATTTCTTCGTCATCTGCAGAGCTAGTTGGCATATAAACTTGTACTACTATAGTAGGTGTGGGCTTCGTATCTATCTTGGCCACAATAATGCGTTCACTATGCTGTTTGTAGTAGCTTACCCGCATTCTTATTTTCCTATTCATTATTAAGCCTACTCCTGCATTACCCCTATTTGACTTTGTGTTTATAACCCTGTAGTCACCTGACCAGAAGTCTTGTTCCTCCTGCCACCGAACTTCACTAATTCCCACTATATCTATCTTTAACCTATCCATTTCCCTTTTTAAATTTTCTAACCTACTTGCCCGTTGTGGTTGTACCTACGGTACGGCTATCTGTATCGCTGAGGCACGCAAGCCTCCCCACCAACGGCAAGGTCTATGGTTCGGGGGGGGGGGGGGGGGCAGATGACATGGTCGAACTAAAATATAGCTTCGTACACGTAGACACCATGGGCAGGTATGTAAATGATTATAGAGTTGGAATTCTCTGTGACAGGCAGATCGGCTACCAGAGTGTGTTAGTGTTGTTACCAACTCTCGTAGGATGTGTAAAGGGCTTCAACTACGTCACACTGAAGGATATGGAGACGCTGCGTAATCGTGTGACACAGCGTTACCAGCGCCCAGTAAGAGTTTGAAAGCGGCTTCATTGTGGACCTCCATTTGCAATATCTAGATTTCCAGGGCATTCGGATGTGACAGTGGTCCGATGTTGGACCGCCGTGAGAGCAGGCGTACTAGTCGTCGAAGTTCCGGTCGGACACCGAGCGAGGTGGCGCAGTGGTTAGCACGCTGACTCGCATTCGGGGAGACGACGGTTCAATTCCGCTTGCGGCCATCCTGATTTAGGTTTTCCGTGATTTCCCTAAATCGCTTCAGACGAATGCTCGGGTGGTTCCTTTTGACGGGCACGGCCGACTTCCTTTCCCACCCTTCCCTAATCCGATGAGACCGATGACCTCGCTGTTTGCTGTCTTCCACCAAAGTAGTCCAGTCCGGTCGGACTCATCGGGCACCAGACGGAAGGATCGCCGTACTGAACATCAGGCACTCCGTAGCCCCTTCAAATCTGCACATGCCATCCGAGACCAAGTGAGAGACTTTCTGCGAAATTTTGTGTCGTCCCGTGCCACTGGTCGACACTAGCAGCTCCCGAACTGTGGAGCTGTGGTCCATTGCGCAGACTGTCATTGTCACCACAACACAGATGGGTGTATCTGTAGTGATGCCGAGACCGGGAAGCACGGACTATTGATGAACGACGTCGCTTTTGTATTCAGCGGGGAATCGCGATTCTGTACCACCCAAATGACAGTCTGCGACTATGATGGTTTTCTTTGTAGATGTCTCATTCTACCAATGTTTCGGAGAGGCAGAGTGCTGTTGCGTCAAGTGTCACGTGTGGGGGACTCATCGGGTGTGAATTCATGTCACAGGTGAAGGTGACTGAGGGACCTACGGCACAACGGTAGGTCACTGACATCTTGTGTTCTCATGTGTCACCTCTCATGCGACAGTATCGTGGTGCTCGTCCACACATAGCACCTGTCTATATCAACTGTCTGCGTTGTATGAACGCGTGGTGAGTGTTCTTTCGGACATGCAGCTGACATGAATTGTCCCTTCCCCCATCCCCCCCCTCCACCTTCAATTTGTATAAAATTTCCGCGTTACGTTGCGGTACTCTGGTGGCCCAGCATCATCCCCGATAGAACGTGTGAGAGACCAGTTCGGACGTCAACACTATCCCATTGCCTCTACCTAGGACATCAAGGACCAGGTACAACAGCTGTGGGTAGCCTGCCCCAGGAGAAGATCACGGCTTTATTAAACCATTCCCAGCCGAATCACTGCATGCTTCTTATAGAGAGGGATTAAGTGCAACGTCATACTGGCATGTGAGTTCCTCCCAGCGAGTGCTTTTTAAATCTGACTCAGTTTTGTACTCATTGAAACAGCACATACCTTCTGGTACCGTGAAGTGTCTCTTTCCTCGCCATCTGGGTGTTTCATTTTTTTCTTTGTCGAGCAGTTAGGTGTGGCTGCAAACGATAGCAAGAACTGATTTCTGACAAGGGACCTGTTTTAGAAATAGCAGTTACAACAAAAATGGCACTATGAGATCAGCTGTCTCAGGCACCAGGAGTGAACATGCATTAAGAATGCGGATGCGCTGCCACGTGCACCAGAGACGACCATCATCTCCGATTACGCCGGCTGACTGCAGCGGAAGGACGTGCCTTTGCCGTGATGCTGTATGACGTAGCAGCTCCGCCAGGCCTGCAGCTTGCGACGCGTCCGGCAGGTGACAGAAAGCGGAGAAAGCAGCGCTCCCCCAACAAGCTACGGCTTGAGCGGAGTACACAAGCTGTCAGAGGATCCGACTGCCTCCCAGTACCACCTGCAGCTACTCACCTGTTAGCGACCTTAGTGACCGGGATTTGTAGCAGACAGAACATGAAGTGACTTTCAGATGACGATGTCTCTACTGACAACTGTATGCCAAGTAGCAGCTGACGGATGCTTGGCGGAACGCTGTACAGAAGACTGCTTGTGGAGAGGTGAGGCTCAGTGCTGTGAAACAGCCCTTCTTCCATCCCGTTCATCTCCCATCCGTGGCTGCCTATGGTCAGTGGTAGAGGCCGTCCGAAAAATAATGCCCTACTAATGAGGAGTGCCATAGCCTGATTTTCCAGAAACTCAATAAGTGAACCTGTGTCTCTGTTTGTCCGTACACACTCCACCGTTTCTGAGAAAATGACGTTCAAACGTTTTCGATGACATGTGCGCGTAGATGACTTTTAGCGCAGAACAGCTCAACGCAAAAGTTGGCATAGTGACTAGCGACGTGTCCTTCCACTTTTGCGTCACGTGTTCGAAACCCGATGATTGTTTTTTATTTATTTCATATTTTCATTGGTTTTATCCTTATACGTCAGAAGTCGCTACACTAATGTTTCCTATAAAGTTAGGAGCTACAAGGACATTATATTAATTGCGACATTATGTATATACACATATATACGAGGGTTGGAACATTAATAGTGGCAATTATTTACAGTTCGTACAAAATAGATACGTGTTTCGAAGTTTTACTGACCTTCAAAGCAATCACCAGCATTGTGAATAACCCGTTGCCAGCGATGTGGAAGTCGTAGGATACTCTCAGCAGTGCCGGGGTTGTGTTGACAATTCGAGCGGCGAATTTGTAGCAGCTCTGAAGTGAATGCCGTGAAGTGATTCCTTTAGTTTAGAAATCGAGTTGAACTCATGAGGGCTTAAGTCATGGGAGCGCAGTAGGCGGTACAGCAATTAGCAGCCCCATCAGTCAAACAAATCAGTAACAGCTTGCACTGTACGTGCTTGAGCATTTTTCTGTAAAATGATTGCCCGTATCGTACACCGCCCCGGGCTTGTGTCACATGGAGGTGGTACTGGAATAGTGACCAGTTGTACTTCCACCATGAAGGAGCAAAATGTACTATTTTCAGCACATTCGTAGGAACTCACAAGGACTTCAAACAATACTCATATAAAAGGACTGCTCATGACCTTACGGGCGAGAAAACTGTAAAGCTAAATTCAAAATCAATAATTCAAGGGAACAAAACAGATCAGGTCGGCATTCGTGGCTACTAGGATACAGCACATTATCCTGGATGGAAAGTGGTCTATTGATACTGAATAAATATCAACTGCAGCGCGGGGGATTGTAAAAGAACCAGTGATGAGCATGTAAACAATAACAATGTAACGTTAAGAATTACACTACTGGCCATTAAAACTGCTACACTAGAAAGATAAGCAGATGATAAACGGGTATTCATTCGACAAATATATTATACTAGAACTGACATGTGATTACATTTTCGCGAAATTTGGGTGCATAGCTCCTGAGAAATCAGTACCCGGAAGAACCACCTCTGGCCGTAATAATGGCCTTGAACGCCTGGGCAGAGTCAAACAGAGCTTGGATGGCGTGTACAGGTATAGCTGCCCATGCAGCTTCAACACGATACCACAGTTCATCAAAAGTAGTGACTGGCATATTGTGACGAGCCAGTTGCTCGGCCACCATTGACCAGACGTTTTCAGTTGGTGAGAGATATGGAGAATGTGCTGGCCAGGGCAGCAGTCGAACATTTTCTGTATCCAGAAAGGCCCGTACAGGACCTGCAACATGAGGTCGTGCATTATCCTGCTGAAATGTAGGGTTTCGCAGGGATCGAATGAAGGATAGAGCCACGGGTCGTAACACATCTGAAATGTAACGTCCACTGTTACAAGTGCCGTCAATGCGAACAAGAGGTGACGGAGACGTGAAATCAATGGCACCCCATACCATCACGCCGGGTGAAACGCCAGTATGGCGATGACGAATACACGCTTCCAATGTGCGTTCACCGCAATGTCGCCAGACACGGATTCGACCGTCATGATGCACCCAGGGTCGTCGTTGAGTACACCATCGCAAGCGCTCCAGTCTCTGATGCAGCGTCGAGGGTAACCGTAGCTATGGTCTCCGAGTTGATAGTCCATGCTGCTGCAAACGTCGTCGAACTGTTCGTGCAGGTGGTTGTTGTCTTGCAAACGTCCCCACCTGTTGACTCAGGGATCGAGACGTAGCTGCACGATCCGTTACAGCCATGCGGATAAGATGCCTGTCATGCGTGCGGAACGATTTGAAGTGGAATGATCATATAAAATTAATTGTTGGTAAGGCGGGTACCAGGTTGAGATTCATTGGGAGAGTCCTTAGAAAATGTAGTCCATCAACAAAGGAGGTGGCTTACAAAACACTCGTTCGACCTATACTTGAGTATTGCTCATCAGTGTGGGATCCGTACCAGATCGGGTTGACGGAGGACATAGAGAAGATCCAAAGAAGAGCGGCGCGTTTCGTCACAGGGTTATTTGGTAACCGTGATAGCGTTACGGAGATGTTTAACAAACTCAAGTGGCAGACTCTGCAAGAGAGGCGCTCTGCATCGCGGTGTAGCTTGCTCGCCAGGTTTCGAGAGGGTGCGTTTCTGGATGAGGTATCTAATATATTGCTTCCCCCTACTTATACCTCCCGAGGAGATCACGAATGTAAAATTAGAGAGATTAGAGCGCGCACAGAGGCTTTCAGACAGTCGTTCTTCCCGCGAACCATACGCGACTGGAACAGGAAAGGGAGATAATGACAGTGGCACGTAAAGTGCCCTCCGCCACACACCGTTGGGTGGCTTGCGGAGTATAAATGTAGAATGTAGAATCTCGACTGCTAGTGATACGAGGCCGTTGGGATCCAGCACGGCGTTCCGTATTACCCTCCTGAACCCACCGATTCCATATTCTGCTAACAGTCATTGGATCTCGACCAACGCGAGCAGTAGTGCCGCGATACGATAAACCGCAATCGCGATAGGCTACAATCCGACCTTTATCAAAGTCGGAAACGTGAAGGCACGCATTTCTCCTCCTTACACGAGGCATCAGAACAACGTTTCACCTGGCAACGCCCGTCAACTGCTGTTTGTGTATGAGAAATCGGTTGGAAACTTTCCTCATGTCAGCACGTTGTAGGTGTCGCCACCGGCACCAACCTTGTGTGAATGCTCTGAAAAGCTAATCATTTGCATATCATAGCATCTTCTTCCTGGTGTAGCAATTTTAATGGCCAGTAGTGTAGTTGCAATGTCAGACTTTTCGCAGATGTATCCACACGGTGTATAAAAAGATACTCTTATTAAGTATTTTAAGTTTTCCCGTTTTGCTATGGAGTGGGCACTGTTATGAGTCGAGGCAATGTTAGTGGTAATTGGTGGTCGCATGCGCTTCCTGATACCAGCACTCCACCAGGACAGAATCTGTGTACCCCATCTGTCTGTGTACAGAGTATGTCTGTGTGTAAGCGTCTGTTTTTGACCCGCTCGCTAGAGTGTATTTTAGGTGGGACGTGGTTGCCAGTCCGGTATTTAGCTAGTCGAATGTGGGAAACTGCCTAAAAGTCACACCCAGACTGGCCCATTAACAAGGTATTATCATTAAACGTCACTCGAATCTCGCCGCTGCCTAAGTTTAGCATAGAAACTATCAGCAGAGGCGGCCGAAGACTTCCAGCATAAGAAGTCACCCTCATTCTGCCAACGGCCTTGTCAAAGATGTGAATATAGGTTCAGGGCACTGTCTGCCCCTAAAGGTGGAAGGATCAGCAATGATCAACGGCATGAGAATGCAGAAGGTAATGTCAATCACTGCATTAAAGACACATAATGTATACCCACAGGACATGTGGATAGTAGTTGAGAAAGTATCATGATGATCTCTCCATTGGCAGAAGACTCCGGACTTTTGCCCCGTTCGGGTCTCCGAGAGGGGACTACCATGGGGGAAGTGACCATGAGAAAAGATCGAATGAACTTGGTAGCGAAGCTACAAAATCTGAAAAGGGAAATGGTAAGGTTCAATTTAGATATAGTGGAAATCAGTTAAGTTAGATGGAAAGAAAACGACGATTTCTGATCGGATTACTGAAGAGTAATATGAACTATGTTTGTAAAAATAAATTTGTAATTGGTGTACAGATTTTCAGGGCCACTACTTCTGAAGAATATATTTTTACAAATATCGAAATCATGGTGAAACAATTATTTGCAAATGGTTAGCTGGTTCTTCAACCTCCTCTTAATATCAACAGTAGCAGAACATACTTTTAGTATAATGGGAGTAGCATTCGTTATGAATAGCAAGATAAGGCAAAGAGTGAGTTACTGTGAACATTTCAGTGATAGGTTTTCGGAGCCGAAGGCCCACTCATGTACCCTTGAGGACTGCACTACACGAAGCTTTACGCCTCGCCTGGGCCCGTCAACACCAACACTGGACTCTTGATGACTGGTAATATGTTGCCCGGTCGGACGAGTCTTGTTTCAAATTGTATGGAGCGGATGGACGTGTACGAGTGTGAAGACAATCTCAATAACCCATGGACCCTGTATATCAGTAGAGGGCTATTCAAACTGGTGGAGGCTCTGTTATGGCGTGGGGAGTGTGCAATTGGAGTGATGTGGGACTCCTGATACGTCTAGATACGACTGCCAGGTGAAACGTGCGTAAGCATCAATTCATGTCCACTGTGCATTCCGATGGACTTGGGCAATTCCAGTGGGACAATGCGACACACAGTGGCTCCAGAAACACACTTGTGAGTTTACACACTTCCACCAAACTCGCCAGACATGAACATTATTGAGCATATCTTGGATGCCTTGCAAAGTGCTGTTCAGAGGAGATCTCCACCCCCTTGTACCCTTACGGATTTATGGGCAGCCCTGCAGGATTCATGGTGTCAATTCCCTCCAGCACTACTTCAGACGTTAGTCAAGTCCATGCCACGTCGTGTTGAGACACTTCTGCGTGCTCGCGGGGGCCCTACACGATATTAGGCAGGCGTACCAGTTTCTTTGGCTCTTTAGTGTATCTTTCCATTCTGCAAATAAAGGTGAGATATATTCTTAAATTTTGACAAAAATATGCAACGGCACGAATAAAGATTTGCCACGGGAAAGACACGTGCGATAGCCAGATGTGGATGACGCACAACTGGATGCAATCGAATTTTCTGCTACACAACCACCAACATTCAAATACCGATGCCATCGCACATAAAGTTTTCTTGATGTATCAGGCCATGGTGGCTATTGATCATTATCATCATCATCATCATCATCATCAACATCATTGTTTGAAGGTTCATTAACCATGAAAATAGTATACTGACTTCCACGTAGAAAGTGGCAATGATTATTAATTCAGATTTCACAAAGAAGATATGCGGTTAGATTTGTGGAGAATACAATGCTTAAACAATGCCATGCGATAAGCAATCTATCGATCTGCCTTCAAGCAGTGGGTGCACGATTTCCAAATACGTCTACCTGGAACATTTGAGATCATTAAAGTAAAAGTAATATGATAATTAAAAAAGGTTCTACAATTAGTGCAGACACCAGTAATTATGGAGAAAGTGAATATTGTCCGATAAATCAGCCATATCTCATTATACAACGAGACCCTAACATAAGTAAGCAGCCAGACGAGGAAGTTGTTTCCAAACACGTCGTTTGTTTCTAAAACAGAAAAAGTTAATGTAATACAGAGGTTGCTTATTTTGCATTATCCATACTAACTTACAATTAAAATCTGCATTGGGATTACATATAAATTTTGTGATAGAGTTACTTACAGGTTGATAGTTTCTTCGTAAAAATAGTAAAAAAGGAAACGTTTTGTATGATATGCCCCATTGCCCCGTGAATCCTGGAAGTGCCGGTTTAACAGCATCCCACTTTCAGGATTCAGTCAAAATTGGCTAAATGGAAAAGTGGTGCAGTCACTTGAATTGTCTGCACCTTTTTACAAGATAAAAAAATATGATTTCAGTGCAAAATATTTAATAATTTAACGGCTTGCCTCGTTAGTCTGGTATCATTTAAATTGTAGTCCGGATGGATATTTTTATTTGTACACCAATCTGAGCACAGGATTGAGGACAACGGGCATTAAAACCCCAATCTGAACCTTCAGACTCCAGTTTAAATATTTGTTGACTACAAAGTGTCAACAACTAGTACTTTTATACGAAGTGAAAAATAACACAGATGAAGTTCTCAGTGCGTAAATGGACGAAAATTAATTTTAGTTTTCATATTGGAAGATAGTAAAAATGTAACTTTTCCGTTTTAATGTTTATATCGTGGTCCTAAACTTTATTACGTTTTGTCACACGTCCTTCTGCTTTTGTTAGTTATTTCTACCAGATGTTCGCGTTTCGATTTTTATGAACACCTACATCAATACTCTGCAAACCACTGCGAAATGCATGGCAGAGGGTACGTACCTATTATTAAGAGTTTCTTTCTGTTCCACTGACGTACAGGCCGCTGGAAGAATGATTGCCTATGTGCGTTTGTAATTATTCTAATATTGTCCTCACGATACTTAGGGGGGGGGGGGGTAGTATATTCCGAGATTCATCATTTAAAGACAGTTATTGAAAAGTGGTTAGTAGATTTTCTCAGGTTAGTTTAGGGCTATGGCAGAGAGACTGCAACATCGATTGATACACTTTCCAGTGGTTTTTCTGTGAGAATAAAGTGTAATTCTGTTTTGTTACTTTTACTGAGGGGACAGATTATACACGTTCATATAATTTGCTGTAATCTCCTGCATAAATTCTTAAAGCAGCAGTATTGCTTTATCTTGTGAGCACATTTTGAAACTTCAATGCATTTAGACATATTACGTATACCATAATCAATTTTCCTGTGATTATCTTGGGGTACTTACACATCATAGATCACTATCAGCATTAGCTCTGTGAAATAAAAAGTGTTGTGAATGATGTATTGTGCCCGTATTTCGAAAGCGTTTTGCACTTGTGTTTTATTTTGCACATTTTGTGGTCAGTGTTCTGGTTACTCCCCATATTATGATACATTTCTAGACAGTACAGTTACGCTTAGCAGCTTCAGGTAACCAGGTCAGAGCATCGGCTATTATGTTATCCTTCCACTTATGTGCAATATTTCGTAATTTCGAAATAGTGCGCTTGTAATAACGACCATTTTACTACAAACAATCCTGTCGGAGGAACACCCGCAACTGAGCATTACACCAGAGGTTGAAAATACCGCTACAGTAGTGAAGTTCTTTTATTTAACACACGACCGGTTTCGGCCTCTTACACGCCCATCTTCAGGTGTCGTGACTTGGTGCTGTGACCCCGAGCGCCGCGGTGGACGTGCACAAGACGCGGTGTGCTACCAACGAGCGTAGAGCGTGGACTCCATGCTGTTGATGAATATGACCTTTCACATTCTGTTAACACACAGCTGGCAAAAGCTACTACGTGTGCTTCACGAGTTCCATTGTCTTTACATGATGTAAGACCTGAACATAAACGTGAGGCTATGTCTGGATGGTGAAATATTTTTGAGTGGACTAAGGCATCAATTTTATTGAATGCTGCTTTACATTCCTCTCTCCCAAACCACGGAGTATGCTTTCTTAATAACTTCAGTGAATTATCGTTGCTCTGTAGTTGCTGTGACAAATCTCCTAAAGAATGAGGTGAGACCTAGAACAGCTTTCAGCTGTTTCCGTGTTGTTAGTGAAGAAAAATTCTTGATTGCTTTAATCTTATTCAGGTTCAGTACAATGCCTTCTGATGATATGACCTTAAAATTTGAGCTGGTCTCTTCCAAACTCTGATTTCTCTACACTAACCGTTATTCTTTACTGCAAAAAATTATGCAGTACATTTCTGTTACCTCCAACTGCTCCTCCCATGTAAGTGTAGCTATTAGTATAACATTTTCATGGAGTGTCACTTATCCAGCAAATCTGGTCCCAATATTGTAACAAAAGCTCCAGCACTAACATTTAAGCCAAGAGGAAGTACCCTTATTTGATATAGACACTCCAAAAAAGGAAAGGCTGTATACTTTCTGGAATTTTCTGACAGTATAATCAGCTAGTATGAGGCCCTGAGATCGATACTGGTTAAGTATCAAACTCTGAAATTTTTGGATCTGCTCTTCATACTTTTTTTTTTTTCCTTCATTTGTCGTCAGTCTACTGACTGATTTGATGCGGCCCCCCACGAATTCCTCTCCTGTGCTATCCTCTTCATCTCAGAGTAACACTGGCAACTTATGCCTTCAATTATTTGTGGGATGTATTCCGATCTCTGTCTTCCTCTACAGTTTTTACCCTCTACAGCTCCCCCTAGTACCACGGAAGTCATTCCCTCGTGTGTCCTATCATGCTGTCCCTTCTCCTTATCACTGTTTTCGACATATTCCTTTACTCTCCTATTCTTCGTAGAACGACCTCATTGCTTATCTTATCAGACCACCTAATTTTCAATATTCGCCTGTAGCACCACATCTCAAATGCTTCGATTCTCTTCTGTTCCGGTTTTCCCATGTTTCATTACCATACAATGCTGTACTCCAGACGTACATTCTCAGAAATTTCTTCCTCAAATTAAGGCCGATATTTGATATTAGTAGACTTCTCTTGGCCAGAAATGCCTTTTTTTTGCCATAGCTAGTCTGCTTTTGATGTCCTTGTTCCGTGACCATAAGTCCTGATGTTAAGTTTGTCGCTGTTCTCATTTCTACTACTTCTCATTACCTTCGTCTTTCTCCGATTTACTCTCAAACCATACTGTGTACTCATTAGACTGTTCATTCCGTTCAGCAGATCATTTAATTCTTCTTCACTTTCATTCAGGATAGCAATGTCATCGGCGAATCGTATCACTGATATCCTTTCACCTTGTATTTCAATTCCACTCATGAATCTTTCTTTTATTTCCATCATTTCTTGCTCGATGTACAGATTGAACAGTAGGAACGAAAGGCTATACCCTTGTCTTACACCCTTTTTAATACGAGCACTTCGTTCTTGGTCGTCCACACTCTTATTATTCCCTCTTGGCTGTAGTACATAATGTGTATGACCCGTCTCTCCCTATAGCTTACCTCTACTTTTTCAGAATTTCGAACAGCTTTCACAATTTTACATTGTCGAACGCTTTTTCCAGGTCAACAAATCCTATGAACGCGTTTTGATTTTTCTTTTGTCTTGCTTCCATTATTAACAGCAACGTTAGGATTGCCTCTCTCGTGCCTTTACTTTCCTAAAATCAAACTGATCGTCATCTAGAGCATTCTCAATTTTCTTTTCCACTCTCCTGTGTATTATGCTTGTAAGCAACTTGGATGCATGAGCTGTTACACTGATTCTCGCACTTGTCAGCTCTTGCCGTCTTCGGAATTGTGTGGATGATGCTTTTCCGGAAGTCAGATGGTATATCGCCAGACCCATATATTCTACACACCAACGTGAATAGTCGTTTTGTTGCCACTTCCCCCAATGATTTTAGAAATTCTGATGGAATGTTATCTATCTCTTTGCCTTATTTGACCTTACGTCCTCCAAAGCTCTTAAATTCTGATTCTAATACTGGAGCCCCTATCTCTTCTAAATAGACTACTGTTTCTTCTATCAAATCAGACAAATCTTACCCTGGTACAATTATTTATCTCCCATGTGTCTATAACTCAACACAATCGTCCATTCGGCTTGTGAACTATTAACAAGTGACTGCTATTAGGTGAAAGTGATGTTTCAATTACCCTCAAATCTAGCATTTTTCTAATCTTCTCCATCACAGCTTCACATTTCGTCCACGGATATGGTAAGTAGATGAGCAGTAGATTTAGTGGGGCATGACCTCGCGATTATATTGGTAACCTCTAATAACGTCAGGTTTGTCGGTAATAATGTTTTTATTAGTAGATGCGCCAGTTAGACTTTCTGTACAGCACTGATGCACGGTGACTGTGATATTTTGGTCGGAATACGGTTCGTATTAGCTTTCATCCCCAAGTCAGTACAGCGTGACTGACTTGTCAAAACAGTGAGGCAGTGTGTCACTGATACGTTTAGTAATGCCTTGTATGATCTTTATCCTGTTAGCCTTGCAGTTTCTGCTATTAGGTGCTTTATTTCTAAATAGATCCACAATTACTTCCTCACCATCATCTGCCAAAATCCTCCCACAAAAGAATTCTACCCCAATTACGCAGTTTGCAGTTAAGCCTTTAACGATTAGGGATGTGTATTTCATCACTCCATAACCTACATTCATTCATCTGTGCTTCCCATTTCACACGACGCTATTTCAGGCCAATAGTTCCCATATCTTGCAATTCTGCACTGGCATGATGGGCGTGCATCACGTCTCACCGATTTTATCAAATGGTTCAAATGGCTCAAATTGCTCTGAGCACTAAGGGACTTAACATCTGAGGTCATCAGTCCCCTAGAACTTAGAACTACTTAAACCTAACTAACCTAAGGGCATCACACACATTCATGCCCGAGGCAGGATTCGAACCTGCGACCGTAGCGGTCGCGCGGTTCTAGACTGAAGCGCCTAGAACCGCTCGGCCACACTGGCCGGCCCGATTTTGTCAGAAAAAATTAAGAGTCATAAGGTTTATCATGGCGCTTGTCTCTACCATAACAATATGGATACTTCTTCCATTATTACAGTGCCAGCTGACTGAATCAAATCCCCTGTCTACCCTCTGAATTCCTCGGTGTCACTGGATGATGACTGCTATTGACGACTCGTTGACTGAAAATACTATACTGACTTCCATGTAAAAGTGGTAATGAATATTCATTCGGACTTCAGAAAAAAAGATCTGCGCTTTAGATTTATGAAGAATACATCTACATCTACATCTACATCCATACTCCACAAGCCACCTGACGGTGTGTGGCGGAGGGTTCTCCCTTCTATTCCAGTCTCGTATCGTTCGTGGAAAGAAGGATTGTCGGTTTTCCTCTGTGTGGGCTCTAATCTCTCTGATTTTATCCTCATGGTCTCTTCGCGAGATATACGTAGGAGGGAGCAATATACTGCTTGACTCTTCGGTGAAGGCATGTTCTCGAAACTTTAACAAAAGCCCGTACCTAGCTACTGAGCGTCTCTCCTGCAGAGTCTTCCACTGGAGTTTATCTATCATCTCCGTAACGCTTTCGCGATTACTAAATGATCCTGTAACGAAGCGCGCTGCTCTCCATTGGATCTTCTCTATATCTTCTATCAACCCTATCTGATACGGATCCCACACTGCTGAGCAGTATTCAAGCAGTGGGCGAACAAGCGTACTGTAACCTACTTCCTTTGTTTTCGGATTGCATTTCCTTAGGATTCTTCAAATGAATCTCATTCTGGCATCTGCTTTACCGACGATCAACATTATATGATCATTCCATTTTAAATCACTCCTAATGCGTACTCCCAGATAATTTATGGTATTAACTGCTTCCAGCTGCTGACCTGCTATTTTGTAGCTAAATGATAAAGGATGTATCTTTCTGTGTATTCGCAGCACATTACACTTGTCTACATTGAGATTCAATTGCCATTCCCTGCACCATGCGTCAATTCGCTCCAGATCCTCCTGCATTTCAGTACAATTTTCCATTGTTACAACCTCTCGGTACACCACAGCATCATCTGCAAAAAGCCTCAGTGAACTTCCGATGTCATCCACCAGGTCATTTATGTATATTGTGAATAGCAACGGTCCTATGACACTCCCCTGCGGCACACCTGAAATCACTCTTACTTCGGAAGACTTCTCTCCATTGAGAATGACATGCAGCGTCCTGTTATCTAGGAACTCCTCAATCCAATCACACAATTGGTCTGTAGTCCATATGCTCTTACTTTGTTCATTAAACGACTGTGGGGAACTGTATCGAACGCCTTGCGGAAGTCAAGAAACACGGCATCTACCTGTGAACCCGTGTCTATGGCCCTCTGAGTCTCGTGGACGAATAGCGCGAGCTGGGTTTCACATAACCGTCTTTTTCGAAACCCACGCTGATTCCTACAGAGTAGATTTCTAGTCTCAAGAAAAGTCATTATACTCGAACACAATACGTGTTCCAAAATTCTACAACTGATCGACGTTAGAGATATAGGTCTATAGTTCTGCATATCTGTTCGACGTCCCTTCTTGAAAACGGGGATGACCTGTGCCCTTTTCCAATCCTTTGGAACGCTACGCTCTTCTAGAGACCTACGGTACACCGCTGCAAGAAGGGGGGCAAGTTCCTTCGCGTACTCTGTGTAAAATCGAACTGGTATCCCATCAGGTCCAGAGGCCTTTCCTCTTTTGAGCGATTTTAATTGTTTCTCTATCCCTCTGTCGTCTATTTCGATATCTACCATTTTGTCATCTGTGCGACAATCTAGAGAAGGAACTACAGTGCAGTCTTCCTCTGTGAAACAACTTTGGAAAAAGACATTTAGTATTTCGGCCTTTAGTCTGTCATCCTCTGTTTCAGTACCATTTTGGTCACAGAGTGTCTGGACATTTTGTTTTGATCCACCTACCGCTTTGACATAAGACCAAAATTTCTTAGGATTTTCTGCCAAGTCAGTACATTTCATTGAACGCCTCTCGCATAGCCCTCTTCACACTACATTTCGCTTCGCGTAATTTTTGTTTGTCTGCAAGGCTTTGGCTATGTTTACGTTTGCTGTGAAGTTCTCTTTGCTTCCGCAGCAGTTTTCTAACTCGGTTGTTGTACCACGGTGGCGCTTTTCCATCTCTTACGATCTTGCTTGGTATATACTCATCTAACGCATAATGTACGATGGTTTTGAACTTTGTCCACTGATCCTCAACACTATCTGTACTTGAGACAAAACTTTTGTGTTGAGCCAACAGGTACTCTGAAATCTGCTTTTTGTCACTTTTTCTAAACAGAAAAATCTTCCTACCCTTTTTAATATTCCTATTTACGGCTGAAATCATCGATGCCGTAACCGCTTTATGATCGCTGATTCCCTGTTCTGCGTTAACTTTTTCAAATAGTTCGGGTCTGTCTGTCACCAGAAGGTCTAATATGTTATCGCCACGAGTCGGTTCTCTGTTTAACTGCTCAAGGTAGTTTTCAGATAAAGCACTTAAAAAAAATTCACTGGATTCTTTGTCCCTGCCACCCGTTATGAACGTTTGAGTCTCCCAGTCTATATCCGGCAAATTAAAGTCTCCACCCAGAACTATAACATGGTGGGGAAATCTACACGAAATATTTTCCAAATTATCCTTCAGGTGCTCAGCCACAACAGCTGCTGAGCCAGGGGGCCTATAGAGACATCCAATTACCATGTCTGAGCCTGCTTTAACCGTGACCTTCACCCAAATCATTTCACATTTCGGATCTCCGTCAATTTCCTTCGATACTATTGCACTTCTTACCGCTATAAACACGCCTCCCCCTTCACTGTCCTGCCTGTCTCTGCGGTATACATTCCAATCTGTGTTTAGGATTTCATTACTGTTTACGTCTGGTTTCAGCCAACAATACAATACAATACAATACAATACAATGCATTAACGACAGGATGCGGTAAGCAGTCTGTCATTCTGCCATCACACAATTTCCTCATACATCTGAAACATTTGAGGTACTTAAATTAATATGGCAACAAAGGTTTCTACAATAATTGCAGGCAACAGTAATTATGGAAAAAAATTATAATCCGATAAATGCGACAAAGCAAACATCACGTACCTCCTAACACAATGAAATCTGAAACAGAAGCAAGTGACCAGAAGAGGGAGTCTTCTTCCTAGCACATCCATTGTTTCTCAAAATAATTAATGTAATACAGAGGTTGTCTATTACACCTTATGGATACTGTCTGGGAGTTACAGTTAACATCTGTTTTTCAGTCTTTGATGCTACATACACATTCTGTGATACAAGAGTTCCTTATTGGTTGTTCCTGTTTAAGAGCAATAAAAAAAACTGGACATCTCTTATATGATATGCTTAGAAGACTTCGACACCTGCATATGCTGTGCCCTCTTCGCCAGACTTTGGCAGGTGTTGTACCAGTCTTAAGTGAACAGAGAAGAGTTTCTGACCAATAATCTAACCATCACTATCCCAGTTTGTTACAATTTCGTGTAGCACGTAGATTTATGGTGCAGTTGGTTACAATAAATCTGTAACATGAGTATGTATAGTGGGTAGAAGAGGGTGAAATGTCATTTAGTCTCCACTATGCAATAACACAAGTCAGAATTATAACCACAAGATGACAAACCAGCAGTACTGGTATTAGTAGATTTGTGCTATAGCGATCACTTCAACCATCATCAGTCGGCAGTACTGCTGGCCCCTGTTTTGATCAGAACTGAGATAGAATCTTCCTACACGTAGGTCAAGCGCCTGAACATAGCGTAGGAAAACGTTGAAACTGGTATCCAAATAAGTTTGGAAACTGGAAGGTTTAATTTTACATCCTGTATCTAAAACCTGTGTCCCGCAACCATCTCTGTAAAGATGGACATATAAGGACATTCTAGTGGGTTTACCGACAGTGACGAACGTTGCCTTACAGTGCCTACAAAGCAATTTGTCCCATACCTCTACAGGAGGTCGGTGAACGGAGGGACTACTAAACTGCGGCTATCTCCATCACGAATGGTTGCTACGCGGAAGGGGCTGTGCAATTCAACATCTGATATTAGATTTTGTGAATTCAAATTCATTTATACCATATTAAATTGTATAGTCACGAAGCAGTTATCAACACCTAAAATCGGCTGTAATTATGTGTTAAAAGTTTTGAGGAATTTGGACTAATTTAGATAGTAATTCTGTGTAACAATGCTTAAACAGTATTACAATTTTGATTACAAGAAGAAAAAAAAAAACATGTTTCCGCCCGGGATCGAACCGGGGACCTTCCGCGTGTTAGGCGGATGTGATAACCACTACACCACGGAAACAACCGACTGACTGATGTTCTACTTGCGTATTTATACAAGCACGTTAGCGAGTGCGTGTGCACGTGTGTGGCAAAGAGAGAGAGAGAGAGAGCGCTAAAATTTTTGTGATTAATTTTCGTTGTTTGCAACAGGGCACTAATGAAGAATATCTGAAAATCCGTAATTGTGGAATGGGCCAAATCTCTACTCCGCTGTAAACGTAAACATTTTCTGCAGACTTTTCTATTCATTAGAGAAATCAGCGGCAGGGGCGTAACTAGGTTACAGCAGATCTCCTAAACTGTGTTTCGCGGAACACGGTGCTCCACAGGAAGTGAATAACTGCTCAATATAGGCGGGTCTTTCGTCCGGCATTTTGACGATTTTAACTATTTTTTATAATTTTATTTTTATATCTGTGTTTAGTTACAATTTAAAAGTGAGGGGGTAACTGAATAAAGCAAGTACCTCATTTTTCAAATTTTATTTATATTCAAAATAAGTTAGGTGTTCCATAAAAGTGGCAGGATTGGGGGTCCAACTTCTTACAGAGGGCCTTAAAAATATTTATTACTTTTTAATTTTAGGAACATTTCCTTTCGAGAAGCCTACATACAAATAGTATTTGGTGTACTAATTTAAGCAAGAAACGCTTTTCCTAAAGATATGTAACACACACTATACATGCAGCTGAGAAATACCCAAATGCAAAGTCAAATATTACTTTACTTGGCAGTATGACAACTTCACTCTATTGCCGAACGAATTAGCATCCTAAAATACAGCATTGCTCTTGGCTATAAAATAATAAAAAAATGCTCAGTCTTCTTATTGTAAGATAGATTATCGCACAGCAAAGGAATCTTAACGCTGAAATGAAGAACACACAATGGAAAACATGCTAAAATCTCTTGACAATAGCTATATTTCTCGAAAAATAGTTTTGTTCATAAATGTGTGGTTTATCTGAAACTAAGTCGTAATTCCTTCAACACATCATAGTATCCCAGGTTCCTCAAGTCAGTCTGAAATTTTACTAAAGTATCTTTCACTTCATCAACATTCTTCAATTTCCTTACGTTATCAAGGCCTTTTTTAAATTATTATTTCAACAGTAAATTTAAACTGTAGTAACCACATTTTATATTAAACAAAACCGAATGATT
Organism: Schistocerca cancellata; assembly: GCF_023864275.1. NCBI lineage: Eukaryota > Metazoa > Arthropoda > Insecta > Orthoptera > Acrididae > Schistocerca > Schistocerca cancellata. Next base: position 504,393,430 of record NC_064631.1, read on the forward strand.
TACAGTTATGGGATATAACACTGATTTCAACCAGTCTTTTAATGTATGCGACCTAAATCAGTTTGTCTTTGTCTACAATAATACGATGTTAATAAAGGCCTGTATGCTGTACAACATACGCTGCTGTCTGCGTAACTTTATTTACAAATACGTTAGAGCTGTGATGGTTGGACCCGCTGTTTCAAGGACATTGAGGTTATTACAAGTAAGACATTTCACTGTAGACTATCGTTGTTGTAATAAAACTTGAAGACACGATATATCAGTACATCTTTGGAAGAGACGTTTGCTCGCCTTTGATGCAGCTCTTCATTTAAACATCTTTATGGGAATTGGTACCTTTCAGGAAGAAAGAAATTCGGAAGGAAGTGGCTGCGGCCTAGGTAGGGACCAACCTCGGTCTTTGCCTAAACTGAAAATGGGAAACCACGGGAAACTATTTCTGGATTGCAAGCGCATGGATTCGAACCACCTCACCTCAAAATCCAAATACAGGGTTTTCTAGCTCAGTGCCTCTGCGGGCAGAGTTACACCGTTCGGAGGCCAATTTTGAAAAAAACTAGTTGTACACAGTTTCAAAATAAAATAAAATTGATCACAACAAAATGTGGAATTCTGATACTGTACGGTTTTCCTTTAATTGTGCATATTTGGTCATTTGATAGTCCATAAATGCATGTGTATTTTAAAGCTTTAATTGTGCATGGAATTGCTGTATGTTGTTGGCTTTCCTCGCGCTCAGATGTTCTGTTAATCAGTTCAGTTCGTACTTGTACGAGCAGTTGAATTTAAGGCAAGTGCTGCCGAATTCGAATTTAAGCAGCCCGCAGAAAAAGATCTTTTGGAAATGAAGATACGAACTGTCATCACATACCCCTTCCCCCTCCCCATCGCTCCTTGTCCTGACTCGTTTTCATAACTGAGTGCTGTCTGGACGACCAGACTGGGCTTTAGTTAACCATTTAGGCTACTAATGACAAAATTTCGAGCAACTGTTCCAATGAAATGAGGAGCATCGTTTCAAAACGTATTAAATGTTGCCTATGACAAAATACAGTTTGATGAATCTATCTCTGCCTCCCCCCTCCCCCCACAATTGTGGTATGCCCTTAAACGCCGTTGTCAGATCGAGTCATTTCGTATTCTTTCCCATAGTAATTTGGTGTTCAAAAACATGAACCGGATCAAATCGTATTATGTAAATCGCAGTCGACGGTTCACAACGTATCATGTTTAGTGCCAGTTTCCCAGCCTGCTCCTTTGCACGCTGTTTCTGCTATTTTCATCACACAACTCACAGTGTGGTGTTTATTACATGACAGTGCACTTTTGGAGCAACATGTAGAGATATTTACCCGTGGGAGACTGATCATAACGAAGGAGAATGAGAATTAGAGCCGCGAAAACTGAAAGACAATGTGAAAAGAAACTCAGTAACAGCACTTTATGTATTTTACGAATGATTTTCTGTTAAATTTGTAATGTCGGTGCACAGATGTGTTATTCGTGCAGGGAAGATTGCATAAATGCAAGTTTTTATACTTTGACTGCGCTTTACTATCTATAGTTAGGACCTGACGAAGTTATTTTAGGTACTTCATCCGAGATCCACATTTCACTCATTTTCAGCTGAGAAGGCAGATTCAAGTGTGGAAGCATCCCAGTATTCTACCCGGAGAATGCAAAAAGTAATGTTTATAGCGTACGGAACAAAGTAGAAGACGATCGCAGACTCAAGTTGTATGATGAACTGGAAAGGACTAAGCAGGAAAGCGCAGTAGAAATTCCACTGATAAACCGAATTACCTAACGCTAACAAACTGGATGTCGATAAACTGTTGAAAACACGATTTGGGGACAACTGGAAAGAGGTTGATAATTTGCAGTGTCATGTTTCGATAGCGAACATCGATGTAACATCAGCTGAAACTGGTAGGCCGACTGATGAGGACGATGACAGAGACTGTATGAGGAAGGAGAGGTGAACAACATGTTAAAAACTTTACTTTCATACGTGATGGGTTGTGTCAAACAATAAAAATAAAACACTGAAATGAACCTTTCAAATCATGTTTTGTGAAGCCATGATTGGATTATAACGGATTCGTATCACCGTTTAGGCGATATTTCTGTTGATCACCGGTATTTTTGAGCGACACAGACAATTCCACACACACTTCTACCCGCTGAATTTAAATTAATCTTATCTGTAATATGTTTACCGTTCCGCTGCCTTGTGTGACAGTGAAATATCCCACCCCAAATTTCTATCAGTCTCCAAATAACTACTCTCTTGCTAACACTAGATTGCTATAAATAGATAATTACATTATAGCAGTGCATACATAGTTTTTAAGTTACCATGTCGCTAGTGGACGAATCAAAATCCGTTTTCCTCTTCTTTCTTGATACAAACTTGTCCTTAATTAGAAACTATCAGAAGAGGACATAGCGCAACAACAAACGGGAGCACTTGCCTTAAATTAAACTACTCGTACAAGTATGAACTGAACTGATTAACAGAACATCTGAGCGCGAGGAAAGCCAAAAACGTACAGTAGTGCTATCGACATATCAATAGTTTAAATCTGTCGATAGCAATGTTTACTATCGGTAGCGTGATCCTTTTTTTCGTTGTATGTTTCGTGGTTGAAATATCTTCAAATTTCACTACGCGACAGCTGGGTCGTGTGTAATTTCATTTAAACTCGTTTGGAGGGGGGAGGAAGGACGGTCATGACCCCTCCTTTTGGCAACGTCCTCACTGAAACTATCCAAACACATACTCAATTCGAGAAAACGCCGTTCACAACTTGTTTTTCACGTAATATCTAATTAAGTACATAGGTTTGAATAAACGCATAGAAGAATAATCTGCTAATGAACCGTATTTGCTTAGTAACCTAAATTCTTGTCTTACATAAAAGAGAAAAGTCGTCGTTTCTTCGCTGAATGAGTTGGGGAGTTTTCCAAGGATGTGGGAGAGGGAGAGGGAGAGGGAGAGGGAGAGGGAGAGGGAGAGGGAGAGGGAGAGGGAGAGGGAGAGGGAGAGGGAGAGGGAGAGGGAGAGGGAGAGGGAGATATGGTTGGTTGGTTGATTGTGTGGGGTTTAAGGGACCTAACAGCAAGGTCATCAGTCCCTTGTTTCAAATGTGGTCCATCCCGCTAGTGTGACATCTCAGGAAAGTCAGAACAATAAAAGGGAAAAGGCTAAAAACGTAAAAGGGCAGTCATGTTTCAATGGTAAAAACAAAATGAGGTAAGTCAGCAAGAAAACGAAGCCAACGCTATGCTGAAGCAGCAAAGGCAAGACCACCTGCGACTTAAAAGGTGCAACCGCTAGAATGTAGAAAGTACGTATGGGAAAAGGAGACTAATCAATCCTTAAAAAAGGGGTAAAAACAGAGTAAAAGGGGAAGAAAAGAGGATCTCGGTCAGGGAGGTGAGTCGGGAATCTCCTAACACGGCTAACAATGGGAGATACCCAAACACTCACCACCCTGCCCCAACACCAGAGAGAGAGATTAAAAAACTTAAAACTGAGAATAAAAACCACTTTCCTGGAGGAAACCGAGAACCAGAGAGACCATCCGGGAATCGTCAGCCAACATCAAAGGTAAAGTGTGGGGGAGTCTGTACTTAGCACGCAGAGCCAAAAGAAGGGGGCATTCAACCAAAATGTGGGCTACTGACTGGAAGGCTCCACAACCACAAAGTGGGGGTAGCTCATCATGCAAAAGAAAACCATGGGTCAGCCTGGTATGGCCAATGCGGAGACGACACAGTGTGGTCGAGTCCTTTCGGGAGAGGCGAAAGGAAGAACGCCACGGGCCTGGTGTCACCTTAATGGCACAAAGTTTATTAGACAGGGAAGTAGCCTCCCAAGAGTTGCCCCATGATTGTGCGAAGTGGGATTTGATGTGAAGCCGTAAATCCGCTGCAGGAGGGGTTACAGAAAACGGGGGTAAGTGACTGCTCCCCCAGCCAAACGATCAGCGAGCTCATTACCCGGGATACCCACATGGCCAGGGACCCAAAGGAAGTCAATGGAATAAGCTGCACGGTGAATATCAGCGAGATGGTCATGGATGGCATAGATCAAGGGATGGCACGAAAAACACCGGTCAATAGCAAGAAGACCACTCATTGAGTCCGTACATAACAAAACGCGGTTGTGGTGGGACTGTTTACTAAAGGTAAGGGCCTGGGAAATAGCCATCAATTCTGCAGTAAACACCCCATATGTAGGTGGCAGCAGATGATTTTCCGTTCCAACAGAGGACGTGAAGGCATACCCCACATGATCAGCAGATTTAGAAGCATCAGTGTAGAAAACAACAGCATCCCGAAACTCCCATAAAATTTGGCGGAAAAAGGAACGGAACACCATCGGGGGGATGGAATCTTTCGGACCTCGGCGGAGATCCATCCGAATTCGACGCCGAGGAACTAACCAAGGGGGGGGGGGGGGGGAGGGGAAGGAGCGAGGAAGACAAGACAAAGAAGGAAGCTGAAAATCACGGCAAAGAGACGCAAGTAGGAGCCCAACCGGTAAATCCGCCCGAGGCGGGAATCGGGTGGGCGATGTCCATGGTCTGAGTACATGATAGAATAGGAAGGATGAGTGGAAGAGGAACGGATAGCGAGTGCATAAGACACCAGAAGCTGGGACCGCCCAACAGAAAGGGGGGGGGGGGGATCCCAGCTTCAACCAGGAGAAGACTATCATCAGGGCTAGTAGGGAAGGCACCAGTGGCCAAACGGATACCACGATGGTGGACTGGATCCAGCACGTGCAGTGTGGAAGGAGCAGCTGAACCATAAACATGACAACCACAGTCCAAGCGAGACAGAACTAGAGCACGATAAAGACGGAGGAGGAGGGAACGGTCCGCACCCCAAGAGGAGTGGGCAAGGAAGCGAAGGACATTGAGTTTATGGAAACATCCTACTTCAGAAGACTGATATGGGGCAGCCAAGTGAGCTTGTTATCGAAAAGAAGACCCAGGAAACGAAACTGTGGGACCACAGGCAATCGTTGTTCATCTAGATAGAGCTCTGGATCAGGGTGGATCGTAGTACGGCGACAGAAGTGGACCACCCGCGATTTTAGAGGAGAGATTTGAAACCCGTGGGAGAGGGTCCATGCAGAGGCACACCATATAGCTCCCTGGAGCTGCCGCTCTGCAGATGCCATCGAAAAGGAACTAACCCAAATGCAGAAATCATCCACATATAGGGCAGGAGCGACCAAAGGACCGACAGAGGCCACAAGTCCATCGATAGCAATGAGGAAAAGAAGGACACTCAAGACAGACCCCTGTGGGATGCCCGTCTCCTGGGTCTGTGGAGAACTAAAAACAGTACCAACTCGAACCCTGAATGACCGATGGAACAGGAACTGGCGGATAAAAATCGGGAGTGGGCCCCGAAGACTCCACTGAGGAAGGGTAAGTAAGATGTGATGGCGCCAGGCCGTGTCATAGGCCTTGCGAAGGTCTTTGGATTCCAAGTGAAGTAAATGATCGATTGGAGACCGTCCCTCTCGGAAGCCACACTGGTAAGGGGACAATATATCCCGAGATTCGAGGATCCAATTGAGCCGCCGTGCTACCATCCGTTCAAGTAACTTACAAACAACATTGGTCAAACTAATTGGCCGATAGCTGTCAACAGATAGGGGGATCTTACCAGGCTTAAGGACAGGAACCACAATGCTATCCCTCCACTCAGAAGGGAAGTCACCCTGGAGCCAGATACGGTTAAACACCCAAAGAAGATGTTGCCGTTGTGGAGCACTGAGATGTTGAAGCAGTTGGTTATGAATGGAATCTGGGCCAGGGGCAGTATCATGAGAAGAAGATAGAGCAGAAAGAAATTCCCATTCAGTAAAAGGTTTGTTGTAAGATTCTGACTCACTTATTGTGAAACTAAGAGAGAGAACATCCCAGAGTGCCCCAGAGAGCATCCCAGAGTGACCCAGAGAGCATCCCCATCCCAGAGTGACCCAGAGAGCATCCCAGAGTGCCCCAGAGAGCTAAAACACCAAGAAGAATCGCTTCTCGGCTTTTGGGAAGATCAATGTGTAGTAGTAACTATTAAATCATGAAATACAAAAGTATATAAGGACATTACCCACCCACCATCCCCACTCCTAAACAAAATAAACCACCCACAACTCATTAGTATTATTTAATTAAATTATTTAAGTAGCTTTTTTAATAATACTGATAAGATAACTCACACAGAGAACACTGTGACCCCAGATAAGATCCCAGAGTGCCCCAGAGAGCATCCCAGAGTGCCCCAGAGAGCATCCCAGAGTGCCCCAGAGAGCATCCCAGAGTGCCCCAGAGAGCATCCCAGAGTGCCCCAGAGAGCATCCCAGAGTGCCCCAGAGAGCATCCCAGAGTGCCCCAGAGAGCATCCCAGAGTGCCCCAGAGAGCATCCCAGAGTGCCCCAGAGAGCATCCCAGAGTGCCCCAGAGAGCATCCCAGAGTGCCCCAGAGAGCATCCCAGAGTGCCCCAGAGAGCATCCCAGAGTGCCCCAGAGAGCATCCCAGAGTGCCCCAGAGAGCATCCCAGAGTGCCCCAGAGAGCATCCCAGAGTGCCCCAGAGAGCATCCCAGAGTGCCCCAGAGAGCATCCCAGAGTGCCCCAGAGAGCATCCCAGAGTGCCCCAGAGAGCATCCCAGAGTGCCCCAGAGAGCATCCCAGAGTGCCCCAGAGAGCATCCCAGAGTGCCCCAGAGAGCATCCCAGAGTGCCCCAGAGAGCATCCCAGAGTGCCCCAGAGAGCATCCCAGAGTGCCCCAGAGAGCATCCCAGAGTGCCCCAGAGAGCATCCCAGAGTGCCCCAGAGAGCATCCCAGAGTGCCCCAGAGAGCATCCCAGAGTGCCCCAGAGAGCATCCCAGAGTGCCCCAGAGAGCATCCCAGAGTGCCCCAGAGAGCATCCCAGAGTGCCCCAGAGAGCATCCCAGAGTGCCCCAGAGAGCATCCCAGAGTGCCCCAGAGAGCATCCCAGAGTGCCCCAGAGAGCATCCCAGAGTGCCCCAGAGAGCATCCCAGAGTGCCCCAGAGAGCATCCCAGAGTGCCCCAGAGAGCATCCCAGAGTGCCCCAGAGAGCATCCCAGAGTGCCCCAGAGAGCTAAAACACCAAGAAGAATCGCTTCTCGGCTTTTGGCAAGATCAATGTGTAGTTGCTCTTAATTGAACATCAAATTAAAACATGACTAAGATATGAAGAAACGGTCTGTTAAACAGACATGCGACTTACACAGCGACACGTAGTCAAAACACACAGCCATGCTATAACACCCACCCACCTCCTCAGGGGTCGGAACCCCTGCAACCCACAGAATCTTATTATGAATAAATAGATCTAAACGATAAGATTTTTAAATAGAAGTACTTATATACTTTTTTAAAAAAAATGTCACGACATAGATAAGGATCCTTCGCAAGTTTAAATTAAGAAATGAAATGAACACTAAATTTGAAATTATTAAGAATTAAATAAAAGATCATTATATGAGATTCACTTATTGTGAAACTAAGAGAGAGAACATCCCAGAGTGCCCCAGAGAGCATCCCAGAGTGACCCAGAGAGCTAAAACACCAAGAAGAATCGCTTCTCGGCTTTTGGCAAGATCAATGTGTAGTAGTAACTACACTTCGCCAAACTTGTCTTCAATGTGTTCCACAAAGAATAAAGGTTTGGTATTGGTGAAAGTATCCCCATCAGTCCTGGTGCAAACTAGATAACGGGGGAAAGGTTTCGCCACTAGCCAACAGGCCTGACCCTCTTCCCAGGGGGTAGCCATGGAAGGGAAGACCGAAGGGGCAAGAGAAGCAGCACTTGAAGAATCAGTTCCATGCAGAGAGACGGCCACAGAAGAACGGTCAGAGTTCTGGACCTGTATGCATTTAATTTGCATAGCGTCCGCCCTGATACCACCCACTCCGATCAGGGGCTCTCTTCACGGGCGCCACCCAGCCACAGCAAGGGCTGTCTGGCACGGCGGCCATTGCTGGTAGTTCCGATGCTCCAAGACGAAGAGCAACCACTCCAAGGCATGCATGAGGACGTCACAGTTCAGATATCAGAAGTGTGATCCCTGTGTGTTCAGGGGGCTCAACCAAAAGGGTACATAGCGACCCCACCGCACGGGCTGGCTACCGTGCTAGCTATGCACCCTAGCATCAGACAACGACGTGAAAGAGAAGGTGGAATGTACTAGGAGGGCGGACGTCGGAGACACTATACTCCATTCACCGAAACAAGAGACGTACTGTAAACACGGCAAGGCGCGTGACCACAGCGCTGCCGTCGAGGGGTGTACAAGGCAGGTGCGTCAGAAATAAAAAAATGAAAGTAGTGTTTTTTATAATTTGGCACCTGAACATGATAAAATGATCCGAGAACTACCTTCCGACACCTTTATTTACATTGCATTAAAATTTATTGTCACTCAGAAAGAGAAATATTTACGCTTTCAGGAAAAGTTGTTTTTTCACGTTACTCTATATTTATCTCGCCATATCTCCTAAACTGTGTGTCGCACAGCAAAATAATTTTATAATTGCCTTCAGTACTATATGTTGATGACGTCTGCACATTTTCTGCCCAATAGAGTCAGTAATAGTGAAGTAATGAAAGGGGGGGAGAGGGGGGGGGAGAGGGGGGGAGGGGGCGAGAGGGGGGAGAGAGGGGGGAGGGGGGGGGAGAGAGAGAGGGCGCGTGTTTCCAATTTGCCAGTTATGGATTTGCAGCATTTCTGTTGTACTCTCTCTCGCCACTCAAATAAGCCTGTTGTCATTCGGTCCACTACTTAAGCGATAGTGTCTTCAAATCACGTAGTCATTCCTAGTGAAATGTAGACTAAGTATTCTTTATAAAAAAATTTAGCTTAATAAAAAAACGCTCAGTTCTAGTAAAAACCGCTGTAAGATAAATCAGGATAGCTGTAATTAAACAAGTAATAAACATTATCTGTGCTGGAAACGAGCGAAATATCATGAGAAAACAATGGAAACCTTAACTCTTTCATCTTCGTCACAGGCAGTAGACATGGAAAAAGATTATATTACTATTACGGCAAGCTGAGGGAGCGAAGGATATACACGTGCGTATAATAAATCCCTTCCCTCGAAAATTTCTCTCCTTCATACCACCTCTGCGTTACCGCATATGATGTGTCACTGATCTCACTTGTACTAGGACTGCAGTACACGCAAGGTGCCTATTTGCTTCCACCGACTTCGTGGAATGCATACGTTCAAATTAACGGTCATCAACCTGCAGTCTTTTGTAGTAGTTGTCCCCTGCGCAAACATGAAAGTCGTGAATCCGTTATATCTTAACCACATTACGTTATCTTCCCACTGCTGCCTTCTCAACTGCTCTAAGAGCAGCTTCTTGTACCTGAATACGATGGCTGCCAGAAATATTAAACATCCCCCCCCCCTCCCCCTGTAAATTCCGATCGCCCCTCCTGTGATTTGCACGACAATCAATTTTGGAAATAAGCAATTTTTTATTCAATTTTTTTATAATTTTTTCAGGTATCATCTGAAGAGCAATGCCATTATACTTACAATTTGTTACTGTTTTTTCAAAAATTGAGTATTTTGAAGTTTTTCATTCTCAGATTATTAACTTGTACAATCAGACAATTATTTTGTGATTACAAAAAACTATAAACCTCAATAAATTCGTTTATAACCTTAAATCCCAAAATTATTCATCTTTAGTTACATTTTCAATACTAATTACATTATTCTTTTTTAACAGCACAGATTTTCATATGTTGGCAGTCTTTTGTTAAATCATCTATCATTTTTGCTACAATACTCTATAGCTATCCACTAACTCCTAGCCAAGTTTCAATCATAAAATGTTATACTGCTTTTAAGCTAAGCTGTTATCGGCGCACTGCCGTCCATTAAATGCAACAAAATATTTATCGTGAAGAATTTACATTGTTTACATTGTTTACTTTCGGCACACTGCCGTTCTTTAAACTGCTATCCACCATCGGCGCATCATCGTCCTTTCAATTCGATGTAACCTCCTTCACACTTTACACTTTTCCTCACTATTATGTCGGTAACGTTCTGCACTTAATTATATTTGAACGCATCATAAAGATGGCCACTTCACATGGTTACAAACATAACATACACAAGACCTATACATTTCACAAATACGTGGAGACGGAAGAACATTACACAAACACCTTTTATCAGAACATACGCAAGCACCCCACAACAGCAACGCATACTGATGATTCTGTTGTCCTTGATAAGGTCAGGGGTTATGAAACTCCATACTTTCCAAAGTGGTGTTGAGTTCAACAACTGTCGGTACATTCTCCTATATCCAACCACAGCATACGCCTTCAGTACAATTTCATTAAACCATACAAAATGCGTAAACTGGCTTCCTAAGAATTCCAAACTAGTTTTAAATAGACACGTTTTCGTACACTATTAATACATAAATACGTAATGTTTTACTTTGATATTGGTTTTTATAAACAATGCCACTGTTTACAGCATACTACGACGGTGGTTCATCTGTATTTTTGTTTTCATCATAGCTGCAGCTACATGCAGCTGAGGCCTTGCACTTCGCACTGAGCGCTGTGCTTGCTCGCGCTATCTGTTACTGCCGACTCGTTTCGCTAATGACTCGCCGCTATCTGGCGTCACGTGCTATGCTCATTAAATCTTACCGAAGGAGGCTTACAATTGTGATTTACAGATGCATCTAGAGAACCTTTAGGATCTTGCTCAAACGTAACGCACAAACATTCATTTACAAATCGTAGCCTCGATCTACAGTATGGGGTATCATTCATTCTACATTTGAATGTCAATTCTTACTACAAGAAGTACTAGAGGAACTGAGTTCATGTAATGACTGTGTATTTTCTGACATACATATATGAGCATAATGTGACTCTCTTATATGTAGGGGCTAATTATTCTATTCTTACATCGTTATTCCAGACACTCTTCATATTTGAAACCACCGTTGGTCATTCTCTCTATCCTTCATACTACGTAGCCTTCATTTACACGTTATTTACTACGTTTATGTCTTTTTATGAGATTTCCATATCAGTGTTGTGTTCTATGTCGACAGTGTGTCTACTCTCTTTTACTTCATAAAATAGTTGGCCCATAAATACTGCTGCTTAGTTGCCGATTTACACGTCGCCTTTTGCCTTTCCTCCCTCACTCTGCATTAATGATTGGCCGACTTTCTTGTCGCCTAACATCAGTGTTTCACCATTCTCCTTCTATGTACCCAATTGGCCGACTTTACTGTCGTCTGATAACCGTAACTCTCCGTTTACAACACACCTCTTTGGCACGACTATTTCTAGCCTATCAGTGTACCGTAATTCACTACAGCGGAAACCACTTCTATTCCTACTATAGATTAACGATGTACATCATCTCAAGACAATATTTAATTATTTCGTATATTTTGCCACAAGAATTTCTGCCGATGTTCATTGTCATAGTCACTTACTGGTTTAGCGTCGTCGTAGTCGTCTTCTGCAGCCTTCAGCTTATTTTTATGCGTTATTTCCCCCTCCCTTCCCCGCTCGCCCCCTCCCTCTCCCTTTTGTATATGTTTCCCTCGGCTGCATTGTTGTTTCTGTATTGGTAGGCAATTGTGAGACCTTGATAACTGGATCCATACCAACTATGACATTGCGATGTGATGGAGTAAGGATTGCAGTCACCTGACAGCTATGCCTGAGTGGGTGGATAGGGTTGCCAATGCTGAGCTTCTGAATATCATCTTGGAGGCAGGGAGATTTTGGTAATTTACACATCCATCTTTATTATCTTTGTAGTAGATATAACCCGTATTATTCTTTATTTGCAGTAGCAGGCGAGTTGCACTTAATCTCTCTCTCTCTCTCTCTCTCTCTCTCTCTCTCGGCACTCCTTTACAGCGCTATGCTGTGACGCAAGTGCGAGGAGCAACGAAGGCTTCGCCAAAATGTCGTCCCGTCAGACACCTCACCCGGTAGAACCAGGCTTGTGGCTGCAGGGGTCGCCGCCTCAGCCGCCACCGTCCCGGCCGCCTCTGCTGCGTCACCAGCTCTATCTCTATGGCGGCCATGGGCTCCCCCACTCCTCCGGCTACTGGGTCAGAGCCGGAAGCTGCCAACACTCCTCACCAGAGCCATCCCTGCAGCCAGGTAACTTCCACTGGCCAAATCCAGTGCCATCCCATAGCCACCACCCAAGATACTTTAAGAATGGTGCACCTTGCCGGTGGCTACTCTCCCTCCTCACCACAGCCAGTGTCACCGAAGGACTGGACGCAGTCTAGTCACAGTGACAGTTTTAGTGATTCTGTGGCTATTCCCTCTCCCATTCTATTGTAGATGGACACGATATTAGTCATGTGATGCCACAGCTGAACTATGAAGTGACTGAGGATGCATTTGATGAGCGCATCTCGTTTCCTTCTATAGAAAACCCATCAGGACACAAAAACCCGATCGGTTCTCTGAAGGTGTGGCTTCTTGTTCCAGAAAAAAAGAATCAAAATCATTAATGATCCGTGTTATACCAACATTACGTGCAGTGCTGTGCTATGTTGTGAATTCACATCTCCCCAAACAGAACTCGAGCACTGAGGAGACAAGTATCGTCTACATTTGGAGAAAACTGCCGTGGTATCACAGAGCACCTCAATTGCTAAGTGGTATCATGATTTCACCTTCACTGCTATACAGGCCACGTTTTCCGAGATGGAAGTTACAGATTCACGTAAAGTACTCAGCTGAGTACTATACCTTGACTACCATACACATCTTTGATCCAATAAATGGGGTCCACCAAAATCAAACTTCCTAAGGATATAGCGCCAAAGCAAGCAAGTATTAATGTCCAAAATAATAAAATACGATCCTTTTTTGCATTGTCAATCCTGACTTTTGAGGAAAGATACAATTACAAGGATCCTCCCATCGACCATCTAGATATGGTGTGGGTAATAACATTCATGGGTGTTATAATTTTCAAGGTATGGACTTCCCTTTTAAGATCCAGGACATTCCTAAATTTGAGGCACAGAATACCTGGATATCAGTTCATGTTTATGGCCTGAACGAGAACAAGCCAAATAAATATAGTATAGCTACAAACAAAGTTGTCAGACCCATTTATTTCTCTGAATTAGATTCTGAAAGCTCACAAAGAGATTGTTAACTTAAATAGTATCATGTGTGAGAGTTCAGGTTAGTTTAATGATTCAAATTATTGTAACATCTTGGGCATTTAATTGCAGAGCGCTCCAACTCTGATTGTAAAAAATAAACTGCTCCATATTTGGCTCACATGCCCGGGCCATATTTAGAGTGTGAATGTCTGTGTGAATTGGTGTTTGGAAGGGGCTCCCTGGGTATGGATGTGTGATGCGAGTGTTAGAGTTCCATATTAAGAAGGTGAAGTTGGCTACATCATAAATAATCCTCCCTCTATGAGCTTCATTTTTCAGTTGCAGTGATTTTCTTTATAGAGTGCGGCATGTGGAGTCAGTTTGCAAGATTGTTCTTGGGCGATTGACTCACTACCTTGCTCCTAAGTGAGCCAACCGCTCACCAATTACAATCTAAAACGGCGTAGGGGCTATGAGAGGTGGCATGAGCCCCCTCTCATATTTCTATCTTACAATTTTCCTCTCTAATTGCATGTGGTGAAAAGTTGCTATCCCTTCACACGCGGACTTCCCACGCAGCGTCTCTCGTCACCCAGGTGGTCCGGTGACAGGCGGGCTCTGCTGATCTTGAAAGGGTAAGCCGACGGGTGTGAGGGAGGTCAAAAGAGTGAATGCTTTCCAGACGCCGACATTGTAGAATAGCGGCGGAGACACGCTCGCAGGGACCTGAAGTAGCGGCTGGGCTAGAGGTTCCGTTACTTCGCAGAAACTTAGCGAAAACACTTTCTGGCGGGCTACCAGTGAGGCGTGGGAATGACTTGTGTACCCAGGCAGTTGTGGCGGGCAAATTCCCGCGCTTTCTGCAAAATCGTAACTGTGATTGCCTTGCTCAGGGCATAGCTCCGAGACGTAGCAAAATCAGCGCAGAAATTGGCGCCAAGAATCTCCATTGGTGGAATGGTAGTGCTCCGGATATAGAGTGGAATATTCCGCCGGTTTTCGAGTTGCTGATTGAAACGGTTAACCACGGCCACTGTCGTGGGGGCGGGAATGTTCTGTGTTCGGTTTGTACGGGTGCTCTTGTGGGGAGTCGGCTCTCGCCTTTCGGTCGGAGTAGGTTACAAGACTGAGCTCTCGCTGCTCTGGACAGCCTGCCTTCCGTTGGCTGTCTAATATACTTTTATTTGACTGTAACTGTTTAACGAAATTTCTGAAGTTTCGACCTCAACGTAACATTCTGAGTACAGTTGGCAATTGAGCATTCTGCGTACAAGTGGCCTATGTTGTCTGTCTTGGGCAGTTTTGGCTAAAGTTGACTGTATCGGAGTTACTGTGTGACTTTGCTTGTGAAAATCAATCACTGTACCATCAGTGACTGTCTGGCGAGCCGCCTTCGTCTCCCTCGGAGGCGCATTTGTATTGATAGGAAGTCTTTAGTCTGGGACAACCAGACCAGGACAATTTGTTTCGGGCTATACTCGCGACATTATCATCACCACGACGGGACGTCGAAGCAACCAGCCAACGCTTCCAGTAAGCCAGATCGTGTCCTTGCTGCTAAGAAGACAGCTTGGTAATGTACATCCGCAGCACCGGCAAAGCAGGCATTTTTGCTAGGCGATAATCAGAGCTCAGCAGAGCGCGCCTGTTCGTCTTTTCTAACTTTGTTCTGTCTTGGATGTTCATTGTCTGAGTTCTCACTACTGTAGCAGCATTTAATGTTGGGTTGGCTGTGTGTTTCTCTTAAGATTTGAGTTGCAAGGAATTGGCTACACATACCACTCCGTCATAAATGTACCAATCTAGTTTAGGGACAACTTCACCTTCACAGCATTTATTTGAGTATCCAATTTGAGCCAATTTGATGTATTGTAAATGTTTCATATGTTTTGTTTATTATTTCGAGTTTAGTAATAATAAATCAAATTGTTATTTTGGACAGAACTTTCATTCTGTTAATCGGTAGAGCAACCCTTTCATTTCTCACTATGTTACTGAAACGTTCCTTTATTTAATTAATGTCTATCAAATTAAATTATTGCAGGTGCCAAACTCTTTTCTACTCCACTTGCAGGGTCTATTACAGTCAGTTCGCGTTTCTTCTTAATCCATGTGCAGCAGCAAAAGTAGGAGTTAGAAAAGGGGGGCTTAGAGCATCATTTCCATATGAAAATTCGAGAAGAATTTAGTGTTAAATACACTGCTAGCCCCGGCACCTCGCAAATACGATCCTTTTTTGCATTGTCAATCCTTACTTTTGAGGAAAGATACAATTACAAGGATCCTCCCATCGACCATCTAGATATGGTGTGGGTAATAACATTCATGGGTGTTATAATTTTCAAGGTATGGACTTCCCTTTTAAGATCCAGGACATTCCTAAATTTGAGGCACAGAATACCTAGATATCAGTTCATGTTTATGGCCTGAACGAGAACAAGCCAAATAAATATAGTATAGCTACAAACAAAGTTGTCAGACCCATTTATTTCTCTGAATTTGCCAATTAGCATAAGCTATTCTCCAGTGGAAGTAATAAAACTGATACTCATCTCTATGTATGGATCAAAGATATATCCTGACTCCATTTATCACAACTGAGTAAACAAGGGCATAATCATATTTGCCTTAGGTGCCTCAATGCATTTTCCACAACTGATGTATTAGCAAAGCATATTGTGGATTGCTCTACCAGGTAGCTGGTATGTGTTGTACTACCCACCATCAGCAGTCATACCCCTTTGTAGTATATGCCTCCTAGCTTCTGCGACATGCTGTGAAAGTGACCATACCAACTTCACAGTAAAGCATGTACGCGGCAGCGTACCAAGCTGTACGTTCGTATGATTCGAGTCTTAGCCACCACAAATCACATTCCAGGGATAATCCTGCGATTTCGCTGCTCACTGAGCTCGAAAACCTTCCGTGGGAGGTTGATAAGCTTTACAGCACGAACATTCCCACAACCAAGTCAAAGGAGAATGATGATATGTACAAAAAGGAGGGCGACCAGCATATCTATGGGCAGTAGTAGTTAGATTGGAAAGCAGGAACTCCTAATCGTGACCACTGTCACTCAACTTTAGACAGGAAGAGGGTTTTCCCATAGAGCATCTAAACTGTATGACAAAACTCGATGAAACATAACTGCATTCACTGGTAACCTCACAGGTGATGCCATATTGGATGCAGAGTATAAATATGCTGTGAGTGTTTGGCGGGAGTTTAGCAACTCCACCATACGACACTACGCAAAATTTTACACAAACACAAACATGTTTGCTTGTGGACGTTTTTGAGAAATTCCAGAGTGTATGGATGACCACATATCCTCTGGATCCTGCCTTTTATTACGCAGCACCCGAGCTGTCTTGGGACTCCATGTTCAAGAAAACTGAAGTCAACATCGAACTACTGACCAATGTTCACATGCTTCTTTTTCTTTGAGCGAGGGATCCATGACAGACTTTGCCGATGTGATCACAGGCATACCAAGGCAAATAAGCCATGGATGGATGAAAGGTTCACTGCATCTGTCTATTCAAGATACGTTATGTACTTGGACTTAACTAGTACAAACACACCATCCAACAATCGCTGCCGGAAGTCGAGTTTCAACGGCTGGCTGAAGACGAATGCGTCCAGACTACGTCGAAATATTCATGGTGTGGCAGCTGATTCTGATGTGGGTATGTTGTGCAGGCAGGCCTCAAAAACCCAATTAATTTGCTACGTACAGAACAACTAATTCTGCGAGAAAGCTCCGTCCCCAAACTGATGACAATGCTGGGAAAAAGCAGAGGTATGTCATGCATTACAGAAACCTTCAACAGTTAGGGATGGAGCTGGTTACAATTATCTGCACTCTCCCCTTTAGGCAGTCACATTGGTTGGAGAATAACAATTTAACTATTGAAATGAGGGTTTCCACAAAGAATGATCTCTAAAAGGACTTCTTTACTCAATGAACAATGAATTTTTCGGCAAGACAATGAAAAATTTGGTTGGTTGGTTGGTTGCTTGGTTTTGGGGTTTGATGGAGGCTAAACACAGAGGTCATCAGTCCCCACTTGCAAACAGACATAGTTGTAAAAGGCCTATACAGTAGAAGCGTAACCTCTGCACCCAGAGGGAAGGAACACCAAGGGGTACAGAGCTAAAATGAACACCGCAGTAACACAAAATAGAGGACACTTAAAAGAAGCAGAGCAAATAGTTGACTTAAAACCGACTACAGTGGTTGATGGATCAGGTAAAAGGTCAACCACTCTACTACAAACAAACTCCAGCTGGAAAACGTTGATAGAGGTACCAACACAACTTGTTATCATAAGAGACACTATTTTGGCATCCACATCACAATTAAAAGTCGCAGGAGTTGGTGCAGCCTGAGAAATCATGCGAGAGCGCCCACCCTAGAGCAAGTGATAAAACCCAGCTGCACGGATAAAACATAAGACTGAGTCAGTTATAGAGGCATCATCACCGAGAATTAAAGGAAGTGCAGGTCGTAAATTAAAGGACTGCCGCAAGGGGGCTAAAAAGGGGCAGTCTATAATAAGATGAACCACTGTCAGCCCAGCATCACAGCGACACTTGGGCAGGTTCTCACGATGAAGGAGATAACTGTGGGTCAACCGCGTATGTCCAATTCGGAGACAGCAGAGAACTACTGAGTCCCTATGTGGGCTCCTCAAGGATGAGTTCAATACGTTCGTAGACGACTTGACCATGCGGAGCTTACACGGCGTGTTCAAGACAGACCATTCAGAGCTCCAGACATCACGGACCTTGCGATGTAGGGCTGACCGGAGGTCTCGTTCCACAAGACCAAGCTCCAGGGGTGGCGAAGTGGTGGCCTGCTTGGCCAACCGATCGACACGTTCGGCGAGAGCAAAAACAGCATCTTTAATACCACGCACCGAAGGGTCCCAGGAAAAACACTGGTCGAGTGCTTGCAATCCACTCAGGGAGTCACTGCATATGACAAATGACTCCACAGGGCAGGAGGAAAGGTGAGCGAGTGCACGATGAAGAGCAACCAGCTCCGCAGTGAAACCACTGCTCCCACAAGGCAGAGAATGCTGCTCAACTTAGTCGCTGTGGATGAAAGCAAACCCAATGCGTCCATCGACCACAGAACCATCGGTGTAGACGACATCTGCATCGCGAAACGAGGCAAGAAGAGCCATGAATTGTTGGCAGGTGGAATGGAGGACTTGGAGTTGCAGGACAAATCCAAGCAAAGCCACAAGCGAGGGAGGGACCAAGGAGGGGTAGAAGAAGAGGGTCAGAAGGATGGAGGAAGGGGAAAGGACTCAAGTGATGAGAGAAGGGAACGAACGTGGACCGGGAGACGTAGGCCACCGTCGGGGGGAGGGGAGTGCAGAAGAAGGAAAAAGGAGCCTGCAGTTTGGGTGGTCGGGCGAGGCATGGACACAGGCAATGTATGACGAAAGCAACTGTTGTCAGTGGAATCAGAGGGAAGGGATTCCAGCTTCCAAGAAGGCTAGTCACCGGACTAGTCCATAAGGCACCTGTCGCCAGTCTGACGCCACAATGGAGAATCGGGTTGAGGATCTGCAATGTTTAAGGTGCTGCTGAGTCTTACACCACGCTCCTATAGTCGAGACGGGACTGGACTAAAGCCTTATAAAGCTGTAAGAGGATTGTTCGTGCAGCCCCCCAAACGGTGTGGCTGAGCCAGCTAAGGATGTTGGGGTGCCACCAGCACCATTGTTTAAGCTCGCAAAGATAAGGTGTTCAAGTGAACTGAGCACAAAACAGCATGCCAAGGAAGCGAAGCATTCCTCAATATGAAGGAGTTCATTGGCAAGGTAGAGCTCTGGATGGAGGTGGACCGTTCGACAACGACAGAAATGCATCACTCGGCTCTTAGAGGCTGAGAACTGAAAACCATGGTTGGATGCCCAAAAATGTGCCTTACGGATAGCTCCCTGCAGCCGTCGTTCACCGACACTGATGCTTGGGGAACTGTAATAAAGACAAAAGTCATCGGCATATAGAGAGGAACAGACCAATGAGCCCACCGCAGCCAGAAGACCATTAATCGCCACCAAAAAGAGGGGAACACTGAGAACCGAGCCCTGGGGGACACCATTCTCCTGAATATGAGCAGAGCTAAAATATGTGCCAACTCTAACCCGAAAGGAGCGATTGGAGAGTAAATTCCGTAGAAAAACCGGAAGTGGACCCCGTAAGCCCCATTCGTGCAGCGTAGCAAGGATATGATGGCGCCAGGTGGTATCGTACGGCTTCTGAAGATCAAAGAAAGCAGCAACTAGATGTTCTCACTAAGTAAAAGTTGTATAAATAGCCGACTCTAGCGAGACTAAATTGTCGATCGCTGAGTGGCCCTGACGGAAGCCCCCCCCTGTTGCTGGGCTCGGAGGCCCCTAGCTTCGAGGATCCACGTGAGCCGCCGACTCACCATACATTCCAGAGTTTGCACATAACGTTGGTAAGGCTGATAGGGCGATACCTATCGACCACCAGCGGATTTGCACCAGGTTTCAGCTCCGGGATGGGAAAGCTATCCTGCCAACGAGTTGGGAAAACGGCCTCCATCCAGATGGGGTTAAACAGGGCGGTTAATGCACCCTGACAGTGCGCCGAGAGATGGCGAAGAAACTGGTTGTGAATTCGGTCTGTACCTGGAGAGGTATTGGGGCAATCTGTAGGGGCACTTTGGAACTCCCATTCTCTAAACGGGGCATTGTATTGTTACCAACGGTGCATGCGAAACGACAACTGCATACGCTCAGCCTGCTCTTTAATGGCGCGGAATTCTGCGCTGTAGCCTGCTGTCGCAGAAATAAGAGCGAAGCACTCTGCCAGATGTTCGGCAATGAAGATTGGGTGAGTACAAAGTGCACCCTGAAGAGAAAGGCAAGGGACAGACGCATGAGGGAGAAAGCCAAAAATGCGCCAAACCCGCGACCACATCTGAGATGAGGAGGTGTGAGAAACTATGGTGGCAACGTATCCTTCCCAGCAGTCCTGTTTGCTCTGTCGGATTAACCGCCGAGCCCGGGCCCGCAGCCATTTAAAGGCAACCAGATTCTCTATGGAAGGATGACGCCAGTGACGTTGCAGGGCTCGCTGGCGGTCCCGGATAGCTTCGGCAATCTCTGGTGTCCACCAAGGGACTGACTTACGCCTTAGGGTACTTTAAGAGCAGGGGACAGTTGCCTCGGCAGCCAAACAATGGCCATCGTGACCTAGCCCACTGCCAAATCATTGTCACCAGGAAGCGGGGCAATGGCCATAGTAGCCGAGGTGTAGGCTGCCCA
The DNA here is from genome assembly GCF_023864275.1 of Schistocerca cancellata. Lineage (NCBI taxonomy): Eukaryota > Metazoa > Arthropoda > Insecta > Orthoptera > Acrididae > Schistocerca > Schistocerca cancellata. Next base: position 504,413,938 of record NC_064631.1, read on the forward strand.
ATCAGCTCCACGAAGAGACCATCATGGCAGCTGGTCAGGGGTTGGGATTGAAGAAGAGAAACCAGGATAGGAAAGTGGTTGCTACCACAGAGGTCATCGTGGACCCTCCAACTGAGGTATGGAAGAAGACTTGGGCTACTAAGAGAGGTCAATGGCCGAGTATGTGCTATGAGTCAAGCTAAAATATGTGGGAGCACCAGTGTTAAGGAGGCAAATGTCCTGCTGTGCCAAGAGAGCCTCAATGTTCCTACCCTGGCCTGAGATCTGGGCCCCACCTCATAAAGGGTGGTGGGCATTAAAGTCCCCCAAAAGGAGGAATGGCAGGGGGAGCTGGGTGAACAAAGCAGCTACGTCGGCAAGAGGGGCAATATCATCCAGGGGAAGGAAGAGGGAACAGATGGTAAGCTTCATTCCTACCCGGATTCTAACAGCCACAGCCTCGAGAGCTGTGTGAAGTGGCACTGGGGCACTAGGAACAGTGGCAAGACCATGAACACAGACACTGCCAGACACCCTGTCTTATTCTATGCGGTTCTTACAGTAACCCCGGTAGCCACAGAGGGAGGGGGTCCGCTGAACAGGATACCAGGTTTCCTGGAGGGCCAGACAAGTGGCAGGCAAGCGGCACAAAATCTGTTTCAACTCAGCAAGGTCGTGGAAAAAACCACGGCAATTACACTGAAGGATAATGGTATCCGACTGTGAAGACATGAAAGAACCTGGGGGAGGGGGGGGGGATAGGTTATGCCTTAGAAGCGCTCGCCGCCACCGATTGCGAAGTAGTCTGATCAACTTCCATAGGAGCTACAGGTCGAGCAACATCTAGCTCCTGAGGTGACGCTAGATGCTCCACATCATCTTCAGGTGCAGTAGTAAACTCCTTTTCTGTCTCTATGTCCTTTTGCTTTTTCTTCTTCTTGGTAGGATCACGTTTGTCCTTCGGTTTATCAGGCTGGGTGAGCTTTTCTGACCTAGTCTCATGGACCGAGGAAGACCTGGAAGCCCTACGGCCCTCAGGTGGTGGCTTTTACAGCCACTGGCTGACTTCTGGAGGGGCAGTAACCGTGGAAGGGAGGGCACCAAGCGATCCCTTCCGCGCGAGGAGCCGGAGGAGGCGGGCACTTCTCTGGCTCAGAGGTGGGGACTAAAGTCCCCAAAGAAGGAGGGGTTGTTAGTCCCGATGTTGGTAACAGAGGAGCAACGAAGAGGGCATTCCCCCAACTACCTGGGGGGGGGGGGGCACGAATAGACGGCTGCGCTGGAGAGCCCACAAAATGCGGCTGAGCTTGGGGGCTCGTCGCCAGGGATGGCGACATCGAAGCTGCTGCAGCAAACGTTGATGAAATGCGCACAGGGTGAAGTTGGTCGTACTTGCATTTAGCCTCTGTGTAAGTGAGCCTCTCCAAGGTCTTATACTCCGTAATCATCCGTTCTTTTTGATAAACCGTGCAGTCTGACGAGCAAGGTGAATGTTTCTGTCCACAGTTGACACAAACAGGGGGGCGGCGAACATGGGACGTTGGGGTGGGAGGCAAGTCCACAATCCCGACAGGTAGGGTTGGCGTCACATCTCGATGACATATGCCCTAACTTCCAGCACTTAATGCAGCGCATGGGAGCAGGGACGTAAGGCTTAACATCGCATCGATATATCACCACCTTGACCTTCTCGGGCAGGGTGTCTCCCTCGAAAGCCAAGATGAAGGCGCCGGTGGCGACCCTACTATCTTTAGTTCTCCTGAAGACACGTCGTACAAACTGGACACCACGGCGTTCCAGATTGGCATGGAGCTCGTCGTCGGACTGCAACAACAGGTCACGAAGAAAAATAAGTCCCTGAAGCATACTGAGGCTGTTATTAGGGGTGAAGGAGACTGCAATATCACCAAGCTTGTAACAAGCCAGCAATGCCCGTGACTGTGCTGGGGATGCTGTCTGTATGAGGACTGCTCCAGACCTCATTTTAGACATGCCCTCAACTTCTCCAAACTTGTCCTCTAAATTTTCCACAAAAAACTGAGGCTTTGTGGTCAGGAATGAGTCCCCATCTGTTCGGCTGCAAACCAAAAATCGAGGAGAATACGTCTCACAAGGTAATTTAGACCGCCGTTCCTCCCCTGGGGTGGACAGGGAAGGGAACGATTGGGGGGTCATACTGTGAAGCATTGACCTTTCCATTCTTAGAGACTCGTGCTTGTGCACTATTCGTATTTCGTTTCATGGTGGTCCCATGAGCAGCTAGGGGAAGGAATGTCCACCCAGACAGAGCCCCACTTGCCTAGGTAAGCCTAATACAACTGGGGGGTGGGGGGCGGCAGGTTCCTCAGAGGTCGCCCGCTAGAAACTGTTCTGCCTCAACAGCCATGCGTCTCCTCGGTGCGCAGCACACCTTGAGATTGAGGTTTTTTTTATAGAGGTTTATACCATCCTCGCGACCCAGGCAGTTAAGCCAAGATCCCCGGGCTCTGTACCATACAACATTCCGCCATCGCCCCTTACGGTGGACATTGAAGCACACTCAGAGCTTACGGTATTGAGGACTGGTGGCACTTCCCAGTCCCCAGCTCAGGGACCCCGGGGTCGCCAAGCCCGTCCCAGAAACTAAATGCTGAGCCCCCTGAGGGGGAAAAATATGGGATACCACCTTGAAATTCCTTAAGAAGAAAATGGGATGGGCATTATGGGGTAAGGAGTGTGTGTGTGTGTGTGTGTGTGTGTGTGTGTGTGTGTGTGTGTGTAAGGAAACGTATTGCCAGACCAAATTTTAAACAGATCACCATCTTCCATACAATATTCGTTGCTGTGAAGATAGTGAAGACTGCAACAGAGTTTGTTAAGTCCATCTAAGAACATATTACACCTTTCCAAACTCCACAAGCACCGATTTCTTTATGACTTTGCGAAAAATCCATTTCACTGATACAAATTTACTTTAATGGATACAGGCAACATCTATTGCCTGAAGGGCTTAGAGCCACATGAAGTAATGAGGTGGGATACCAATGCGTTTGAGGCTATCTTTGCGGCCAATAAGCCTTATCGTGTTGTTCCACAGAGCCAACAACAGCCTTGCTGCAGTGGTAACACAGGATCCCATCAGAACACCGAAGTTAAGCGCTGTTGGGCTGGGCTAGTAGTTGCATGGGTGACCATTCAGGCTGCCGAATGCTGTTGGCACTCTGGGTGATCTCAGTACTTGGGAGGCAAACTGAGGAGCTACTTTTTTGTTTTGGTTTTAGGTCGCAAAACTGCTACAGTCATTAGCGCCCTGTCAGTGATTTAGGAAAAGGTAAAAAAACCAAATTGGAAAGCAGCAGCTATGGGAGCGAAACTCAAAAAAGTGGGGAAACTAAAAACAGAAGGACAGCTTAAATCCCACTATAGAAGGGAGGTTGGTTGTCCCCAAACTGAGCTTCAAATGACTGACATCTCACTGACACTAATAAACTCGAGAACGCGATCAGCTGAGCGCATGTCATCTGCTAGAATGGAAGATATATCAGGCGACAGCTGTAAACGAGCGCGTAATGGAATAAAATAGGGGCACTCAAGTAAAAGGTGTCTCACTGTCCGCAGCTGAGAGCAGTGGCGACAAAGTGGGGGAGGATCGCCGCTTAAAACATGTCAATGCCTAAAAAGACAGTGCCCTATCCGGAGTCCAGTTAAAATTACCTCCTCCCGACGACGAGTTCGGGAGGAAGAGGTCCAAGCACAGGAAAGAGCTTTCACGTCCCGCAATTTATTATTGGGAAGTGTCGACCAATCTGCATGCCATAAAAGAGCAACACGATGACATAAAACACTCTGCAGATCGGCGAAGGGAATCATGCGAATAGCTGGCTGAAGAAGAGAGATTGCAGCCTGGGCCGCTATATCTGCCGCCTCATTTCCACAGGTACCAACATGTCCTGGGATCCAGAGGAACGCCACAGAGACGCCCCCCAAGTGGAGCCAGTCCTGAATCCAGTGGGCCAGAGGGTGGACAGGGTAGATAGCTTGGAGACTGAGGAGAGAGCTGAGCGAATTTGAGCATATAATATACTCTATCCGCTGATGGCGGCGGATGTATTGGACAGCCTGGAGAACAACGTAAAGCTCCGCAGTATAAACCGAACACTGGTCGGGAAGCCGAAATCGATTTGGGGTGTCGCCAACAATACAGGCACTCCCAACTCCAAATGATGTTTTTGAGCCATAAGTGTAAATAAAAGTGGCATCCTTCATTTGTGCTCATAAAGCAGCAAATGCCCGACGATAAACAAGACAAGGGGTACCATCCTTGGGAAACTGACAAAGGTCACGGAGCAGGTAGGTCCGGGGCCCAAGTTGTCAAGAAAGTTCGAGGTAGGTGGAAGGAAAGTGAACGTAGCAGTTGATGGAAGCGGACTCCCGGTGGTAGTAGAGAGGAAGGGCGGCCTGCATACCCTAAATCCAAGGAGGCGTCGAAAAAAATGTCATGGGCCGGATTTGCAGGCGTGGAAGACAGATGGCTAGCATAACGGCTCAGAAGGACAGCTCGCCGATTGGACAGTGAAGGTTCAGCAGTCTCAGCATAAAGGTTTCTGGTGTAAAAAGCTCCAGGCACTAAACATAATCCACGGTGGTGGACAGAGTCGAGACGCCGAAGAATAGACGGCCAAGCAGAGGAGTAAACTATGCTTCCATAGTCCAATTTCGAGCGCACTAAGGCGCAACAGAAGCGGAGAAGAACCACTCGGTCCGGTCCGCTCCCCAGGAGGTGCCATTCATTCAGGACACGGAGGGTGTTGAGGGATCGCAGACAGCGAGCCGAAAGATAGGAAACGTGGGAGGACCAGCACAGTTTTCTGTCAAACGTAAGACCCAAGAATTTTGCGACGCCCGCGAACGGAAGGTTGACAGGGCCTAGATGTAGGGAAGGCGGAAGAAACTCCGTACGACGTCAAAAATGAACACAAACTGTCTTACTGGGAGAAAAGTAGAAGCCGGTTTCGATGCTCCAAGAGTGGAGGCGATCGAGACATCCTTGAAGACGTCGTTCAAGAACGCTGGTCCGTTGAGAGCTGTAGTAGATCGCAAAATCGTCCACAAAGAGGGAGCCTGAGACGTCAGGAAGGAGAAATCCATAATTGGATTTATGGCAATGGCAAACAGTACAACACTTAGCGCGGAGCCCTGGGGTACCCCGTTTTCTTGGGAGAAAGTACGGGAGAAAGTAGTGTTCACCTGCGCTTTAAATGTGCGCTCTGCCATAAATTCACGAAGAAAAAGGGGCAGCCGACCTCGAAAGCCCCCTAGAGAACAGTGTGGGGAGGATGCCTGTCCTCCAACAGGTATCGTATGCTCTCTCCAGATCAAAAAATATTGCTACTATTTGGCGTTTCCGGAGAAAATTGTTCTGATACAAGTGGAGAGAACAACAAGACGGGCAACTGCAGAACGATGCTTTCGCAAACCGCATTGGGCAGGTGTTAAAAGACTGCGGGACTCCAGCCACCAAGCTAAATGGCAATTCACCATACGCTCCAAAACCTTACATACACTACTCTTGAGAGAAATGGGGCGATAGCTAGAGGGGAGAAGTTTGTTCTTTCCAGGTTTCGGAACAGGAACGACGATAGCTTCCCGCCAACGTCTGGGAAAAGTACTGTCGGTCCAAATTCGATTATAAAGGCGAAGTAGGTAATGAAGACTATGGGTTGATAAATGCAGCAACATTTGGATGTGGATACCATCCGGTCCTGGGGCGGAGGAGCGAGAAGAAGAGAGTGCATGTTGGAGTTCCCGCATGGAGAAAACAGTATTACAGCTTTCGCGATTTTGAGAGGAGAAGGAAGAGGTCGCACTTACGCTGCACGTTTCTTCGGGAGAAACGCTGGCGGGTAATTTGAAGAGCTCGAAATCTCAGCAAAGTGTTGACCCAATGAGTTAGAAATTGCGACGGGGTAAACTAACGTATTATGCGCGACAGTGAGCCCAGAGACCGGGGAGCAACTAGGCGCGCCAGATAACCGTCGAATCCGACTCCAAACTTCCGAGGAGGGAGTGAAGGTGTTAAATTAGCTAGTGAAGGATTTCCAGCTTGCCTTCTTGCTATCGCGGATGACGCGACGGCATCGCGCACAGGACTGCTTATAGCGGATACAGTTGGCCAAAGTAGGATGGTGGCGGAAAACGCGAAGAGCACGTCGCCGCTCACGTATTGCGTCACGGCATGCCTCGTTCCACCAAGGAACGGGGGGCGCCGGGGCAATTCGGAGGTGCGTGGTATGGAGCGTTCCGCAGCTGTAAGAGTAACTTCTGTAATATGCGTGACCTCATCGTCGACGCTAGGAAAGTGACGGTCATCGAATGTCGCCAGAGACGAAAAAAGTGTCCAATCGGCTTGGGCAAACTTCCAGCGTCTCGGGCTCATATATGGCAGTTGTGGCTGCAATCGAAGGACACGTGGAAAGTGGTCACTCGAGTGTGTATCAGCAAGGGCGAACCATTCGTAGCGCCGAGCTAGCGGAACAGTACCGACCGAAAGGTCCATTGAGAGAAATTCGTCGTGGAGGCCAACAAAAATATAGGGTCCCCAGTGTTGAGGCAAACAAGATCCGCTTGGTGGAAGACGTTTAGCAATAGTGAGCCACACGGACATGGATGTGGAGATCCCCAAAGCGGGTGGTGGGCATTGAAGTCCCCAACCAGCAAATAGAGGGGGCAGAAGCTGACCAAGAAGATGAAGGAGATCAGCTCTTACCATTGGTGTGGATGATGGCTTATGTACAGTACAAAGAGAGAAGGTGTATCCAGAAAGGGAAAGACGGACAGCGACTGCTTGGAAGGAAGTGTTTAAGGGGATTGGGCGATAATGGAGAGTATCATGGAGAAGAATCATGAGTGTTCCATGTGCTGGAGTGCCTGCAACACAGGGGATATCAAAGCGGACTGACTGAAAATGGGGGAAAACAAAGCGGTCGTGGGGACACAGCTTTGTTTCCTGAAGACAGAAGATGACCGGCGAGTAGGATCGTAAGAGGATCGTCAATTCATCCCGATTGGCTCGATTGCCGCGGATATTCCAATGGATAATGGGCGTAGGGTGGACAGAAAATGGAAGAATGTGACCAAGGTTGCCGTCAACGACTGCTCAGAGCTTGCGACCGACAGCGTGGAACGGCGCTCAGCTGAAGGCAGAAGATCCTGATCCATAGGTTGTTCAGGAGCAGCTCCTGCCACCAGCGATCGGCCGGTTGATCGGCCGCCAGCAGTGCGCCTCGGCGACACAGAAGACGGCCGAGGGCGGTTACCGCCAGGTGGTGCTGTAGACGAGACACGCCGTGGCGGAGAAGGAGAGGAACTGGGTTTCTTATTAGCTTTCTTGGAAACATGATGTTTAGATGAAGGAGGAACTGATGGTTATGAAGTTGGGGTACGTAAAAAATCTTCACGAGTATGCTCTTTTTTGGAAGTCCGGGTGTCTGACTTTTGGGATCGAGATTTAGCAGAAACCGATGAAGGGTGAGCCATAGATTGAGCAGGCGAAAGTGGGGAGGTTGAATGGGCGATCTTTGCGCTGGCCGATCTGACGACCGTGGCACTAAAGGTGAGATCAGAAGTCTGCGTGGCCGCCTCCTTTGTTGGCCGAGAAGAGGCAAGGACAGCGCTGTATTTACCTACGTGAGGCACAGTGGGCTTTCGACTTGCGAATAATTTTCGAGCAGCAAAGGTCGACACCTTTTCCTTCACTCTGATTTTCTGAATGAGCTTTTCGTCTTTAAAAATGGGTCAATCTCGAGAGGAAGCAGCGTGGTCAACCATACAGTTGATGCAACGAGGGATGGAGGTGGACAAGCACCCTCATGGGCATCCTTGCCATACGTAACACATTTGGCCAGGTTGGAACAGGACTCGCTGGTGTGATTGAACCGCTGGCACCGATAGCAACGCGTAGGGTTTGGAACGTAGGGGCGAACGGAAATTATCTCATAGCCCGCTTTTGTTTTCGATGGGAGTTGAACTCTATCAAATGTCAAGAAGACAGTACGGGTTGCAACGATGTTTGTGTCAACCCTGTTCGTAACTATGAACAGCCGTTACGCCCTGGTCAGACAGGTAGGGCTGAATTTCTTCGTCAGACAATCCGTCGAGGGAGCGTGTATAAACGACTCCACGTGAGGAATTTAAAGTACGGTGCGCTTCAACCCAGACAGGGAATGTGTGTAGCAGTGAAGTACACAGCAGTTTTTGTGCCTGGAGGGCACTGACTGTTTCTAACAACAAGGTGCCATACCGTAATCTGGAACAAGACTTTACAGGACCTGTAATTGCGTCGACAGCTTTCTGAATAATGAAAGGGTTGACCGTGGAGAAGTCGTGACCTTTGTCAGATCGAGAAACAGCAAGGAACTGTGGCAACGATGGAAGAACTGTCTGTGGCTGAGACTCAGTGAAGTTACGCTTGTGAGCAGAGATAGTGGAAGATGAGGAAACCATTGCGGAAGAATCCCCCATGATTACCGGCGATGGCGCGCTCCTCCCTTGTGGGGGCCCTCTCTGAGGGCGCTCCCGCCTTAGGTGATTGTTCACACCTCAGGTCACACCTCCCGACAAACGCACGAAGGAACCAATCGGCACTTTTGGAAGGTATCAGCTCTGATAATCACCCCTCCCTGGGCCTGGCCACGCACAGAGAGGAAAAAAGAGAGAGGGAGGAGCAAAGAAAAGGAAAGGAGGTCTCAAACGCCGCAGCGAAGAAAAGGGTAAAGAGAAGACGTAAGGAAAAAGGAAGGACAAAGACTTGCCAGCAGAGAAAGCATAGAAGAGAGACCGATTCACAGTTTCGAGCATCCGTCTCCGGACGTAGGCACTAGACATACTCCCAGAAGGGGAGAAAGGGAAGGGAAGGGGCGTCGGTGAGGGGGGGGGGGAAGATTGGGGATGGGGAAGGATGCGGGAAAGGAAGGTATGCAGCCCAGAAAGGAAGGAGGGCCACATTAGCTCGGGGTCCCGTGCTCGCTACGCACGTATCCACAAAAGAGTTGTGGACCCTCTGGGGGGTCCTGGGACTGAAAAACAGGCTTTGGTGATATGGCTGAAGCTAGGAGTGCGTGTCCGAGACCCTGTCGTCATCCTTCTAGCTGTGGATTTCATTGCAATGTCTGTAAAGTCTGACATGTCGACTGGGTGGAGTCATTCAAACTTTCCCGTAACATACTGATGTGACAGCAATTCAGGTATCTTATTTCTCGATATTTTTCTCCCTTTTGAAAAGGGAACATTTCAGTGAACGAGGATGGTGATGTTTTGAGCAGTTTACACATGTAAAGGATTGTTCACTAGGTCTGTCCTCGCGTTGCGCTTCCGCTCACCCCCAGAAGTGACTTTATTAGTACAGTGGGAGGACACACGTGCAGACCTAAGACGTCTCAGAAGAGGAGGAAAATAGGGTCTGAAATCGCACGTATTAACCGTGAACTGAAATTTCTTTGATAAAATATTTCCATCTAGGGCTAGGATGAAACCTCCAGTATCCAACGTAATTATCCCTCAATGCAATGAACAAAATGTACTTCGGATGGCTCGAAGTTAGCACGCAGTTCGTCTTTTCGTAGAGTTAGGTTTAAATGGAAGATACTTTCGTGGAGTTAGGTTTAAATGGAAGATACGACCTTGAACGCATTTGAGTTTGTTATGAGGAGTGATGGTACTCTTAATTTGTATATCCCTAAGATTGTCAGAGGTCTGAAGTGCCTGTAAGTGGTTAGCAGGCAAAGGTTTGATGACCGCAGAACCATCTCATTTTACCAACTGCAGCAACTTCTCCAAAACTATCCTCAGTATTTTCAATTTAAAAAACAGTGGTTTCTTTGTTACGAAAGATTCTTCGGTTCTGGGGCATACCAGGAACTGGGCTACCTGCCTGCCTCCATTTCTTCTCGCCCACTTTCATTCCATGGCGTGACCGAAGATGGAAACGGCATGGTTTTAAGTCTCTGCATTGAAACCTCGCTTTCTATCTGCTGAGACGTCGTGTTGGCACGGCCAACGTAGGGGTATTTCTATCCACTGCACTGCGGATCAAGCATCAGCAGTGCGATTCCTGGGTTGTGAGGCGGCGACTTTGAAAACCAGAAAACATTGCTCAACTGAAGGAAAACCTAGAAGAAAGTTCGATGAAATCTCGATGCCTTTTATCTGTGCAACTGGTAATTTATCTTGTCGAATGATTACCTACATCCCTACAAATTTACTATTGTGCTAAAGCGTCCGCATAAACTTTCTCGTGTGGACTACTGCAGGTGGCTTCTGCGTGAAGTTGACTCAACTTCTGGATCCAGCTTTTCATTTCTTCACATGGGGCCTGGTTCCATCTGTCAGGGTATGTGGCATCACAGAACATGCGTCATTATGTTTCAGAAAATCCCCACCAGTACTTTGAAGAGTAACACGATGCTTTAAACAAATTGTTATGCTAACTAGTACGACCAGAAAGTATTTAATCCATATGTAGACCAGCTCACAGAAGATGAACCTGCATGGATTTTTCATGCATGGTGGACCAACAGTACACCCAAGTTTGTCACGAGCGCGAAAGGTGTTCGGCGAGGAGAGGACACACAGAAGAGGCAGTGATCTCATGGCCACCGTAATCGCCTGTGATTTTTATCTTCAAGGTAAACTCAAATTTCACACATTGGAAGAGCTGCAGCACAACACTGAAAATACTACTGCTGCTTATGCCACAAGCAGTGCTGCTACGCGTGTGTCTCAGTTTGAAAAATCGAGCACAGCGTTGGATTAACGACAACGCTGGCCATTTCCAGCATCTGCAATGTTAACTAAGAAGGTTCAATTTCCCTTCAGGCTTCTTGTAAATATTTTCCACGCCAGTTTCCATTTTCCCCACCCTGTTTATTATACTAATACTTCTCGGAGCAACTCTATTAAATTGCATCATCTCTCTACGAATGATCCATATGTAAAGCAGATAGTGCTTATCTCCTAGTAGATACTAGTAAATTAAGTCGACAACCGCTCTGTACGAGATGTACAAACAAATGTTTATTGGTTCAAAGATTTTATTGAAAGTACGGATAGGCGTTTTCCTTATCGCTTGTAGCAAGATGTTGAATGACGAAAGCAAAATATACATGAATAGGGAACCGCCAAAATCTTTAGTTCCCAGAAACAGCAGCAAATGCTGCAGAAAATATTCTATTTCGCCTTTCTTATTCATCAGAAAAATAATCATACCGCGATTTTTTCTCTCAATAGCATTTCGTTTCTCAGCACGGTTCTGAAAGTGTCACATTAAATAGATTTTGCTAAACAATTTGTTCTTCAGTAGTAAGGTCACTTTCAGGTTTTAACAATTTTGAGTTTGGCGATTCTAAAAAGACTTTCCGTCGCTTACACGCAGAAATTTACTGAGCCAACTTAGACACGTTGTTAGCGTGCCATCTTGTAGCCAAAGTTTCACTACCGAATTCCGCTACTAGGGACGATACAAAGTTGAAAATCAAAACTGCAGACTTCACAGGGTATGCTGAATAAAGCATGACAAACTTATGTCATATGCGATATTTTTTATGATCAATGGCAGTCACATTCAGCAAAAGTGAAAAATCTATGGAATGAAACTTGCAGTATTTCACTACAAGATGACGTGTACTACCTGTATAAGTCTCCTGAATACAATAAAATATGTGTGGGTCAAGTTGTGAAACCCTTTTAGAATCACCTATAATTATTAACAAGAGACAATGCTATCGACAACAGCGTCTCCACGACCGAGCGTGGAGTTTACTACTTGGGAACAGAAAATTTTCCGCAGTTAGACGTGCAAAGTCGACTAACAATTTTCTTCGATGACTGTACACCACTACCAATAATTCTAAATGAAGACAAAAAATTCTGTTTCCGCCCGGGATCGAACCGGGGACCTTCCGCGTGTTAGGCGGATGTGATAACCACTACACCACGGAAACAGATGGTAAAGTACAACTAAAGCTTGATTCTTATGCTATTAATTTCTCCTCGATTGTACATTAAGATTTAGATTTTGGAAACTGGTTTTCTGTTGACATGCCAGTTGCCAACATTCCAAGCATAGAGCAGTATGGGAAACGTGGTAAAGGCGACAAGGTTCTCGTTTTAGCTTATACGAATAATAAAACAATTTGATTGTATTTTAGGCAACTCAACTATTAGATTCGGATTATCATCATACCAACAACGTCTGTGACTATCTCAGGACAGTCTGCCTGTTTATACACTTGTTTAATTTAAATTGTATGAACGTCAATGCTCTTATTTGCAGCAGCTGTGATATTCTTCGAACAATGTAACAAGCTGATAAAATAAAAAATATTATGGGATTCCAGAAGGAATTTAACAAATTAGAACAATGAAAACTTCTTATGCGTCTTCACAGCACGAAATTACAATTTTGATAACCAGTATCATAACGTATACATCATAGTATGACCTGTATAATTATGATCTTCGTAATAATGTATGCGCTGGAAAGCATACTAAGTATCAATTTATTCAAATCCGCCCTGCGAATCCTTGCACCAGTGTGCAATATTTCGTCCCTCAAAGTAGCCTACTTCGGGTATATGCATTCAGTCCTCAGCTATGGGATTATGTTTTGGTTGGTAAGTGGTGGAAACATACAAACTATTTTCAAGATACAGAAAAGAGCTTTTCGAATAGTAACAAATAGCAGTACCAGGACACACTGTAAAGGGCTGTTCAAAAAGTTACAAATTCTGGCAGTTCCGTGTGAATATACTTATCAGAACATAGTGTATATAAGGGAAAACAATCTGTATACCACAAACAGCACAATTCACGACCATGGAACCAAATCCAGTCACTGTTTACATCTAAACAGAAGAAACAAGCCAAAACTCAAAACGGTGTATTATATCACTGTATTAAATTGTACAACAGATTACCACTAGAAATAAAAGATGTAAATCATCCCACACCTTTAGTCAAAGGTTTAAAAAATATTTACTAGATAATAGCTATTACACAGCAGATAAATTTTTAAAATAACTATAGAATAATGTTCATTAACACTGTACTGTGTACCAAATTTAACTTGACGTGATTGGAAAAGTCAAAGTATAGGAGATGTATATACTGTAAAGAGACACGTTTATTTTGTAAGAAATATTGTACAAACATTTGACGACATCCATGCAGTGTATATTTTCTATGGATGAATCAAACTGATTAACAAAATTCTATTTAAATCTGATAAACACTGCGAACCAAATGTTTTCATGACTATGATCACTGCTATGTTACCGCCTATTAGAGTTGATCAAAATTATTCCCTTGTATTCCGGGAAGTGTACCTATATATAGTTTTATCCCTAGTTGTGCATACATACACACACACACACACACACACACACACACACACAATCAGTTTCACTTTGCAATGCAGTAACATGTCGGCTCGTTGGTCTAGGGGTATGATTCTCGCTTAGGGTGCGAGAGGTCCCGGGTTCAAATCCCGGACGAGCCCTACTTTTTTTATCCACGGTGTACCGACCTAAAATAAAAAAATTGGTTTAAAAACGAACTGCAGGCTTGAAAGATCTTTCCTTATACGGATAGTTGGTGGAAAAGGAATTTTGAAGCTCTTGTTTACGTTTTTACCCGGGTTTTCGAAACCAAGTTAATTGCACAGGTGATAATTATAAAATTCTATATTTCTTGCTACCTTTGTGAACAGAAAAAACGGAAAAGTCTTGTATAAATACAGGAAACTGCAACTTCAATTTTTTTAAATATTAGTTTATTGCACTAACTAGTTTTCGAACTTTTTCAGGTTCATATTCAGGTGGTGCACATGGAAGTGCACTGAACGATGGTGGGTTCTGGCTGTGTGACAAGTAAACAGACTGATATATGGTCTTGAGTAATACTGCAGTAAGTAATTATTTTTGGGCAGCTCGCAACATAAACATTGCTCATGGCAACACAATACAAAGTCATTACCTATCTTCATGTCACATAGGAAGCACCAGCATCACGTTTTGGAAATTAACATTCAACTTCCTTGTGCACTATATGAAGAGTCGGAAAAAGTTTTTAAACAATTTAATGGAATAAACGAGTAATTTACACAAGTGGCTGGTTGTAAATTTCTGAATATGTTTTGAGTAGACAGTCACGAACTCTACAGCAAAGTAATGGGTAAGCGGAGACATCTATTTCGTAGGGAGGGGGGTTATAAAGTGGGTGTCTGAAGTAAAAAAGTGTTTACCAATGCTGAGGAATAGCGCACTGTCACCGTGGGACTGTTAGCGAAATGTTACCTTTTCTCTTTCTTCGGGGAAGGCTTTACCATTTGAGCCTGAACTCCACTCCAGTTAAGTCTTCTGTGGCCTGTCTATATCTAGTAACCGTGTCATCGACAGGCCACTATAGTGTAATTTATCTTCCTTCAGAGGTCTTGCGTGCAGCAGTAATATATCTTTCAGTTCGTCTTACAGTTTTAAAATGTACAATTCTGTGTTCGCGAAAGAGTGTTTTTGCGAACATTACACTGCAGCACATACCAGTCAGTCGACGCATCTTCAGAGAAGCGTTTTCCTTAATCGAGGGGAGTTGGTCTTACAAAACCATCTTCAGTTTTCGTGTAAATTTTTATATAAATATGCACTCAATGAATTTCAACAAAAGTAAGGTGTAAACAATTTGACACAAACAAATAATACTTCGAGTAATTTTGTTTTAAGTGTCCATTGCTTTTGTTACATTAGAAATTTCTTCTTTCGGCGACCCATTCTGCACCAGAATTTATTAAGTTGGTTGCAGTGTCAATCTGTTGGAAAGCGCTGTGTTACACTGAACTGAAGAATCACCGTATCGTGAAGGAAATATTACTACAAGTTTTCCAATTGCAAGATAATTTCTCCAGCCGACTATTTTAATGACAATCTAAAGCCCGCGAGGAGCATACTTTTTTTTTGTTACGGATTGCAAAAGAGGAGAGGGCTCCGCTAAGGGGCCAAGACCAAAGGGGCCAAGACCAACTTCAGGCAGTTTCCCTTGCGCTACCACGAAATCAATGGGCAAGGACTTAGCTGGTCAGCTTGGGGTTCTTATCCAACTCATCTGCCTCCTCTTTTGGGAAGTTTCATTGCAAAACTTATCATCACGTCATTCTACTCTGTTCAAAGTCTAATTGCTTTAAATATTATAAATAGTCTATCAATTAAAAAAATAGTTCCTCATTTCGCCAGAAAAAAGTTGTGGCCACAAGCATGTCAGAAGAAATTTGGTATCTGTGTTACGGTTCGTTAAAAAATCTGTTTTCAGTGTCTTCAGCCACTGGTAAATGTTAGTGGTGCACACATTTCCTAAGAAACTGTGTATGTCTTTCAGAGATACTGCTGAAAAACTGCTATACCAACACGTATTTGTGAACATTCACAGACATGAAGTGCTTATATTGTTATGGACAGCGAGCACCTGTTTAAAGAACCGGCCACATATTCTTATTCCTCCTCCTCTTCTCCTCCCCCCCCCCCCCCCCCCCCCCCTCACGACCGACGGGAGAAGCGACCTTAACTGAACAGTCTGTATGGAAGAAGAGGTTCGTGGGATCCAATTAACTGGTGTGTGCTATACAAACGACAGGGTAACAATTGGCAGGGTTTCCCAAACCCTGCAGGACTCTACAGGGGATTCAGACGAAGCGTCCCACGATACCTGTCTTGTTATCCTCTTCTCTATTTTCTCTACGCTTGTGTGGCAGCAGTGTGTCCCGTAACGTGGAAGCGGAAGATCTTTCGCAACCAGGACATCGGTGAAGCACATAGGCTCTTAATGTGAAGGGTTGGACAGCATTCTGTAGTCAAGCAGAAATAAGATATTTAAGGTGTATCGCCCTTGGCAGTGCCAGACAAAGACGTAGCAGGTTCACCAGGGCACTCGGGGCTGTCGGCTGATAGCACGCAACCATAAAATTAGTCTCTCAGAAACTAGAAGGAGAGAGAACTGGATGGATCCTAAGGGTCTTACCTTTGGCCTGAAAACGAAAACTAGTACTGGATTTTGAAATCTAAGAACAGTGAAAAGGCGGGAAGATTACGAAAAGTCGAGAAAGAGGTATAGAACTATCGCATGGATACACGGGACTGAGTGAAACAAGATGGCCCTAATCCAAGAGAACTTTAAATACAAAATGGTGGCCTGCTGCTGTAAGTAGGGCAGACAGGTGAAGATGAATGATGTAGGGCTCCTATTATCCCAGAACTGCAAAAGGAGATTACTGGTGTGGAAACCAGCCGTAGAAAGGTGAATATCACTGTAATACAGTCCTATTGTGCTGATATTGATGAGAATATAGCACATCCTTGGCCAGCACTACCTTTCTTTAGTGACGCGGATCGATCCATGGTTTGTTGTACGAACTCTGGATTGACAAAGTACGTGACATTAATATAAAAGGAATCTTAGTTACGCTGTACCGGGTCATACTGTCAAAAAATGTGTTTTCTGTCATAAATACACTTTTACCTTAGAAACAGTGTTTACTGTGCGTTGTCTCCTTCTGTTACCTGGCTACGAGGAGGCTGGAGCAACGTGGACTTGCTGCAAAAAGGTACGGCGCCGTTGAATGCTGGTCACCATAGGCGCGACGCCGACGGCCATGCCAAGCTGAAAGAACGGCCTTAGATTATTATTTAAAAATATATTTTATTTGAGAAAGGAAAAAAGATGTACTTTGTATGATCTTAATTATTATCTGTCGTTGCCTGAATAAAAGCTGAACAGATATTATTAACAGAAATTTAAAACCTCTGTTGAAAAGTTATTTGCCGGCCGTAGTGGCCGTGCGGTTCTAGGCGCTACAGTCTGGAGCCGAGCGACCGCTACGGTCGCAGGTTCGAATCCTGCCTCGGGCATGGATGTGTGTGATGTCCTTAGGTTCGTTAGGTTTAATTAGTTCTAAGTTCTAGGCGACTGATGACCTCAGAAGTTAAGTCGCATAGTGCTCAGAGCCATTTGAACCATTTTTTGAAATTTATACCAAGAATGTTAGTGTTAAATCTTACCCACATCATGTTATTGAACGTAAGTCGAATCACTGAGTGTGGTTGAGAAAAGGGAAATGGACTATTTTCGAGACTGATTTTCGATGAAGTGACTTTCGGATTTGGAGCCAGTATTAACTTTCAAGATCAGTTTTGAAAGGCTATTACATGCTTTTAAGAGCCTTGAAAGACCGAACCGATCATATATTATAAGAGCTGCTAATATCGTTGGAAATGTATTTTTATTAATGAATTACACTGTCAGGTCGATTGACGGACACTGTGAAGAAATAGCATGTGCACGTTGACCCGCTGTACTACGCACCTACTGAAGTGGCTGAGAGAGAGTTAAAGATGGGTTTTGCATAAAGCTAAGTGGCGTCCTTAGGAACACTAGGGAACGTAAAAATTTGTAATGGGAGACTGAAGACCAAAGTGGAAATGAACGCGTTGAATACATTATGGGCGCCCACGGTAATGCGAACAGAAACGTAAATAGGTAACTGCTGATAGATGTGTACGCTGAACGTGACCTGGTCGTTGGAGGTATACTGTTTCCAAATCTTAAACTGCCGTAAGATTGCTTGTCTCTTGCCACATCATGTTAGCATAAATCAAACAGACCAATCTTTGTTAAGTGTGAGGAACAATGAGAGTGGCAAAATGGAACCAAGTTCAATCACAGAAACAGAAAAATTGATATAGGAACGATGAAACACCAGAAGTTTACAGGAAGATCTCCTCTTAAACTACAAAGCACATTTTAGGTCCTCTCTGCAGCTAGGAATTGAAGCACCTCGGAAAAAAGCTAGAGTGTTATCTAGATGTTGGGATATCTTAGGATTTAAGACACATCAAAAGAAAGAACTTATCTTGTATGTCTTGTCGAATGAAATTAACCAAAAGAAAGAACAAAACAAAAGTCAATCCTTTGAAATACGAAAGCGTAGGAATCGAAGCGCATAAATACAGAGGCGGGCAAAAGCGTGAAAATAGACAAGGCGAGGCAAAAGGAAATTGATACTCATCAAGCAAAGTCAGTCTCACTGTAATAGCTGGTGCCTGGTAATTTTCTCATCAGAACTGTCTTAAATTCGAATAAAGATTCACTTAAAGCTAGACTGTGTGAAGAACAGACCGGTTTTCTGTTACAACGCAGTTGTCTTGGTCTTAATCAATATTCTTCGGATGACCTTAGCCCAAAGTAAAGAATTCAAAACAACATTACTCCTGGCATTCATTGGTCTTGAAAGGAAGTACGACTCTAATATTACGTGCTGTGACTTCTGTCGCGGAAGTATGGCGTAACACACACAATTCTTAACAACATCGAAGCTACAAATTTGTGAGCCAATATGGTTAACAACCTGAGTCCAGCAGGACGTGTTTTTCCATCAACAATTTTGCCTACTCATTCTTGGCTCAGTTATGAGGAAAGTCGCAACAGGCAGGAGGAGGAATCCAATGGCGAATCTATTAACGTCTGGAGGATTTGGATTTCGCAGACGACTGTTGTATAACCTTAGAGGCTGACATATGAAACCTAAATTAAACGTCCTCAAAGAAGGAGCCTCAAGATAAACGAAGGATATGAAAGTAAGTTCGGGAACATCTAAGAGCACTCGTCAGTGGCGGACACACTTGTAGCTGGGTAATGTGACAAACGATGAAACTGGACAACACCTGAAGAGTTGCAAAAAGAAGATACAGGCAGCCTTCATACAACTGTATCCAGTGTAGAGAAACCAGTATCACCAGCAAAACCATACTTCCTATTTTCAATACGAGTGCGAAGGCCGCCCTATACGCCAGTGAAGTAGACACCCGAGTACACACCAGCTACAGATCTTCATAAATACAAGAAGGGGGGGGGGGATCAAAACTTTTCCGTTTTGAGGGTTCTGGTGAACGTACAAGCAACGTAGCGCGACGCAGATGCGGGTATACAAGCACCGACACGTAGGCAAGGGATTACTGTGGCATTCGTGTCTTTAGGACGTGTGTGGGTAAATTTAGTAACGTCAACTATGTGGACCTTATCACCAAATGCGTCCAAACAGGACCAACTTGCTGTTCTTTTCTTGGCTGCCGAAGGACAGAAACAGACACCCACCGAGAATGAAGAATGTGTATGGGAGGCAGCTTGCCTGTCGAAAACCACGGTTGTTGAACGGTGCGCAAATCGCGTGCTCGTCGCCATTCCACACAAGACGCCTGTCGATTTGGGAGGCCAGCAGATGCGAGAGACATTCGAGCGCCTACATTTCCGATTTTTCCCATGCGATTATCAAGCCTTTGATACCTTAACACGCCATGAAGGGTCGACGATTCCTGTCAAAGGATGTACAGCAGGCAGTTACGGTCTTCTTCGTGAACTACGTCATTTGTTTTACCAACCGAGTTTCTCCAACATGGTGCATCGGTAGGATGATTGCCTCAATGCTCATGCGGATTTTGTATCATTGGCATACCGATTTTTGATTACACAGCCTTCGAAGGGAAACTTTTTGATCGCCCCCTTATAGGTGTCTCCGGTGCGTCGTGAGCATCTGATGGAAGAATAAACAAGTAATGAGAAGCTCTTGAGGGAAACACACCAGATAAGTACAGCAGTTTAGATATGTGACAGAAAGAGAAGGCCGGGGTACACACTGAGAAAGCCACACTAGGCAACCGAAAAGAAGGCACTGCAATTGAATCCACGGGAAAGATAGAAGAGAGGCATGCCCAGAGGTACACAGAGGATGGTGGAAGGGGAAGCAAGGACAATTTGCAAGTCCTGATCGAAATTGAAAGAAATGGCTGACGAAAGATAGATGGCGAGTTCTCCTGAACCTGAAGCTCTATGACCCCAAATCGGCCAAAGAAATAAACTCAAGTAAGTCAAGCTTCTAATCCACTTGAGAAGGCACGGCGAATTTTTGTGCACTTTATGTAGAAAACTTCTGTCTGTGTTTACCGTAAGTTTTCGACAGTGAATGTGACATGAAATTGGTAAGCCGCTATTCCCCAAATGTTTTGATGTAATGATCATCGTTTCAATCTTCAAGTGTGATGCAGGTTATCTGCATACTTTGGGGGTGAACACTTCTCACCCAAGCTGTGTGGTTTTGTGGAAAGTGTCACTACCGTCAGGCAATATGTCAGCAGAAACTTATTACTGCTAGTCACCTCCTTTTGCTGTTCCACTTCTATATCAAGCAGTGGGAGAACGAATCTGTGCCTCTATTAAGTAGCTCTAAGTGTTAAAATGTAGTGAACCTCTGCGACTTGAACTCTGCCATCAGAAATGTGTATGGGACGTCCAGCTTCCATGCTGTGGTGGTTTTGGGTTTGTGGGACAAATCTGATCAACGCAACGTGATAATGCAATGTATATATGTCAGAACAGCACTTATTCTACAAGTTAGGAATTATAAATGTAGTGTCTACGTATCATCAAGTTGATTCACACAACCCAAGGTTGATCAGCCAGAACATTATGACCACCTACCTAATAGCCGGTATGTCCATCTTTGGCACGGATAACAGCAGTGTTGCGTCGTCGCGTGGAAGCAGTGAGGCCTTGGCAGGTCTCCACATAATCCCTGATGAGCTCTGACACTACGTGATCCTAATGAGATCGCAGATGTGTTCGATTGGGTTCTGGGTTCACATCTGTCGAGTTGGGGGGGGGGGGGCAGCACATCAATTAGACCTCGACACACTGTTCCTCGAACAACTCCATCACACTTCTGGCCTTGTGCATGGCGTATTGTCATGCTGAAGAATGCCACTGCCGTCAGGAAACATAGTCGTCATGAAGGGGTGTACGTGGTCCACAACCATTATACGATACTCCTTGGCCGTCAAGCTGCCTTGCACGAACTGCACTGGACCCAAGACTGCCGACGTGAATGTTGCCCAGAGCATAAATGAGCCGCCTCCAGCTTGTCTCCGTACTGCAGTACAGGAGTCAAAGAGCTGTTCGCCTAGAAGACGACGAATTCTCGCCCTCCCATCAGCACGGTGATATAGTTGTCGGGATTCCTCATACCATGCAACGCTCTGCCATTGCGCAACGTCCACTGTCGATGGTCATGTTCCCATTTCAGTTATAGCTGCCGATGTCGGAATGTTCGGTACTTTACCCAGCATTATAGTCTGATGTTAGTTCTATCACCGTTCGCTGCCTATCCTGTTTTACCAGTCTGCCCAGCCTACAACTTCCGAATAGTTTCGCCACATGCTGAAGACACCACACCACTCCTCGAACACCCGAAATGCATGTTCCGAACCTCTGGATCACCACAATCTAACGTCGGTCTAACTCAGATCGTGCGCCTTCTCCATTCTACACACGGACAGCGTGCTCACCGATACTACATGCACTGTACGTGCGTCTGACTAGGAGTCCATCCTTGCCAGATGACACTGCTATTGACTGGACGGATTTATGTCAATAATAGTTTGGTGGCCATAATGTTCTGGCAAATCAGTGTATATTGCTAATGCTAGTAAGATGTTCATGTTTGGAAGACTGTCTTATGGCCTTTATGGAGACAGAACAACAACATGTACTCCATCCCATTCAACCTGTCAAGAGCCAGTCCAGTGCCTGTAGCACAGAATCCCAATGCTGTATTTTGTGAAGAAGGACTTGGTCCTACATGGCAGAATTCAGTGCTGTCAGTACACTATTAATTTTAGAAGCACAGCAGCACACCTGGAGAGGCAGTTTCATACAAAAGTTCCTTGATTTCAGTAGTATTTCTGGTGGTTTTAGGTTGGCTACCGTGTCTTCCTGTCTTATGTGAAGTGAGGAACTGTTGTATACTGTAAAGGAGATAGCATAGGAGATGCTACTCCAGCCTGCTGGGCTGTTGGGTGAGAGCTGTCAACAGCAATGCTGGCAACCAACTGCCTACGCACTGAACCATGTGACGTCCATGTATCTAGTGCATTTATGGCAATACAAAGAACTAATGTGCATCTCTATTTTTAAAAATTTGGGTTATGGGTTATTTTCATACTTCCTGCACTTTTCATGTTTGCTGTCATTTTATCTCAGGCCATGCGGAGAGTGGTTGCAGTGTCCCCGTACCCCATTTCACATTACGTTATTGAATGGAAGTGAGTGAGTGAGTGTGTGTGTGTGTGTGTGTGTGTGTGTGTGTGTGTGTGTGTGTGTGTGTGTGTGTGTGGATGGAGCTGGGCTGATTACCGGCAGCTGGAGTCGTCATGTCTTACGTGAAAAGGCAATCCGACCAGCTGACAGCCCTGCCCAACCTCCCGGGAGCAGTGGTGGTGTGCTGTGACTTGGCTCTTAGAGGCTACCATGGACAAGTGGTGGCAGATCTCTCGACCACAGAGACGAAGCTCTCTCTGAAAAAAAGATTTTTTTACATAATGACGCAAGTGTTCCTACTACACAGCTCAAAGTTTGGACTTTTAACTTAGTTGGCGCAGCGGCATGGGAGCATGCCTGGAAGGCCCTGCCCATCTCAGCCCTTGTTTACTTAGACACGAGCAGAGAGATCCAAACTTAGGAGTTACAAGAAGCAGTACACTGTAACCATACACCACTGAGTGAGTAGTAGCTAGAAAAAAATAGGTCAATGAGGTCATTAGCGAAGCCTGGAAATGCACAAACATCCTTTGTTTCTGACGTCATACAGACAATACTCAATAACTTTGAATCTGATGACGCACAACCTGTACCAGTATGCCCTGGTCGCCATGTTCAATCGCCATCTTGCATTCCAGCTCAGCCATCTTGGATTAAGGTCACAGAGCCAGTGCATATTTCGGGCCATCCAGCATGATAATGCATCATCTTAGATTATTGAATTCCCCACCATTTTGTACATAGGGCGCTTAGCTCTTTTCAGATGGGGGAGGGTAGGGAGTCGAATCGCCGGTGACGTCCAGCAACGTCATCAGTGACATACCTTGACGCCCGTTCGCTCGTTCTCTCCTAGCCTACCTACTTGTGCCAACAACCTCCGACAAATCATCGTACCCTGTTTCCATAGCGTATTAGCGACATTGCACAGACACCGTTGCTGGTCAAATACCATAGCGGAACCTGCAGGCTTGGCTAGCATCTGTGTTTCCATATTTTTGTGCAACCGCTGTGTTTCATGAATATAAGTGGGCAACACAAACTTTTCGGAGTAGGTTGCAGGTTCTCATGTCCTGAAACGTTACTGCTCCAGCGTTAAGCAGTAGACATACGTACATTTCTGAAATTAATTGCTCTGTTACTTGGTCCCAGCTAGACGTGTACTTGATGCCCCAAAGAGGATTGTGAGCTTGGAAACTCCCCAGTAGGTAGACTGGCTGGAAGCAGCTGTACCACGAATTCAACCATCTCGTGGTAGGTATGTATCTGTCTTAAGGTGAACTGGTATTACAGACTGTTACCTTAACTGACATGAGGTCGTACTCCTGCCGCAGTTCCTGATGTAACGTTTAGAGGTACCTGCTCACCCGCTGTCCATACGTACACAATCCTATCAGCATCATCCTCAGAACCTTGTCTAATGTGGTATCGACCATTAGATGTAACGAGAGGCATACACGCCAGTATAAAAGGAGGCAGGAGTGTTGCTTGGTCAGTGGAGGAGCTGGGTCGGTGAACGGACCTCAGTGACTTCGAACGTGGATTACTCATTGGGTGTCACCTGACTAACAAATCAGGGTGCCATTGTCACCTTGGGTGGCAGACTCCGCGTCTACCTTGCCATTCACTGCAAATAACTCGAGTATGAAAATTTGGTTTATCTATGCTCACTTGTGTGTCCTGATACCGTGCCTCTAGTCGGGTAGTGCGGTAGAGTGTTTTCGGTCCAAAAATTTTGTTCACCGAATGTGATCGCGTCGTGCCGCATAGCACAGGTCGGAAGGGCCGACGAGTCAAAAGAACTGTGCTTCAGTCCAGAAGTGCCAACCTCGTGACGGAAAAATGTGTGTCGCGTATGCAAAGAGGGGAAGCTTGCTGCATTTTCCCCCATTTTCCTAAAATTTCGTGACATTCTTCGGCCGTATGGCAGTGGCTGAGAGTAAGCCCCTCCACCTGGAGTTTTAGATACGCTGGAAGCTGGGGAGCGGGACGTAATTTATGGAAGTAAACGATATAAACCTTCGATATGGCACCTCTTCAAACACGAAACTCTTCGGCACCTTTGCTCATGGAAGCACCCACAGTACGAGCATCAGCAATTGGCACCTGTTCAGATTGATTCAACTCCGAGATAACACAGTCGCCTTTACACACAACAATGTTCTGATCACGGCTGTCACTTGGAACGAATTGAGGAAATCGCACAGGCGACGTTCGTGGTAAAATACAACGGCGCTACCTGCAAGCTTGGCTAGCATCTGCATTTATGTTCAAGCATCGATTTCTCGCTGTTTCTATATTCTTGCACAACCCTTGTATTTTATAAATAAAATCGGGCAATACATACTTTTGGGAGGAGGTTGCAGGTTCTCATGTACCCAAGTGAATTCCAACAGAACCCGCGTTTACTGTCCACTTGCAGCATAAAATGTTTCACACTGCCTGGAGTCATGGTTGCAAGACACTTTGGAGCTTCCAAGGAATCAGTGGGACTAAATTCTGAAGTGGAAGAAAGCCCTAAGCGTGGAGAGAGATGTGGATAAGGCCTCAAGTGTCCACTTGATATGCTATTAAGTACCTATTCAGCAAGGATGCTAACAATAACACCGCCTTTTCGTTTCCCTTGCAACGTAAGAGAATTCCTACCATCTCTACATTTCTGTCCGTCCAACCTAGCGTATTGTCCCTCACAGTCAACATGTATGGGCTATGTCCATCAACAGGAAAGGACAGGCCAAACTCGGTATCAAACTGACAAAATAATATATGTATTCGCACGCCATAACAAATTTTAGCCTCGATAAGGTACATTCCCGTTTTGCCACATCGGCAAGAAGCATGTTGTCGCCCCTCCAACGTAGTCTAGGCTAAATGTGCCGCTACGAATGCGTGAACACAATTTTTTAGGCATTTTCTAAAACGCAGATGGCTTGAAGCGTTTGTGGAACACTTTCCTCCTCTTTTCAGTCTTCGTAACAGTTTCAATGAAATTCCCAAATAACTTGCTTTTCTGCGCCTTTGTTTTCTGAGAAACTGCTGTAATATTTCATGACTCCATGCTGATTTTTTAAATTGAATAGAAGTTTGGCAATTGTGAAATCGACTTCCATTTGTGGACCTTATTTCCCACAATTTCTCCCAAGCTTACGCGATCCTTATTTAACAAATTTAACGAAATGTACTCTGACCTGATGTTTGAAATGTGCTTGTTTCCACTGTGCGCAGTGGCCAAATAAGGAGCGTAATGATACCTACCATACAAATATGTTAAACCAGGTGGGTTAATACTGCTCGCAAATTTTACAACAGTGATTTGAATCAGTTAATATAAATCAGTTTCAATATTAATCATTCGCAATTACGCTTCCTATTACTCTACTGACTTATTCAGTACTACATAGCTATGCGCCCGTGCTTTGCAGCGAAGATTAAAGGAGGACCTACGCGTGCCGTCGCTTTTTAGGGTTAAGTACATCATTCTGCAAAGACGCAACTCTTAGTATCACTCTGTCGAGAAATTCGTTTGTCATAAACAAGAAGTCAAATATACATTAAACATCGAAAGAAGCAAAGCAATTTCGTGAAGTTTTTAATACACAATGTGAAATCAGTAAAACGGTATATCCTAGCCACGTAAATTCTGTGTTTGTATTCGTGAAGATAAAACTGCGTCACTTAATTCTCCACAAAATACTTGTGTCACTGAGGTAAATAAAGTAATAGTGCCATTTATTGGTTCTTTGGTGTACTGTACTATCACTATAGTGAACATCGAACTACTGTACTAAGCTCAGCAGAGTCCTAAAACTTTAAATTACGGGATCTTTTTTTCCGTGACCCGATTTT
This sequence comes from Schistocerca cancellata, assembly GCF_023864275.1. Taxonomy (NCBI): domain Eukaryota; kingdom Metazoa; phylum Arthropoda; class Insecta; order Orthoptera; family Acrididae; genus Schistocerca; species Schistocerca cancellata. Next base: position 504,439,921 of record NC_064631.1, read on the forward strand.
GATGAAATATATCCTATAGGTTGCACGAAGCTACTCATAAGTTAACCGTAAAAACCTCATGAAAATTCGTCTTTTAGTTTTGAAGATTAGCGTATTCAAACAAACCAACAGAAAGGACAGTTTTGCAGTTTCATTATTGGCACCAAAGCTACGTGGTCCATTATCGTGTGGTAATGTTAATGAGTTCTGATAGCAAAAGGAGAGGAGAGAGAAAATCAGAATTTTCCAACTTCTCCGGTGTTGGTTGTATCGCCTTCTCACTCGAAATCTCTCCGCGTACTCTTTGACTTGTTCAAACACCGCACGTGCGAGAGACTCGGCTCACAGAACGCGTGCGGCTCGATACTTGAAGAGTCGATATCGTCACAAGGCGGTGGTGTGCGAAGGGTCGGCAGTCACTGCCGAGGGGCCGCACCCAGACTGCTGCGTAACGCACGCAGCACGCAGCCAACTAGGACACGCAGCTATCGCCACGCGGGGCCAGTGAAACGCCAGGTGCTTAGCACCTTCGTCACTATTGACTTGCGCGACCTAAAAACGCAGCAAGGCGACACAGCGCCGAGAAAAACAATCTCAACGTATCCTCTTCGTAGCGTCCACTTGTTTTGCAAGGCACAGTGTCCTGCTCTTGCTAGAGGAAACAATGTAATTATGGCTTATTCAGTTTGTTGCCGCAATCTGCTTCTGTGTAAATATCTTTAAGAAGCCTATAATATGCAATAACTAACACAACGGAAGTAACGCAACAAGCCTTCGACGAAACACTTTTATTTTAATCACAGTGAGTTGAATCTGTTCTGCCAGGGCATAGTGCAGCAGATGATAAATGCAGTATTGTTCCCTTGCAGTTGTTCATAATTTCGACCACCATGGTGATGGAGGTAGCGTATACAGAGACGTCCTATCGACTGTCTTACATGGTCGAAAATTCCGGGACACTGGTGTACTACTTCCACGGCTGTGATAATCCCAGCAAGCAGGTCCGTGCGAGTATCGATCAGTCTCGTAAACTAGGCTCTTCACGTGCCGCCGCCCCTCCCCCCCCCCCCCTCCCTCAGTACAACTCCATCGGTGTCATATCTGGTGACCGAGCTGGCCGTGGACACGTTGAAACCACATGAACTGACGAATTTTCAACTGCACATCTATGAACAGTGGGAGGATACGCTGAGGGGACTTTTGTAGACGACTCCGATCATTATTACCGAAAATAGTTAACGTCCGATCACAAAATCGTTGACAATACCAGCCCATACGTTCACAGCATAGGTTCGCTGATAGGATCGATGGATCAGTGAACGTCCGCCTCTGGTAACCGAGTGGTCAGCGCGACGGAATGTCATACCTAACGGCCTGGGTTCGATTCCCTGCCGTGTTTCTCCGCTCACGGACTGGGTGTTGTTATTTCATCCCCATCGACACGTAAGTCGCCGAAGTGGCGTCAACTCTAACGACTTGCACCACGCGAACGGTCTACCCGACGGGAGGCCCCAGCCACACGGCGTTTCCATTTCCATCATTGAGCAGGTATTTATCATCATCTCAACTCTTACATGCCTACTTTTTAACACGGTCTTGTCTGTAAACACGGAAGCAGAACCAATTCGGATGTTTTATACACTGCTGTAGGATTATGTTGCATAAGCAACTCGGGAAGACGGCTGTTGCAATGATTGTACCTTCTGTGGATGATAACGGGTGCAATTGGTCATATGAGGCTCTCAAAACAGTTAACTGGCTCGAGTTCAGAGCTCGTGGAACGCACTGACTACTAGAGAAAGGGCTGTCACCAATAGCTTCGAACACTTTCTCTTCCCTATGGGGTGTTCTACCACACCTCGCACAGCCACCATCTTCCACTCTAAGGCGAAAGGATCCAGTTTCTTGTAGGCTCCAATGTGCACATGCAAGTGTAGTGGGGTGGTTGCCGTTGGTGCGGTCCTGTGCCAGTCCAAGAGGAATTCAGCATTATTCTACAATTAAAAACTATTTATACCAGATAGTCATACTGCCAATTGTACTTCAAGGAATTCTTGTAACTGCATTACTGAAAGACTTAATATTTCGTATCACTGATAAACAGCACACCTGAAATTCATTACGAAATTTAAAGTGGAAAATTCTGACAGCCTCTTTTCAACGTAAGTGACACACTGAAGCGCCAAAGAAACTGGTATAGGCATGTACATTGAAATACAGAGAGATTTAAACCTTGCAAATATCAATGCGATCGGCAAAGCAAGTGTCTGGCGCAGTTGTTACATCGGTTACTGCTGCTACAATGGCAGGTTATCAAGATTTAAATGAGTTTGTACGTGGTGTTACAGTCGGCGCACGAGCGATGGGACACAGCATACCGGAGGTAGCGATGGAGTGGGGATTTTCCCATACGACTATTTCAAGAGTGTGGCGTGAAGATCAGGAATCCGCCAAATATGAAATCTCTGACATCGCTGCGGCCGCGAAAAGATCCTGGAAGAACGAGACCAACGACGACTGAAGAGAGTTGTTCAACGTGACGTACGTGCAACCCTTCCGCAAATTGCTGCATATTTCAATGCTGGGACATCAACAAATGTCAGCGTGCGAACCATTCAACAAAAAATCATCGTTCTGGGCTTTCAGAGCCGAAGGCCCACTCGTGTATCCTAGACTGTATGACGAAGTGCTTTATGCCTCGCCTGGGCTCGTTAACACTAACTTTGGACTGTTGATTGGTTGGTCTGGGGTATAAGGGACCAAACTACAGCGTCATCAGTCCGTTTCCCTGACGCAATCAAGTACGTTTAAGAAAGTAAAAGGGCGAAAAGGTATGGGGAACCACATGTAAAAAACAACACGGATGGAAAGAACAACAAACGGGGAAAACATACATCACAACGAAAAGTAGAAGAAGGTATTAAAAGCATAGAGCAGATGGTCCGGGATGGCTGATCACAATAATAAAAGAGGAAGAGCCAGCCACTCTACAACACATTAAAATGCCCACCCCAAAAAGACAAGATGAACACATGTAAGGAAGACGACCAAGACAAACAAATGCAAAGAAAGTGAGACAGTTGAAATGGAGGGAGGGTGGCGGCCTCTGAGAGAAGGCTAAATGCTCACACTTAGATGGTACGATAAAAACCCTCCCTCACGAATAAAACGTGAAACTACATCTGCTGTTGAGGCACTGCCGCCCAACACCGAAGGTAGGGTGCTGGGAAGGTTAAAAGTCCGCCGCGTGCTAAAAGTGGGCAGTCCAGCAAGATGTTGACGACAGTCATATGTGAGCCACAGTGACACCGAGGTGGGTCCTCGCAGACAGAGTAAGTAGCCATATTTTAGCCACGTATGGCCAATACGGAGCCGGCAGAAAACCATAGTCGCTGCGAGTGGCCCGCTTTAGAGATGGGTCGTTCACGAAGTAACGGGTACGAAGGAACGGTTCATCAAGATAAACTGAATGAGCGAGGAACGAACTCAAAGGAACGGTCTTCCACATTTCACTTCCATCGCGGCTTTCTACTTTTAGTTCCCGGGAACGGGATATGGTCGGTCTCGTTCCCGAATGGCACGTCGGCCGGTCTCGTTCAAGCATCGGTCTCGCTCGGCCGGACTCGTAGTCCTTCGCGTGGCCACTCGTCGCAGTCCCACTGCCGACTGCTCATAGATAGTTCAGTATCGAGTTGTTCGTTTCGTTCGCTTCGCACGGCCATTCTAGATCTGTTTCAAACCTTTTCTGAACTCAACTTCTGGTTCTTTTCGTATTCTCTTCAGCGTCAAGACCGGTAACTAAAATGCATTTTATAATTACGTAAATTACACAAAAATTACGTGATATGTAATACATACATCTTTTCAGACAACAGAACGGCGTATCAGCTTACTTCACTATTTCGATAAACAGCTGAAGAAATATTTGTAAAAGGGCTAGATTCTTTGTTATTACACATGCAAAGGACGTCGGCACGACCCACACGAGTGGCCATTTTCCGTCTTTTATTATCCAAGGTAAAAAGAGCATGTTCATTGTTATGGAAGGCAGGCCGACTTAACAACCGAATGAAGGTCGCGCTTCGTAACAGTGTATGGCGTCACGTTTTGTAAAGAGAATATAACAACTCCTACAATATTATTTCAGTGGTACAGGGTGGCTCCGAAAAATCGGCCCCGTGTACTTGTCATCTCATTGTCGCTTACCAATCGTCATCTATGGTTTCGAAGTCGTTTGCATTAGTTTGTTATTTCTTCACTGCCTAATTATTACGTGTTTATCTATTCTGCTCGTAGCGGTCAACAAATCGTGCATAATTGGTGAGCAGTCTGTACTCGAGGCCGGTTTTTCGTGCGCCACCTTATGTTTTGTAATCCCGATACAGAGAAGTTAAATTCTGGAATCTATTTTGTCAAACGACGTCAGATTTCTTGTCATGTAACAATTCAAGTGTTTTTAACTACGACAGTATGTGAGAATTGTCGAACAGTGAAGTTCACTGATTTCAAAATTAATGTAAAATGTTTCGAATCTAATTTTGTGAAGGAGAAACTTCACTTTGAATACAATTTTCAAACAAGCATTCTGTCTTAACATATCCCCTTATCAGTGCCTCATCCTCTTCCTTGTCGTGTTCATTTAAATCCATTCTCTTTTTTCAATCACTTAGAAAAATATTAATGTTCCGGACTCAAAAGTATTAATGTTTTTAACAGTTTCAATGCGGGCAGCATTGCACAGCACGGAGCCAATATCCAGTATTTTCACTGAACAATTTTTCGTTTATCAGCCAATGTATTGATATTTAAATGAAGCTATTTTACGGCCGGCATTGCACTTCGCTGTGCAAAGACTGAATATTTTCTACGCATCCAGTGGAGGGAAAAGAATACCAAGATTACATCCGTTGCGACTCTAGAACTAAGGAAAATATATTTCATTGTTTATTTGCAAGGGAATTTTATCAAGGGCCATACAACTCGGTGCCGGCCGGAGTGGCCGTGCGGTTCTAGGCGCTACAGTCTGGAGCCGAGCGACCGCTACGGTCGCAGGTTCGAATCCTGCTTCGGGCATGGATGTGTGTGATGTCCTTAGGTTAGTTAGGTTTAAGTAGTTCTAAGTTCTAGGGGACTGATGACCTCAGATGTTAGGTCCCACAGTGCTCAGAGCCATTTGAACCATTTTTATAACTCGGTGCTCACGAGACTGAGTAAATTTTAGAGGTATCTATTTCATTTCATTGCGTATTGGTTTTCCAGATTAAGTTGTTCAATTTTTCTGGATTACAGTAAAACTGATTAAGCACGCCACACAGTAAATTTGCATAAGGCAAACATTGCGCATTGCATATTCATTGGCAAACAAACAAAAACAAACTTTCTTAAAGAGCGTTACAGACTGTTCATTTTCCCACGCTTGGAATGTATTATTCACAGCGCCGACCATAAGCAAACGGTTTTGGATGTCAATGATTGTTCGTACCAGTACCAAAACCCTCTGGAAGACGGAGCTGCTGCTAGTGCATCGCAGCAAATAAAAAAAAAAAAAAAACACACATGCTAGACACAGCTAAGGTTCAATTTGTAATTTACTAAGGACCGGACCCCAGTAAGCCGTCTGTCTGGGAAAAAAAAAATGTTGAAGTCTATTTCTACGTAGTTTACCACTCTACAAAACAAATGCTCGTTAAACAATTATTCCATAGGTTTAAATGAAAATCGGCAACGGACCTAAGAAGTGATTGTCAGCAAACCTACATATTAGCAATAATTTCCCAGATTTTCCCGATCCGAGACATTTGTGAGGGGAAGTAATATGTTGAAGCTGTATAGACCAGGGGTCTCCAAACTTTTTTTAGTCCGCGGGCCACATTGACTCCTCCACGAAGTCATAAGGGCGAAGATTTACCTAGTGTAGGGTGACCAAATTATTTTCGGTGAAAACCGGGACACATTCACCCGGGTGCCACTGGACTCCTCACTCCACATGTACCCAACCAGGCGGATTACTCTTTCAACTGCTGGAAACAGTGATAACCAGCGAGTTTTCGAGTGACATAACATTCATACATTCAGTTCCCACATAATCACAGAACTCCTTAAGCCTCTCTGTTGTAATAGTATATATGTAAAAGTGTGAGTATACCTTGATGACGATAGTTTCAACATCACAGCTTAAACTGTCAGCAGATGTCTGCACGCTATTGTGTAAAACGTGTGCAGGGCCCTATGCCTTCAATGTTTCCTTGCAATGTTGCCTTTAATTTGGTAAATACGTTGCATTTGCTTTGTCTTTTTAAACCACCAAAGTTTGTGTTGGTGTTGTCTCCACGAAATGCCACACATTTATTTTTCTCAAGATCAAACATTTCGATAGTATTCATACAAAATCTTGAAATTTCGTCAGATGTTTCATTAGGTAGGGAACTCACCTTCAAAAGTTTGGTCTGAATTCCGTGATTAATATCGAAAAACTTAACAACAAACGGAAATATTTTAGTGCCCTTGTGATTGCTGGCATCAGTGGATATCCCGTAGAAAGAAGACTTTTTGATATATTCAAGGCTTTCCTTTACACTCTGGGGAGCAATAACTCCTTTCACTAAGGCTGACACTTTAGTTATTGTTGAACTAAACTTTTTTGCAATGGAAGAATCATCAAACATAATGCTGTTAAGCTTATCAGTACAATCACTAGATCTATAAGTTTGGTAATGGTTCAAATGGCTCTGAGCACTATGGGACTCAACATCTGTGGTCATCAGTCCCCTAGAACTTAGAACTACTTAAACCTAACTAACCTAAGGACATCACACACACCCATGCCCGAGGCAGGATTCGAACCTGCGACCGTAGCGGTCACGCGGTTCCAGACTGACGCGCCTAGAACCGCAAGGCCACACAGGCCGGCGTTTGGTAATGTTTTACCGTGTGGTAGGCTACTGTGAGCTCGGCTGCTCGAACTTTCGTCTCTTCACTTGACTGATGTTTCACAAAATAATTTTGTAGAGTTTTACTGCAGCTCGGAGCACTTTTCTGTTAATGTGTCGGAACGTCCACCTTGACTTATACTAATAAAACAGTTACATACGGAACACACTGCTTCGTAATTAAAACAATTCTTACTGAAATTCCATTCCTTGGAATGTTACTGAACTTGCAGACACGTTTCGGCATTGCGTTTCACAGTACTGCAGCAATAATACCACTAATATGAGAAAAAAACTATTGCAGTTTGTCTGACAAAACATCAACTACTACAATGTTGTGAAAATGAGTGTGTGAGTAAGTGGCGCGACATTCGGACGGTTTCATAGCTCTGTTACAATAATACAACTTACTACTTGTTGGCCAAAGTACCGCTCAAAGTAAATTATTGCCTGAGTGTATCAATACTGATATTGTGATTACTAGTATGGGACAATGGAGGTTTTAGACAAATAAGCTAAAATATATTAATTTATTGTGTTGTATTTCCTTTAATATGGCGAAACCCCAAAAATTTGAGAAAGTTTCACGAAATGTGTTTAAAAACTGAATTCCGGGACTTTTGAGCGTCCCGAAACAAATTTTCGGGATACCGGCACACAGGGATGAAAATCGGGACCATCCCGGTTTTCCGGGACGTTTGGTCACCCTAACCTAGTGGGATGTACGGCTAAAGGAAAGATGAAATCCCAAAAATATTAGGTTGTGGGAATAGCTAGCACTGAAACGAACTACGATTTTTTATTTAATTACATAATTTTGATTGGTGGACGTTTCTGACCGAAATTTTGGCGTTTTTTATTCTGGCAAATTTCACCGACAAAGAAGTATTTCACTGCACATTCTTCACGAAAGCGTCCTGCAAAGTTAACGAAATCTCAAAACCATTGTTAGCGACACTATTACCGCAAGACGTAACAGAGGTACAGATATCAACGCATTGTTATTTCAAGCGGCGCAACAATAAGTTTAGTTATGTAGTCTTGTAGTGAGTAGCAGAGCCAGAGCATGTATTTGATAGTTCTGTTGCGTGATTGTGTCTATGTTGCGAGTGTCTCACGAGTTTTTTGTGTTTTATATGCTGTACTAGTAGGTGAGACGATGATGTGCCAGACAATTCAAAGTTTGAATTCGAAGAGGCAAGGAAAATCTGAAAAATCGAAATACGTATAGCACGACTTGAGTATTTTTTCACTGTATTTTTTAATGGAACTACATTGTAATTGTGAGTAATTTAGTAGTTAATGTACCTTAAAAAAATTCATTGCATTTTGTTTAAGCAGACTACTCCCTAGTTTTATTAGTATTAAATGGCACAACTTTATTTTCAGGTTACAATCTTTTGTGAAGTTCTGTACAAATATGGAAAAAAACCAAAGGTTGACAGTGAATGCCGAATTTTTAAGGAGCAGTGGGGATGTCAATATTTCGTGGTAGAGTCAAGCAACAAACTAATGTGTATTATCTGCAATGAAGCAATTTCAGTTTTCAAAGAATACAATATAAAACGTCATTATGAGACTAAGCATCTCAGAATTACTCCAAGTTTACAGGATGCGAACGATTAGAAATGTATGAGTCTCAGAAACGCCAGCTAAAAACCCAGCAGTCGCTGTTTAAGAAAGTAAATGCTGAACAACATGCAGCAACTCGTGCTACTTTTCGTGTGGCTCATTTAGTAGCGAAACAGTGTAAGCCATTTACCGACGGAGAATTAATTAATAACTGCATTATTGCAACAACAGAAGAAATGTGCCCAGAAAAAGTTAATTTATTTAAAAACATAAGTCTGTCGGCAAATACTGTGGCTCGAAGAATAGATGACATTGCATAAAATATATCAGCACAACTGCGTGACAAAAACCAAGACAGACTGGTTCTCTTTGGTCATGGATGAGTCAACAGATGTACCAGATACTGCTCAAGTACTACTTTTTATTCGAGGGATTGACAAAAATTATGGAGTGTATGAAGAGCTCCTTGATGTTTACAGTATTCACGGGACGACCACTGGCGAAGGTATTTTTAAAGGAGTTGAAAGGGCAGTTCAGAAAAACAAATCTTCAGAGGAAGAAATTAAAATGTTTTACAACTAATGGTGGCAAAAACATGTGTGGGAAAAATAAAGGTGTTGTTGCTCTCCTTTCTAAGGCCATAGAAAATGACGGTGGCTAAAAACCATTAGTAGTGCATTGTATTATTCACCAACAGTCTTTGTGTGGAAAACATTTAGATATGTCAGAAGTTTTAAAGTCAGTTATTTCAGTTGTCAATTATATCAGATCCAATGCACTCAGTCATCACCAGTTCGCGAGTTTCTTGAAAATATTGAGGAAAGCAACTTGCCATATTATACTGCAGGGCGCTGGCTTAGCTGCGGTAGAGTTCAGACCCGTTTTATTGAACTCCGAACAGTAACTGAATTTTTTATGAACGAAAGGAATCGCCCTCTGGCTGAGTTACGGAACGGTGAGTGGTTGTGGAAGCTAGCATTTTGTACAGGCTTAACTAAATATATGAATGACCTTAATTTAAAATTGCAAGGTGAAAACCAGCTTCTGCCTGATTTATACACGCATGTTAAGTCCTTTCGACAAAAGACTGCTTTGTTTTGATCTCAGTTGAACCAAGTATGCTTCACGCATTTTAATACATGTCGAACATTCAGTCAGCAAACTGAGATTCCGTTTACTATAACTTTCGCAATTGAAGCTTTGGGCGCTTTAAAAATTAATTTTGAATCACGTTTTTCAGATATCGATACAAATTCAAACGATATCAAGATATTTCAAAATCCCTTTAACGTCGATATAGAAGCGTTACCCGCAGAACTTCAGTTTCAAATTATTGATTTGCAATGTATCGACCTTTTTTTAAAGAAAAACATTCAAAGTCAACATTACTGGAATTCTATAAATGTCTTCCATCCACACAGTTTCCAAATTTACATAAATTTGCCCGTGGCTTTTTTTCCACTTTTGGCACAACTTATTTGTGTGAAAAAACTCTCCAAAATGAAACATGCAAAAAGTATTCACAAATCAAAATTAAGTGATGAGCATTTGAAGTCGCTGATGATTATATCTACCAGTAAACTTGATCCACAACTGGAGGTAATTATGAAAGGAAAGTTACAGGTACATAAAAGTCACTAATTATCACTAAGATGTTAAATTTCTCTCGTGAATACTGTGAGTTTTCAAGATATAAATTAATTACAGTTATTTTTATACATCGGTTACAACTAAAATAGCCAATATCATTAGGTACACCAGGTATTGTATTGCCGTTAAATCAAAATATTTTATACGATTTACTTGCTATGTGTATTTTACAACGTCATCAAAAGGAAGTGAGACATCGCTTAAGAAGCATCTTCCATAACGATTCATTACTAAGGCTAGTCGCCGAAGTGGCGTCCATTTGAAAGACTTGCACCAGCCTCTTGAGTAGAATAAAATGCAAAGAATTTTTTTACTTAAAATGTTTCGGCCAAACTACTCTGTTAACCGTTCTTTTTTTTTTCACTATCGCACGGAGAATGGTCTGTCCATTGTGGATAGCCGCAAGTTTAACCACGACCTTCCGCTTTGTAAAGATAAAGCTCCGACAATTTCGCGGTGTATTGGTCGCGATAGTCCTCGAAACTCAATTGATGACAGTATAGGTACCACCTCAAATATTTGGCGGGCCGGATACCGGGGATGTCCGGCCAGCTAACGCGGGCCGTAGTTTGGAGACACCTGGTATAGACGATTTGCTTCTGGCTGCGATCCATAGCTGGCTGTCTGGCACAGCTAATTTAGCAACTAACAAACCCTTCCTTCATGAGCTCCGAAATTATCCATACGAACGGGAACCACTCTCTCACTGTCTATATCTTGTACTTTCATATATAAAACACTGCGGCATAATTATCCACCAATGGGTCCACATTATAACGTGAATCAGGAATTGGTAACTACCTAAAGTCGTTCTCCACGCAAACCTTTGATATAAATTTGACAAAATTACGGAGGAGAAGAATGCTCTGGATAGAGAAAAATATGTTTATCCAGCTAGTATTTCTGCGCGTAATATTGCCTCCCACCATTAACAAATGTTTTTTTTTTTTTAAAAGCAGCCGTTTTCCACTACATTCACTCCACACTTTTGCTCACGACGAATAGCCAGTCCTCCAGGAGAGCAACAAAATCAGATGCTTAACACAGAAATCAACCAAGAGATCGTTTTTGGCTGTTAGTATCGCTGTTTGGTAGTTTGTGTAATCGATTTCCGCGTTAAACAATTAGAAACTATAGGCAGATAATTTTTATCTATTCTTGGTACTCATATCTGGAATGCTTTACACAAGTCAAAGTCAGCACGTATGTATCAACATTAATTCTCCTCATTCTTTCTACTGAATTTTCGATCTCTGTGATACACCACCCTGGCGACCACGAAAGAATCGTTAACTGTTCAGCTTATTTTTTGTATGAAAGCCTTGTTAGGTGCTCGAATGTACATGAGTTCCTTAAACCCTCGTAAAAACTAACAAAAAGAAAAAGCATTAGATCCATATGAATCAAATGCAACGTAGTCACATGCAGTAATTGCTTTATGAACCATGGTGTGGTGTAGACAAAGCTTAAAATGTGTTTCACCAGCTTTAAATACTATAGCGCTTACGGATTACACACGTATTGTCTACAAGAATGTGTTACAAGATTCCATCAGAAAATTCATTTTAAAGTCCAGCAATTCCACTTCGCAATAAGAGAATGTATGTTTATTTTGAAGATGATTATGATGGTAAATGTATCGGACACCGACAGGCGCTAGCTGGAGTTAATCGCCTCAGATAGGAATGGATCTGACGATGCAACACTGGCGCCCTACGGTACCGCAAAGCATTACGACTGAACAGCAGCCGTTACCAGTGAGATACGACAGTCACTGAGAGCACATGACTTCAGAATCTGTCAATGTGTGTCTGTAATACAATGTACAGTAGATCAGCAAATTTTTTCTGATATGCCTATTGCTGATGCGGTTGTTGTTGTTGTGGTCTTCAGTCCTGAGACTGGTTTGATGCAGCTCTCCATGCTAATCTATCCTGTGCAAGCTTCTTCATCTCCCAGTACCTACTGCACCCTACATCCTTCTGAATCTGCTTAGTGTATTCATCTCTTGGTCTCCCCCTACGATTTTTACCCTCCACGCTGCCCTCCAATACTAAATTGGTGATCCCTTGATGCCTCAGAACATGTCCTACCAACCGATCCCTTCTTCTCGTCAAGTTGTGCCACAAACTTCTCTTCTCCCCAATCCTATTCAATACTTCCTCATTAGTTATGTGATCTACCCATCTAATCTTCAGCATTCTTCTGTAGCACCACATTTCGAAAGCTTCTATTCTCTTCTTGTCCAAACTATTTACCGTCCATGTTTCACTTCCATACATGGCTACACTCCATACAAATACTTTCAGAAATGACTTCCTGACACTTAAATCTATACTCGATGTTAACAAATTTCTCTTCTTCAGAAACGCTTTCCTTGCCATTGCCGGTCTACATTTTATATCCTCTCTACTTCGACCATCATCAGTTATTTTGCTCCCCAAATAGCAAAACTCCTTTACTACTTTAAGTGTCTCATTTCCTAATCTAATTCCCTCAGCATCACCCGACTTAATTCGACTACATTCCATTATCCTCTTTTGCTTTTGTTGATGTTCATCTTATATCCTTCTTTCAAGACACTGTCCATTCCATTCAACTGCTCTTCCAAGTCCTATGCTGTCTCTGACAGAATTACAATGTCATCGGCGAACCTCAAAGTTTTTATTTCTTCTCCATGGATTTTAATACCTACTCCAAATATTTCTTTCGTTTCCTTTACTGCTTGCTCAATACACAGATTGAATAACATCGGGGAGAGGCTACAACCCTGTCTCACTCCCTTCCCAACCACTTCTTCCCTTTCATGTCCCTCGACTCTTATAACTGCCATCTGCTTTCTGTACAAATTGTAAATAGCCTTTTGCTCCCTGTATTTTACCCCTGCCACCTTCAGATTTTGAAAGAGAGTATTGCAGTCAACATTGTCAAAAGCTTTCTCTAAGTCTACAAATGCTAGAAACGTAGGTTTGCCTTTCCTTAACCTTTCTTCTAAGATAAGTCGTAAGGTCAGTATTGCCTCACGTGTTCCAGTGTTTCTACGGAATCCAAACTGATCTTCCCCGAGGTCGGCTTCTACTAGTTTTTCCATTCGTCTGTAAAGAATTCGTGTTAGTATTTTGCAGCTGTGGTTTATTAAACTGATTGTTCGGTAATTTTCCACTATTAAAGCACATATAGTTGGTGTCATCCCATGCGTACATCTTGTGGACACGGTGAAGTTCTACAGTTTTACGGTAAATTCCGATTCCTCCCTCTAATTAACAGTATTTTTTGGTGTCCGTAGGGTGGTTGTTGATTTCCACAAATTTCGATTACGCCCTCTGTATAAATTCAGTTATCGTGTATTCCTATTTTCATATCCGGGTTTTTCATATTTTCTCCATATTTTACGTATTTTCCCAAACTTTTACTCATATTTTATGCGTATATATTAAAGAATATTTATGTTCTTACTGTTTACACTGCCATGTATCTGTAGCATGAAACAATTATTTTGGGCCCCTCCACCATACTGGAGAGAATCTAGAGTGTCTGTAAGATCACTTATATGCCTTCGAAATGTCAACTCAGAAAAGATCATTCCATGACTCTTAACAACGATGACCGTCGTTTTGTGCTGTATGTGTTAATGAAACAATACAGTCAAACTACAGGTATCACAGTTTCCTGTAGTCTGAAGCTCATCATCATGTAACACATCGAAAAGTAATGTTCAGGCAACAAAATTTTTCATTTTGTAAACAAACCTGCGTGTCAGTTTCTCACGGAGGTCCCAGACCCCCCCCCCCTTCCCAGACGTAACGCAGGTGGATTCACCCCAAACAATATCTCAGATCTAATACCGGTGGATCAATTTTGGAACCTTATCTCGAACCTAAATCCGACGGTGTTCCTCGCGAAACAGAGTTCAGGAGGTATGACGTCATAAATGTTTATATGTGCGAAAAAACTAGCTTTTGCTTAAAACTGAGCGGAAATTACCCAGACTGTACATATCCAGCGTTTCATAACGAGGGAAAGGCCTCACGCAGCCAACCTATTAGTCCCATATTTGGCAACTCTCATTTAGAACCTAAAACGGAAGACTAATTCCAAGATTTTGACTCAATGCCTACCCATTTTTGCGAAAAGCAACTGAAGTACATGACACTTTATAGACTACAAATTGATAGGTTCGATAGCTAACTGAAAACTGAGCATCCATGTCCATGCCCATGCCCATCATCTAAGATGTCCGCATATTTTCCTAGAAACCGTTGCGTCCACAGCATCTGGCTGGGGGGGGGGGGGGGGCGGCCGCAGAGAACTTATGTTCAATTGCCTCATGTATTCGGTAGACTTTTTTCCCATTTATGTTTTTTCCATATCGAAATTAGTAGGAACAGAAGGGTTGGTAAGGTAAGTGAATCAAGAATGAATAATAACGACGTAGGCAAATACATTTCTGAAATGAATTGGATTAGTAAAGTCTGTCTCTTGGGCCTTACCCCTGTTAGCGACTTCAAAAAACTCTAAATAATAATTTCTAATCTTTTTCTCGCTGACATTCTTAAAGTAAAAAACAGGAGTAGTCCAGAAAAATGGAAACACACTGACAGCCCGAATTAATGGAATAACATGTCATACCTTTACAATTCTTGCACGGGGCGAAGATAATTTTGTGCATTCAAAGTGAGCTCCATTAGCAGCCAAACACCGCCGATGCCGCTGAAATGTTGAACGAACAACGGCTGTCACTGGTGTCCGTGTAATGGCCGCAACGGGCGCCTCGATTGTTTCTCTTAGCTCGTCCAGTGTTGCTTAACTTCATTTTTCACGTCCCCCATAGATAGAAGTCACGAGGCGTAACGTCTGGAGACGGTGGTGGGTACCCAACAGCTGCTCTTCGACCTATCCATAGTCCAGGTAGACTTTCATCCAAATAGGCCCTGGGCCATCTCTATTGCAGTGAGGCGGAGCGCCTTCTCGTAGGTAAAATCCTTGATTTGCAAATAGCTTTCGGATGGGAGGTCCAAAGGTGTGTTTGCAGCATATGAAGATACACCTCACCAGTTACGATACCTTCAAAGAATGGGCCAATCAAACCGCGCGATGGCAGACCTCACCACAAATTAACACCCAGTAGATTAACATGTTTGTCCACTTTAACGCAGGAACTTTCAAGATTCCAGAACACACAGCTGTCGCGGCTTAAAGTACTCTTCAGTTTGAATTGCGCCTCGTCAGAATCGATAACCATCCCCGAAAAACCGTTCATCCTCGCGAAGCAAATTACTCGCAATCCTCCATTCTTCCATTAGGGTTTCATCGTTTACAGCGTGCAGCAATCTTTGAATGTACACTTTCCACTTCGCAGCCTTCCGAATTCGTCGTATGCTTGATCGGCTTACCCAGCTTCAGGTGCATCGTGTTACACTGATTTCTGAGGTGACAGTGAACTGTTGCAACACAGCAGTGCTGGAAGCTGGAGTAAATGATGTTTTTGGTCGTCCAGACATTTCCTTACGCACATCCTGAACAGAACCGTTGGCTTCTAATTTATCCCGAATATGGTAAATCATACGTGTTGGTGGCTGAGTTCCGTAAACATCACGCCATTGCCGTGGTACCTCCAGGTTTTCGTACTTTCAGTAACACTTCAATATGGCCTTGCGTTACTCAAACGACGATCTTGCTTAATTCCTTGGTGTACTGTCGTCTGCTGGAAATCGCGCGCCGTGATTGTTTATAAAACAACGGAATACGCTACCGCGCAAATTTGCCACGAAATGTCATTTTGTTCCAAAGATATGAACTAACAAAGAGTATCTACATTTTCTGGACTCCACTGTATTTAACACAAACTCTTTTTATAAAGTAATCAGATATTCGTAGCTATTTTATACACGAGTTCAATTCTTTGAAGGGTAGTGGGTTTAATGGTCTGACAAAAACGTTTGAAACAATCAAGTTATGAACAGCCCGTATCTTCGTGTGTTGTCGTATTTCCACGAACGATGCACCACGAGAGTGATCCACACCGGTTGTGGTTAAGAGTTCCAGTCTTGAGAAGCTGTGTGCTGGCAAGAGGCCGGGAGTTAGAGTAAAAATCTTGCAGGGATCCGATAAAATGATGTAGTGCTTGCAACCAGTCTGTATTTCCAGTCAGTTAAATATTAGGGAACTTTTATCTATTGTTCATTTGAGTGGATTATTTTGCATGTGGACTGTAGATCGCCTACTTAGGTGAGATCACAATTTTATCACCGTGGCTCTGTTATTTTAACCATTGCTAAAGTCGTAAATAAAATAAGAGTAAATGTTTAAATTTCAACTACTTCCCTGAACAGTGTGCCTTAGCCCCAGGTCACGTATATTTCAGCCAACAGCACCTAACCAAGACCCGACGCCTCGCCCTTCACTGTGCTAGGACAACTACGTTGGGTCCAGACACGAGGAAAATACAATTTACAGAACTTGGCGTTTCGTTCCGATGCGTTAAGATCCATCTGCGACCCCCCCCCCCCCCCCCCACAGGCTCCAGTTCCAGTAAAAATTAAACCTTTATCATTGGACACGATGGCAAAGGTTATACCGAAATAGAATAAAGTCGTCACAGTATGTTTACCATTTGTCTTTTTTTTTTCAACTGCTAGTGTTGTACTTGCGCAATTTTATTGAATTTTGCATATTGGGAATGTTATTTGAGTGTTGCAGGGTCGGGTGGGGAAGGTCTAAAATTGGTAGCGTGTTTTCCTTGTGGGGTAGCCGAGGCGGCTAGGAGCACTCGCACCATGTATGGGCAGGTGTCACATGACGGATCGCGTTGGACACCCAACGGGACCATGCCTACTAATGCACTGTGGTGTTCAAATTAACCGTTGGGTAGATGACGGCTTAACTCGTTACTCTAACTGGATTGGCAAGGAGCAACAAATTAGTCTACCATCATACAAAGTACGACATTTTATGGAAATAAAATAGTACAATTTCCTCTACTTACATTCCTGCAGAAGGTGTAGTTGATCCCTTTGTTCTGTAAATGACTGATACATACTACTTCGAGATTCTGTATAAACTGAATTATGTTAGTTCCACAGACAAAAGCATGCAGTACAAACTTTTCGGGTGACATTGAATATTATCACGCAAGGAAGCGACTTCCTGCACAATCCGTATTTACTGTACAGTTGAGACAGGTACGCTTTTCTCAAGACTTGGGAGGCTCCCAGGGAAAGTCGTCGTAAACTGCTCTCGAATTGGCGGTTACCTGGTACAATCAATATGCACGGCTATAGGAGTTCCTAAGCCCTCAAGTGCCCACCTGAGTTGTGGAAAGTACCTATTCAGCACGGGTTTTTTTGTTTGGTGTTTAAGGGCGCTCAACTACTGAGATCATTAGCGCCCAGTCACAATTGTTAGTTTGTTTGGGGTTTAAGGGCGCTCAACTACTGAGGTCATTAGCGCCCAGTCACAATTGTTAGAGCACATAGAATCTAGTAAAACTCAAGGGGGGGGACACCAGAAATTTCTTACAAAGATACAGATAAAATAAGTGAAAGAGTTAGATGTCTTGGGACAATCCAGTCAAAGTAATGAAACGAAGAACACGAGCAGCTGCTCGAGCGTCATCCGCTAAAATATCCTGTAAAGTAGATGGCAGAGACAGGACAACACGAGATTGACTAAAACGGGGACACGACAATAAAACATGGCGCACTGTTAATGCATGACCACAAGTGCACTGCGGGGCTGGGTCACCGGAGAGCAGGTAGCGGTGGCTAAACTGGCAATGCCCAATCCGCAACCTGGTCAGAAGGACATCTTCTCGCCGAGATGGTCGGGAGGAGGTTGTCCAAGCAGTTGGGAACGGTTTTACTGCCCAGAGCTTGTTTCCTTGAAGTGAGGACCAAGTATCCCACCACAAGGACACAAGCCTCTTACAAACAACCCCACTAACGTCAGATGACAGGACACAATGGGAGGCTGGCCGAGGCAGGAGGACTGCAGCCTTGGCTGCAGCATCAGCAGCCTCATTCCCAGGCACTCCTACATGGCCGGGAACCCACAGAAAGCTGACAGGAGAGCCACCCTCAGCAAAGGAATGGAGGGACTGCTGGATCCGTTGCACCAAGGGATGGACCGCATATGGAGCTCGAAGGCTCTGAAGAGCACTGAGTGAATCAGAGCAGAGTACATA
Source organism: Schistocerca cancellata (assembly GCF_023864275.1). NCBI lineage: Eukaryota > Metazoa > Arthropoda > Insecta > Orthoptera > Acrididae > Schistocerca > Schistocerca cancellata. The sequence goes on from NC_064631.1 coordinate 504,458,233, forward strand.
CGATGAATGGCGGTGGCGGCGGGCAAACTGAACGGCCTGATGGAGAGCAAAAAGCTCGGCCGTAAAGCTGGAACATTGGTCGAGGAGCCGGTATTTAAAGGTGACGGCCCCGACGACAAAGGCACAGCCGACACCATCGTCAGTTTTGGAGCCATCAGTGTAAATAAAGGTGTGACTGGCAAGTCGCGCACGAAGTTCGACAAACCGTGAGCAATACACTGCAGCCGGAGTACCCTCCTTCGGGAGCGAGCTGAGGTCGAGATAAACATGAACCGGAGCCTGGAGCCAAGGTGGTGTCGGGCTCTCACCCTCTCTGAAGGTGGTAGGGAGGGCAAAATCCAATTGTCGAAGCAGGCGACGAAAGTGGACTCAAGGGGCAGCAGGGCAGACACATACCACCCATACTGACGGTCGAGAGAATCGGCGAAGAAGGACTGATAAGAGGGGTGGTCGGGCATTGACAACAGCCGGCAGGCATACCGACAAAGCAGTACGTCGCGCCGGTAGGTCAATGGTAATTCGGCAGCTTCAGCATAAAGACTCTCGACGGGACTAGTGTAGAAAGCTCTGGTCGCAAGACGTAACCCCCTATGGTGGATGGAGTTGAAACGGCGTAAGAGGGATGGCCGAGCAGACGAGTAGACGAGGCTCCCATAATCCAGCTTTGATCGGACTATGGACCGATACAAGCGAAGCAGGACAGTGCGATCCGCTCCACAAGATGAACCACTAAGAACTCCGAGGACATTAAGGGAATGTGTACAACGGGCAGCCAAATAAGAGATGTTCGAAGACCAACAAAGTCCAGTGTGAGCCCTAGAAACTTAGTTGTTTCCGCGAAAGGCAGAACAACGGGACCGAGATGTAAGGAGGGCGGAAGGAACGCTTTATATCGCCAAAAGTTGATGCAAACCGTCTTCTCTTCAGAGAACCGGAAGCCATTTGCCCCACTCCTGAGTATAGGCTGTCTAGACAACGCTGAAGGCAGCGCTCCAGGAGGCATGTTCGCTGGGCACTGCAGTAGATCACGAAGTCATCGACAAAAAGAGAGCCTGAGACATTAGGTGGAATGCAATCCATAATTGGATTGATCGCTATGGCAAAAAGGGCTACGCTCAAGATGGAGCTCTGAGGCACTCCGTTCTCCTGGAGGAAGACGTCGGACAATACGGAACCCACACGTACCCTAAACTTTCGATCTGTTAAAAAGGAATCAATAAAAAGGGGCAGGCGACCGCGTAGACCCCACCTGTGCATAGTGCGGAGGATACCTCCTCTCCAACAGGTATCATAAGCCTTCTCCAAATCGAAGAACACGGCGACCGTTTGGCGCTTTCGCAAAATGTTGTTCATGATGAATGTCGACAAGGTCACAAGGTGGTCAACAGCGGAGCGGCGGCGACGAAAGCCGCATTGAACATTGGTAAGTAGCCGTCGAGATTCAAGAATCCAAACTAACTGAGCGTTAACCATGCGCTCCATCACCTTACAGACACAGCTTGTAAGAGAAATGGGGCGGTAACTAGAAGGAAGGTGTCTATCCTTCCCGGGTTTGGGTAAAGGAACTATGACGGCGTCACGCCAACGCATGGGGACTTGACCTTCGGTCCAGACGCGATTGTAGGTACAAAGAAGGAAGCTTTTGCCTGCCGGAGAAAGGTGTGCCAGCATCTGAACGTGAATGGCATCTGGCCCCGGAGCAGAGGACCGGGACAGTGCAAGTGCACGTTCGAGTTCCCGCATAGTAAAGGGGGCATTATAATTTTCCAGGTTCAGTGAGTGGAAGGAAGGTCGCCGAGCCTCTTCTGCCTCTTTCCTGGGAAGGAAGGCAGGGTGGTAATGGGCGGAGCTTGAAACCTCCGCGAAAAAGCGGCCGAAGGCGTTGGAGATATCCACACGATCAACAAGGACCTCATTACCTGAAGTCAGGCCAGGTACCGAGGAGTGGGCCTTAATGCACGACAGCCGGCGCAGACCACCCCAGACGACAGAAGAGGGAGTAAAACTGTTAAAGGAGCTGGTGAAAGAGGTCTAACAAGCTTTTTTGCTGTCTTTGATGACTCTACGGCATTGCGCTCGGAGTCGTTTGTATCCAATACAATTCGCCAGCGTAGGATGGCGGCGAAAGGTGCGTAAAGCACGTCGTCGTGCGCGGATAGCGTCTCGACAAGCCTCATTCCACCAGGGGACGGAAACGCGACGTGAAGAAGAGGCAGTACGAGGAATGGAACATTCGGCAGCATTGATGATAACAGCCGTGAGGTATTCGACCTGACTGTCACAACTGAGAAAATCGTGGTCCGGAAAGGCCGCCAGGGAGGAGTAAAGTCCCCAGTCAGCTTTCGGTATGTTCCAGCTCGAAGGACGTGGGGATGGGGTGTGGTGCAGGAGACGACCGACACAGGGGAAGTGGTCGCTCGAATAGGTGTCAGAAAGGACATACCACTCGAACCGACGGGCAAGAGTAGTAGAACAGATCGAGAGGTCCAAGTGGGAGTAGGTATGAGTAGAGTCCGAGAGGAAAGTCGGGGCGCCAGTATTGAGGCAGACAAGATTGTGATGGTTGAAGACATCCGCCAAGAGGGAGCCTCTCTGACAGGATGCAGGAGAGCCCCAAAGGGGATGATGGGCATTGAAGTCGCCAAACAATAAAATCGGCGGAGGAAGCTGAACAATCAGGTGCATCATGTCAGCCCAACTAACTGGAGATGACGATGGAGTGTAGACGGTACAAACAGAAAAAGTAAAGGCAGAAAGAGTAATATGGACAGCTATTGCTTGGAGTGGGGTGGTCAATGGGATGGGATGGTGATAGACATCGTCCTGAACGAGCAACATGACCCCACCATGAGATGGAATACCGTCCACAGGGGAGAGGTCAGAGCGCTCCGAGGTATAGTGGGTAAAAGCAATGCGGTCAGTTGGGCGCAACTTGGTTTCCTGGAGACCAAGGACGAGCGGACAGTGCAGGCGAAGGAGCAGTTGTAATTCCTCCCGATTAGATCGAATACCTCTTATGTTCCAATGTAACAAAGCCATCGCTAGTCAGAAAAGAGGGGGAACGAAACGGGTGAAGAGTTGGTCACCTCGATGGCCGCGGAGGGTCAGGTTTCGAGGGAACAACGCTACAACCGGCGGGAGGCGGATCCTGTTCCATCGAGTCGTCGCCAACTGCGGCCACTTTCCCGGGTTGCGTAGGAGGGGCAGCATCATTCGCCGACAAGAGGCCAGCTGAGCGCCTGGCAGCAGAGCGTCCCGGCGAAACTGAGGACGACCGGGAGCAGCGACTCACGGATGGAACGTCAGACAAAACGCGCCGGGGTGGAGAGGGGGATAAAGATTTCTTCTTAGTGGCCTTCTTGGAAGTCCGATGAGGCACGGGGATGGTGGGCTGGACCCGAAGAAGGTCCTCACGCGCGGGGTCCTTTTTAGAACGCCGGACCTCGGAAGCTGGGGTCCGGAACGTTTCCCCGATGGACGCCTGAGAATAGGATCGCTTCTCAGGCGGCGGAGGGGGAGGAGGAGGAAGGGTGGCCCCTGGGGCAGAGGGGGCAGGGACCGCGAGGGAGGAGGATTTGGAAGGGAGGGATTTGGGAGGCGGAGGCATAGACCCCGGATGGGGTGAGGAGGTGGAGGGGGGACAGGATAGGGGTGAGGATACTGTGGAAGGAGTGGACACGACTGAGGCAAACGAAGTTGTCAACGTCATGGGATGGAGGCCGTCATACTTCTTCCTGGCCTCAGAATAACAGAGACGATCCAAAGTTTTTAATTCTTGAATCTTCTTCTCCTTCTGATACGCGGGGCAGTCTAAAGATCTAGGCGAGTGGATGCCAGGACAACTGACGCACCGAGGTGGTGGGGTGCATGTATGTTCCTCACGAAGAGGACATCTGCAATCGCCACAAAGGGGCTCAGCCTCACACCGTGACATGTGCCCAAAGCGCAAACACCGAAAGCAGCGCATAGGAGGCGGGACGTAAGGTCGCACGTCGCACCGGTAGCACATCACCTTTACCTTCTCCGGGAGAACGTCCCTCTCGAAGGCGAGGATAAAGGCTCCGGTGTCGATGCGACGGTCTTTGGGGCCGCGCTGAACTCGCCGGACGAAATGCACGCCTCGGCACTCCAGGTTGGCCCTGAGCTCCTCATCAGATTGCAGCAGGAGGTCCCAATGAAAAATAACCCCCTGTGTCCTATTCAGTGCCAGATGCGGGACAATGGACACTGGGACGTCCCCTTGTCGGCCGCACGCCAGGAGCGCCGCCGACTGTGTGGTGGAGGCGGTCTTTATAAGAACGGACCCCGAACGCATTTTACTGAGAGCCTCGATTTCCCCGTAGATGTCCTCGATGTGCTTGGAGGTGGCGAACGTCCCCCCCCATCGGTCCGAGAACAGACTAAATAGCGGGGGAAGTACTTCGCCCCAAGCCGGCGGGCCTGTCCTTCCTCCCAGGGAGTGGCCAAGGGGGAAAGGGCAGGAGAACCAGAACCAGAGACAGTACCTTTCTTTTTAAAAGACTCGGCCGCAGAGCGACCTGATACGTGTTGACGTTTCATCTGCGAAACGTCCGCGCCGATACCACCCACTCCGACCAGGGGCTCTCCCCACGGGCGCCACCCAGCCTCAGCAAGGGCCACCTGGCAGGATGACCATTGCCGGGAGTCCCGATGCCCCAAGGAGACGGGCATCTACTCCTTGGCCGACATGGGGAGGGTGCAGCTCAGGTATCGGCAGTACGATCCCTGTGTTGTATCGGCAGTACGATCCCTGTGTTGTCAGGGGGCTACAACCTAGAGGGTGCATGACGACCCCACCACAACGGGCTGGCTACCGTGCTGGATTTCGCGTGCCATGGAAAGTCCATCATGATCGTAGGTGCAGATGTGGACGCACTATGGGCGTAACTTGTACAACCCATCAGGCGTTTAGGCCCAATTGGAGGAATAGTGGGTGTGGTTACAACGCCGTTACAATGCTGAGTGCCAAGGTCTTAGTGCACTGAGGACCAGTGATACACCACGTAAGGCGTCCTTCCCCAAAAGGCTCTTACTTCTGTAGAATTTTGAAAAAAGGGGGTCAAACCCCAAGGGGGACCATCACATGGAATGCCGAAACGGTTGAAACTCCTTTTAGTCGCCTCTTACGACAGGCAGGAATACCTCGGGCCTATTCTTACCCCGGACCCACAGGGGGGATTCAGCACGGGTGCCAACAAGAACACCCACTTTTCGTTTTTCTTTGCAACGAGAGAAAATTCTTACTATCTCCACAAAATTTATGTCCGCCGAATTCAGTGTCATGCCCCTTCCACTAGCCAGTGTGATCTGTGCCCAGTAATATAAAAAGACCGTTCGGATTTGTTTTTGCAGAGGGTCCGCCTAGAGCAAAACAATTTTTATTTCCCAGGCCTGTTTTGCTCAAGTATCAGCATCAGTGGGTTTTCGTCCTCTTTCTCTGAAACAGGAAATATGCTGTTTTAATAGTTGTACACACATAAATTTGAGATTTTAAGACTGTTCAGGTGCTGTACCCCCGCCCCCTCGATAGCACTAATGTATTTGTATGCGTGTGAATTCCTAAGGGACCAAACTGCTGAGGTCATCGGTCCCTAGACTTACCCACTATTTAAACTAACCTATGCTAAGAACAACACATTCAACCATGCCCGAAGGAGGACTCTAACCTCGTGACATGGAGCCTCAAACAGCGCAGCCACTTTGCGCGGCGTATATTTGTACACAATGACAAATTTCATCAGCGTTCTCCTCAATTTTAAGCTTAAATACAGATCCACGTTTCATCACATTTGCAACAAGCGTGCCGTTGCCCCTTGAAGGGAGTTTGAGCGAGGTGTTCACCTTTGAACGGCGAACAGGGAATTTTAAGGCGTTCGCTTCCTGACTTGTCCCATGCTGACCGAAGTTTGAAGATTTTAAGTATCACTTTTGCAGTAACAGTCCGTATTGTCAGCAGTTCGCATTTATGTAGTTCATCAGTACATGTAGAATGGCGAGTTCAGCGTTTTATTTCTCTTGTTAATTTGAAAATGCAAGCTGACCACGTGAAGAGTATTTTTCCTTTGCTTCGTAAGGATTTCAATCAAAGTCCAACAAAATTTGTTTCACTTTTTCATGTTAGTTTTCTGCTTGTTTTTAAGAGTGACGCTTCAGAAGGTACGTTGCTTTTTTAAAACCGAATAAAAGTTTGGTAACAATTAAATCTACTTACATTTGTGAACCGTTTTTGCTACAACTTCTTCCATGGTTAGGCGATCCTCATTTATCAGACATAAGCAGGCGTAGTCAGAGTTCATTATTTCATTGTGACGATGATGTATTGCGCGCAGGGCCTAGTAATGAGTAGAACGACACACAACATGCAGTTGTGTTAAAATGAGGTGACCAGTGGCGGGTTCTTGCACGATTCATTTTACAGTTTTAAATCAGTTTCTAATACAAATAAGTTTCAGCTTAATTCACACGTTACTGTGTTAATAATTAATGTAATAGTAGATTCAGCAATCTTAGTACACAAATATAATTTGGATAGAATTCTAAACTATCTGCTGTTTGCAACTTCACCCTATACCGCTGCCTTACTCTAGGGTAACGAACACATGGCCTTCGACTTCACGCTACTACTATCAAGTACACGCGGAGAGCTTCTGCAATGTAGGGCAAGTAATAGTGCGATTATACCAACCATAAATGCTCTTTCTTGTTTCCCCCTTTACAGTAGTATTCCTAGACCCTGAGGCGTAGCACTTCGTATCGCGCCGGTGTTAAGTGGCTAACTGCAAGTAGTTACAACTGTGGCCGAAAGGTGTCAGCTGATTAAGGACTACGAAATTATCAAAGAGTTAGAACACATTTTGCATACTAAACTATAGTAGTAGTAGTAGTAGTTGTTGTAACTATTACGACTGTCGTGAACTACTGCTAATTTATTTATTAATGTTAATGACTGTGTGAATGGAAAGTAATATAGCATATGAATATTGTAATATCTGTTAAATGATTAAACGTTAACGTGAGAATTTTGATTGTACAGAGAAAGTGAATAATAATATCGGGGGAATTTTGTAACTTAACTAGCCAGTTATGGGACTGGGAAAACTAAAACTTTACGATAAAGAGGGGGTTGTTTTGATATTCGTGAAGTCTCTAAATTTTTTCATTTAGTAAATTCTTCATAAAGCTATTAGGTTGTGATTGGTTAAATGCAACCGACGTAGCATTGCGCCGTTTAATACTAATATCGGATTAGCCATGATGTGTATCAGCGAAACAGAGGGCAGTACGTACGCACGAATTTTGTGGACTAAAGCATTGCTTTGTGAAGACTAGAGTGAGTTCGGCGCTCAACGATCACCACCTTCGGATGCAGGTGTTAAGGAGCTCTGATTAGGTGTGAATTTTGCAGAATAGTGATTAAAATCTAAACACGGAGTGCAGAAAAGTGAATGCGAAAGTGAAAGAACTGACTTGAGTAACCGAAGTCCGCGTGGCATCTTATACAAGCCGTGACCACAAACTGAACATTTATAGTGATCGAAACTGTGTAATATTTGAGCGAGCATTCTGTCACAGAAACCGTTTGGTAATCTTTTTGGTAACGAGTTCGGTTGGTTACCATATGTTGGCTATTACTTTTTTTTGTGGTTTTAGGGCGCACAACTTCAATGGTCATTAGCGCCCTGACTAGTTGGCTATTACGTGTAACTATGACTGTGAGTAACTGCTGCAACTAGAATTTAAGATTAGCATGGGTTTAGCTTTGTTTTTGTATCAAACGAGTGCCAATACAGCTATGTTTCCACTAGCAAATTACTTTTCAATTAATCGCTCTGTTAACCTGAGAAACATTTGTTGCACCTGTTGGATTCGTATAATGCCACTAATTTCACTGTAGCTTTTACAGTAGAGGAACACCGTTAAGTTCTTAACAGGGAAGGCGTGTGGGTCGGACTGCAGAAGAAATCATCGAAAGATGGGTGGACGTTAGTTCTGTAGGACGAGCATATAGTAGCTGCGACGTTGCTGACGATGCCTTAAAAATATTGATAAGTGATGGCATTACAGATGAAAGTTGGAGAAAATCATTTTATTAACTGTTGATGGTGTTTTCTGTTATGTAGCGAGCCGCCAGCGGATGGAATACCTGGTCAGAGGAGGCGTAAGCAATGTCGACAACGCAATAATCAATTGACCACTAGGGAACTTCCAGAAGCTGTCGACAAGAATAATGAGGACATGAATTATATTGTAATGCATCATTCATTTCCTTTATTCTTTTGAAACACATGTTAATATCTTATTGCGCCAAGTCAGATTAATTAACACTGACATGGAACTAAACAGTTTTACATGAAAAGATATATACTACGACGCGCACAGTGTGTTTACTGTTTCAGAATGTACTTTAAACTTTAGTCTTCAAGAATTCTTTTTAAGTGGTGGGAGTATTTAATTGATTGGCTGGAAACAATTTTCGAAGTATTAGATTACTGTTAATTTTACAATTCATTCAAGTGTGAGGTACGTTTTTTTTCTCTTTGGTTATATGGTGAGAGAAATGTTCTTTGAAATTTATGTTCTCCTAGGGAGGCGCAACTTGTGTCATTACAAAAAATGGCAAGAGATTAGGCAGTCGGATGTAAATTTGAGGTGCAAGAAGTAATGATTCGTTGCCCATCTTTCAGGCCATTAAATAGAGTAACTCTTCAGATTAAAGGCGTGAAAGCTGCAACATCTATGCATTTTATATACATATGCTAGGGTCAATAGTATGATTTTCTATGGTAAGTTTTGCAGCACTGTTTTATCAGACATCGCGAGAGAAACCTCAAAAGCAGCGAGCAGTATTCGAAAGTTATACTTGTCTATCCGGCACAAGGGAATGTTTTAGTATTTTGCGTAAACATTCCACATTGTGCTATCTTAAGCACTTGGTTTAGACGTTTCAGGAGAAACGATTCAGCCTCCCTGACCCTTCCCACTCAGATCGACTTCCGTCATTTTTCATTGGGAACAAGTTCCCAGCTTATGGGAACCAGCGAAGATGTCGTACAAGCCAATAGACTACTACTTGGTCCCGTCTATACCTTTAACAAAATGCGCCCTGTAAGATGAAATTCGGGTGACGGAATCTTGTCCTTTATGGATACACTATGCATCTAAAGCAAAGAAGTATTCATAAAACCAACGACGCTCATGTTGCTATGTATTAGCAATGTTCCACGCTAAAAAATAATGCCTACAATAGTCCAATGACGTCAAAACAGCTGTCGCATACCGAACACCTCGATCTGCCAACAAGAACGTGGTAATTGTTTTCTTTACCGTGAAGGTACTCTTTTGTTAAGAAATTTTTGTTTTCTCCGCCGCAATGAAATGCATGGTGTTCTATTCAGATATAAATAGTTGCGAAGTGGTGCACGCAACAGCCCTTGACTCAAGTTATATAATCACTTCATGCTATCTATCAAATTTATAAGTCCCGATAGTTGATTCTTTTATGAAATCAACGCTCCAGTACATGGATTACAATTTTTTTGTTACACGGAGAGGAATCGCTTGCGATCACTACCCACATGGAAGTAAAGGCTCGTCTCGGGGGAGAGCGAGTCTCTAGAGATCAAGAGCTCTCTCATGTTGTGTTTTAGAATAAATGTAGCCAGTTCGAACAACTGTCTAACTATGGGCGGATAAAACGAGCATAGAGCGTTAATGTCATAAAAGTAAAATGTGGCTGTATTAGGAAAACTGACTGAAAAAAAAAAAGAGGATCTTTTACTCTTAATGTTTCTTAATTCACTTTCTTACTGAACGATGTCAAAGATACAAAGTGAAATCTTTCAGTGTCGTTTGGCAGAAACCTGAGAAATTACCTTACGTACAGAATTGAGTAAACATTACGTAAGGAGTCAACAAGTTATGTGAACCGAATGAAAAATGTGTAGTTGGACGACTTTCTTAAGAGACCATACGCGGATATTAAAAACGTACTGTGTCATACAAGAAAGGCCTGTTCCAACAAACAAACGGCTGTGCAAAAAACAGAGCAAATTAAATGCTGCAATAACTTACATATGCACAGACTCAGAAGATAAGAGAAAAATTGTACTGAAATGCCATGTTTTTCAATATGCGCATCTAATAGACTGAATTCCGAACTATGCTTCAAATCGATCTAGGAAATGCCCTATCATTAAGTGAGCCATCCTGTGGCAGTATCGAAATAATTAAGTGGAAATGTGCAATGAATACATAGCAAAAACATTTTGGAATATTATGATAGTTGCTATTGCTCTTAATGCAATCCACACATTTTGTAGTGTTTCGTGATAATTTGCACGCCATGTGGATATCATTGCAAAATAGATGTCAATAAACTGTCTTCTCTAAAATGAATTATTAGTAGTTATGCAACAACTTAATTACGGACTTTCAAAAAACAACTGCTGGGTTTACAGGCCGCTTTTACTATGGAATTATAGCTGGAAACCTTATTCCACGTCCCATTCTTAACAAATGAATGAGTGGCTTCTTTATTTTCTTTATGTTTAACTCCGACCATAGGTAACTAGTTGAATAAGAATTATTTATGGGACACGCACTTCTACGTACATATGAATTTACACTAAAGTAATATTACTACATCAATGTCGCTATCGAGCCGGTGCAACTCTTCAGTGCTATGTCGTAAAACATCACCAATGTTCCCGGCTGAAGTTTACAAAGAACAGGTAAACGACCGCGATTTAGGCATGTATTTTTGAATCTTCTTTTAAAAATAATGTGCCCTCCACAAGATAAATATGTGGTAGCGGGAAGCGTTATGTGGTCATATGTCTATATTTAGCTTGAATCATTAATCCGGTGAAATTATGACGCTGTCTTATTTTATTCACACTGTTAAAACTTGCACACATCAGATATACATTTTATCAACAACTATAATTTCGTTAGTTTCCTGTGGACTAATTTAGAAACTAATCATAAGACGAAAGAAGTGTATATACGTAATAAATATGTCAATTAAAAACGGAATCTTAAAAGATAAAAATTTTCAGGGCTCGTCCGGGATTTGAACCCGGGACCTCTCGCACCCGAAGCGAGAATCATACCCCTAGACCAACGAGCCGTGATTACGAGTAAACGGCTTGTACACGAAGATACGACTGTCAGCTATGTTAAATATGATGTGAAGTATTCTGTTTCTTTCCCCTTTAACGGGTAATGCGTTACATTTTGATCGTCTCCCGTTCCGCCGTCATGGTTTATGCATGTGAAGACTCTGAAGTCCAAGCTTGATGCCAGCGTAAAAGTAACATTAATAAACTTCCACACAGATGTCTAAATGTATGGTAAGCATAAAGCTGCTTTTTTTCCCACCAAACTGTGACTTAAATCGCCGCGTAGTAATAATTGTATGTACGCTGTCACCCGCCTGGGTTAGTATGTCTGCTGCAGATTAAGAGCCACTAAAACTGGCATGCAGAGGTTCTTATTTTTCCCAATACGACAAATGTAAATACAAATGTTTTATTTTGTTTTTGAGCATCATTACATGTAATCGGTGTTATCGAAGTTAACGTTAATAATAATTATAATACAAACTTGTTAAAATGTCAATACCGCACAAAAAATTATCACTATAGATACACTGCATATTTCAATGAGAACAAAAAGTTTCCTAATAGCGCAGTAACAAGATAGTAACATGTAGACGTTATACTGCACTTATTTTAAGCATCCATACTTGCGTGGCAAACCACTTAAAACCGACAGCACTTACAGAAGACTGCAACCATCTAAGGCTATTATTACAGTATTTCTGATACAAGATACCAGTGTTAGCTTGATAGAAACGGTACCCAAAGTAGATATTTTACCGTTTTTGAAATTCAGAGCACTAAAGCAGAAACAAAGCTTTTGCACTGAATTTAAAAAAATGAGGTGAGAGGAATGAAACACGTTGGACAAAGTGAGAGAAAGTCAGCCGCTATGGAAAAAACTTTATGAATTTTAGACGTGCCTAATAATATTAATTATTTTGTTAGGGATTTTGAAAATCCCCTTGACATGTTCAGTCAGTATGTCAATATATTTCGACTCAACGTCCGAACGTAGCATTCTTTCGTCCTTCCAAAGCTAGGTGTATCCTAATTATTCGCAGTACACAAAGGGCCTCGTAAGGTACGTACATTACTCAACGGCTGACTTTGAGCAAAGTTCCAGTTGCAGGGTGCCTATCAACAGGCTTCTGGGTCCAACAAAAATTTGACTTTCAGTATTTCACACAGCTGGTGCACGGGCTTAAAAATTTCAAATACTGTGTGACCTAATTATTACAAAGTGAAATCGCATGTTTAACACAAAAAGTCAGTTTGAAACTGGGGGTATATGGTTGGTTTGACGCAGCTTTTGAAGTCGTGGAAGGAATACAAGAATCCAGACACTATTCATCCCATATTTGAGTAGGAGAGCACTTAGCTATTTCCCACAAACTGTACACTGTATTTCAAATCTTCACGAAACTCTTTCTCGCTGATATCCACGCCTATCGCTCACATTTTCGCTGTACATGCAGTAAAACTGCAGCATCAGTTATGGAGTTTTAATTTATTACTTGTGATATTATTTGCAACATATTTTGCATACAAGAGGTACATATACCTGCAAAATTATATCTTTTTACAACACACAATTTCCGAAAGACCTTATAAAATGTTGCGTGGTGCTTCAAAATCTTGCGTGCAATGAACTGTTTAGGCTTGTTGTTCGAGAGGGGTTGTGACCTGCTGGGGATCGACAAAGTGCCTGCCACATTTACACAAGCTAGTGTTCGCTTGTGCAACCATAAACCGACGAACTGCTAGTTACACTATGATTTCACCACTGTGTTCAATACAAACGGCAGCAATTCTTATAAATCAATTGTGAGGAAAATGAAGTGAATTCCCTACAGTGCACATTAAATATTCGAAGTTAGGGTGCCTGTTCTACAATTAAACGCAGCTAGAATGAACACTATTCATTTATGCAAAAGAAATCAGTTATTTTTTAATTAGTGTCACCTGACTTCGACTGTTTCAGGACAAAAAGGATGGTTGGTTTTGGGATCGAAGGGACCAAACTACTAGGGCCATCGGTCCCTTTTCCCACGAACTTGAAACACGCACAAAGAATAAGAACAAATAACAAACAATGGAGATGACAAGAGACAACACAGGACAAGAAAGACACAGAGACCAGAAAAAAAGGAATTAAAATCACACCAAGTGTGACAGTGGTTGGCCGATCATAGAAACAAAAAAGTAAAAGCCAACCACCAAGAAACGCGCTAAAAACACCAGTCTAAAATCGTAGGCCAAAGGCCAGACTCAACACAAAAAAGGACAAACACTTAGATCAAGCGATAAAAACCCCCTGCACGAATAAAACTCAAAACTAAATCTCCCATCGCAACGTTATCTGATAAAAGTGCAGGAAGCGTATCAGGCAGTGCAAACGTCTGCCTGAGCGGAGTTAAAAGTGAGCAGTGCAACAAATTTTGGACCACCGTCAAAGCTGACCCGCAGCGACAAAGGTGGGTCCTCGCGGCGTAATAGCTGTGTGTTATCCAGTTGTGGCCAATGCGCAGCCGGCAGAGGACACCAGACTCCTTGCGGAAGGTTCGCAAGGAGGAGCGCCACACACCAGTAGTCTCCTTGACGGCCTGAAGTTTGTTGGGTGAGGGCAGCGTGCGCCGTTCTTCACCCCAACTGCTAAGTACCTTCTGCCACAAAACTGACCTGAGGTCACTCTCCGAAAGGCCGTTCTCCAAGGCTGGTGCACCGACAGCCTGTTTGGCCAGCGTGTCAACACATTCATTTCCCGGGATGCCGACATGACCCAGAGTCCACACAAAGACCACAGGGCGGCCGCAACGGGCAGGAGTATGGAGGGACTCCTGGATAGCCAGCACCAGATGGGAGCGAGGAAAACACTGGCTCGTAAACCGCTCAGGGAGTCATTACAGATAATGAAGGACTCACGTGAGCAGGAGCAGATATATTCTAGGGCGCGACGAGAGATGTCGACCAGCTCGGCAGTGAAAACACAACAGCCAGCCAGCAATGAATGTTGTTCATAATGATCCCCTAGAGTAAGAGCATGACCGACAAGACCAGCAACCATCGAACCGTCAGTATAGACAACGTCAGAGCCTTGAAACGCGGAAAGGATTGAAAGAAAGTGGCGGTGGAGAGCCTCAGGAGGGACTGAGTCCTTCGGACCCTGTGACAAATCGAGCCAAAGGCATTGGTGGGCACACACCACGGGGGTATACGCAGAGGGGCCCGGAAAAAGAGGAAGAAGAGTGGAAAACCTCAAGCCCAGAGAGAATATCTCTGACGCGAACCGCAATTCTACACCCTGATCGGAGCCGCCATTTGTAACCTCCCCCTCACTTATCGACCTTAATGACAGTGAAAAATTAAACCACGTGTACCTAATGGAACTTTGGGAAAAGCAATCGTCACCGAAGTTAATCTGTCGGTAAAGAGGGAGGAAAGGGTTACATCTAAATGAAAGGAAAAATGCTAAGGAAACAGGTGGAAATTAATTTTGAAAAGGGGTAAAGTTAATAAAGAAAGTAAATGTGCAGCCGTTACGTTAACAATTAACTGGCGCTAATTAGATATTTGAGATCTGGGGGAAATTACAGTCGCCAGTCCTAAGGACAATTACTATAGTAACTGAAAAAGAAAGGTTATTACACATATAATTAGCACTAGAAGCGTGGTAACTGAAGGTTGACACGTGCAGTGTGAAAACTGAAAGTTTGTCAGAAGTAATAAATTTCGCTACACTCTGACTTAATTTAGCAAAATAATTAGTAAAACAGGAAAATCGAAAGTTAATTTAGTGACTGAAGTTAATAGTGAGCTTTCTTTCTGAAGCACATCGAAATTCAGTAAAATACGGTTAGTCTTGGACTACCTCAACAATCATTTCAAAAGCTACTTGAATCTACGCAATTTAGAAATAAGGGATTTAACTTTGAACTTTAATTAAATGATTCTGAACAATTAACAGTAGTAAAATTTAGTACGTACCAAGCTGAGCTGCAGTCACAGGTAGGCTAATATACGGTAACAAAACTCACACTCTTAATTTGTGCTTGTGTAATCTGAATACTGTAGCCAGCTATGAATACCTTAACTGAACCTTGAAATTAAAGCAGTGAAATGATGTTACTTTAATGCTGGCGTCTGAATTTCAACGACACTCGGGTTCATTCCGGAAAAGGAAGGGACCCTGCTTGGTAATGCAATTGGGACAATGAGCAACAAACGTTTATGCTAAGTTGCTGTAATTTTGTGGTGCAACAATTTTAAAAGTTTGAAAAGCTGAGGTCTGCCATACAGTTCTAAAACTTTACGTGCTTCCAGTCTTCCTTGTTGGCTGATTGAAGGTTTGAAGCCGTCGATCGAGGAGGTGGCGACAGTCACTCATTGTCGGCCGTCGCTGTTGCTGAAGCTGGATGTTGGCGCGCCTCCTCCTCGACACGGTCACCAGACGAAACGGGCTCTTGATGTGCGCCAGCTAATGCTTCCCGTCCGCGACGCCATGTCAGAAACTATCATCGCAAGTCGAGCGCAATTACATGCTGCCAAACCCCGAAAGCGCGGCAACTCGCGCGAGCTTCACACAACACACCTGCTCCACTGCACCACCCCCAGCCAGATTCCCTCTGCTCAGCCCGCGCTCCCCGCGGCAGAGTTAACACTACCAAAGATCATAAACACTTTCGTTCTCCACACGACCTATCGACGTATTCGTTCGATAGCATAGTTTTCCCTAGGCAAGACCCAGCATAAAAATACAAATAATATTTACAAAACAACCAATTATACATCGACATAAATGCATATATATATATATATATATATATATATATATATATATATATATATATACAAACAGTAAAACAATTACAATATATAAAGAGATAGAAATGTCATATCTTGGGGTAACAAAACAAGGAAAAAAAATTATAGTACAATAGATGGAAGTAGAAGGATATGCATTTCCGGCGTTACACATTCCGGAATATGGGCGACCGACTGAGGGAACAGGAGACGATAAATGGGATGCCCGGGCAAGCTACATACGTGTGTAGCATAAGCGGCCAGTAATCGTTGGCGCCGGAACCGCAATGGAGGAACACCTGCCTCCACAAGTATGCTGTTGACAGGCTCCGGAAAGCTCCAGTGGCGAGTCGGACCTCGCTGTGAAGGATGGGGTCAAGCAACAGAAATGCTGAAGGTGATGCTGAACCGTAAGCCAGGCTCCCATAATCTAGACGGGACTGAATTAACAACGCCTCGTACAGCCGTAGAAGGGCAGACCGATCGGCACCCCAGCTGGTGTGACTCAAGCAACAAAGAGCGTTAAGATGCCGCCAGCACATCTGTTTAAGCTGCCGAATATGAGGGTGCCAAGTCAAACGGGTATCAAAAACCAATCCCAAAAACAGATGCGTCTCCACCACAGCAAGAGGTCCGCCATCAAGATAAGGCCATGGCTCAGGGTGAACAGTGCGTTGCCAGCAGAAATGCATAACGCAGATCATGGCAGCCGAAAAATATAAGCCATTCGCTACAGCCCAAGACTGCGCCTTGCGGATAGTGCCCTGCAGCTGCCGTTCATCAGCTGCAATGCCAGTGGAGCTAAAGTATAGGCAGAAGTCGTCAGCATACAAGGAAGCTGAGATAGACGTTCCCACCGCCACAGCGAGCCCATTAATTGCAATTAAAGAGAGGTAGACACCCTTGCGGTACCCCATTCTCCTGAACTTGGGAGGCACTATGGGAGGCCGCAACTTGCATGCGGAAGGAACGAAGCGACAGAAAATTTTGTATTAAAATCGGGAGTGGACCCCGAAGGCCACAACCATGAAGCGTAGAGGGGATGTGATGTCGCCATGTCGTATCGTATGCCTTCCGCATGTAAAAAATAGACAGCGACCAGATGCCGATGGCGGGCAAAGGCCGTATGGATGGCAGAATCCAGGCACACCAGATTATCGGCGGCACAACGGCCCTTACGGAACCCACCCTGAGACGGAGCCAGAAGGCCCCGAGTCTCAAGTAACCAACTCAACCTCCGGCTCACCATGCGTTTTCGAGCAACTTGCAAAGAACGTTGGTGAGGCTAATGGGGCGGTAGCTGTACACCTCCAGTGGGTTCTTGCCAGGTTTCAACACGGAGATTACGATGCTTTCCCGCCATTGCGACAGGAACTTGCCCTCAACCCAGATAAGGTGGAAAAGGTCTAGGAGGCGCCGCTATCAGTCCACCGAGAGGTGTTTGAGCATCTGACAGTGGATGCGATCTGGCCTGGGAGCCGTATCAGGGCAAGCGGCTAGATCACTTTGGAATTCCCACTCATTGAACGGATCATTGTACGATTCAGAGTGGCACATATGAAATGAAAGGCTTCGACGTTCCAACCGCTCTTTCAGGGAGCGGAACGCCAGTGGGTAATTCGCAGAAGCGGAACTCAGAGCAAAATGCTCCGCTAAGCGGTTTGCATTTGTGTCTGAGTCATTACAGACTGCTCCATACAGTGAAAGTGCAGGTACGCTGACGGGGGTCCGACAGCCATAGAGTCGCCTAATCTTGGTCCAAACCTACGATGGAGAGGTACAGAGGGCAATGGTGGAGACATACCTTTCCCAGCACTACTGCTTGCATTGGCGAATTAGGCGCGTTGGCTCGCGCACGGAGCCGTTTAATGGCGATGAGGTGTGCCAATGAGGGATGCCACTTGTGACACTGGAGTGCCCACCTGCAACCTTTAATCCCCTTAGCGATCTCGGGCGACCACCAAGGCACTGTCCTCCGCCAAGGGGACCCAGAAGAACAGGGAATGGCAGATTCTGCGGCAGTAACGATGTCGGTGGTGACCAAGTAGAACCACCGCATCAATGGCATCATTGGAAAGAGGCTCAATAATGGCCATGGAGGTGAACAAGTCCCAGTCAGCATTACTCATAGCCCATCTGCAGGGGCACGCAGAAGAGTGACACTGTGGCAGTGACAGAAAGATCAGAAAGTGGTCACTACCACACAAGTCGTCATGCACACTCCACTGGACAGATGATAATAGGCTAGGGCTGTAGATTGAAAGGTTGATGGCTGAGAATGTGCAATGCGGCACACTGAAATGTGTGAAGGCAATAGTATTTCAAAGAGAAAGGTCGAGCTGTGCCAATACTTGCTCAATGATGATGCCACGGCCTGTTGCCACTGATCCACCCCTAGAGGGTTATGGGTGTTGAAGTAGCCTAGTAACAGAAAAGTTGGTGGCAACTGGGCTATCAGCGCAGCCAGGGCATGGTGCAGGGCATCACCATCTGGTGGAAGATAGAGACGACAGAGAATAACAGCCTGAGGCATCCACACCCAAACAGCGACAGCCTCTAAAGGTGTTTGTAGAGAGACAAACTCACTGTAAAGACAGTGAAGAACGTAGATGCAGACGCCACCAGATACCCTCTCATAAGCTGCCCAGTTCTTATAATAACCCCAATAGCCATGGAGGGCAGGGATTCGCATCGCCGGAAGCCCAAGTTTCCTGAAGCGCAATGCAGAGGAAAGGGTGAAGGCTGAGAAGTTGTTGGAGCTCAGCAAGATGGTGGAAAAACCGCTGCAGTTCCACTGGAGGACGACACTGTCCATGGCCGAGAAAGGCGTGAAGAGACTGAGGACAAGATTACGCCACTGGGTCACCTGCTGCCAGCGA
Organism: Schistocerca cancellata; assembly: GCF_023864275.1. Classification (NCBI taxonomy): domain Eukaryota; kingdom Metazoa; phylum Arthropoda; class Insecta; order Orthoptera; family Acrididae; genus Schistocerca; species Schistocerca cancellata. The sequence continues at coordinate 504,477,035 of NC_064631.1, forward strand.
TTGAGTACCGACGGGAGTGACATCCATCATGTCTGAGGGACCGGCGAGATCTAGGTCCTCAGCGGACGCCAGAATCTCCACCGCCTCCTCAGATGCAGAGCTTGTAGGTAGTGGTGGTGGAGTGGGTGCCACCGCAATTTCCTTGGTCTTAGGGGGTCTTCGATTTCGATTTCTCACGCTGTTTCTTTGGTTGCCCTTGCTGGGAGGGCTTCTTTGATTCAGTCTCCGGGACTGAAGAGAACCACGAAGCCCTATGACCAGCTACCTGGTGATTCTTCAGCCCCTGGCAGGTGTCTGGTTTGTCACTGGTAGGAACGTGGGAAAGGAGTGACCCAAGGGATCTCTTCCTAGCGAGAGAAGCCAAAGAAGACTTACGCTTCTCCGGCTTAGACGTTGGGACTGGTGCCCCCGATGGTTGGGGGGCGGGGGGAGGGGGATTGCTCCCAAGCTAGGTGGTGCAGGAGCAACAGGGAGGGACGTGCTCCCCAACATCAAGGGGGCAGGTGTGTTCCTTCGGCTCTGAGAGCTGACTGTATGTGGTGCAACGGATGGAGCTGTAACAGGAGTGACAGTGGCAGCATAAGATGCCATGCACATGGGATGAAGCCATTCAAATTTCCATTTAGCCTCAGTGTAGGTCAGTCGCTCCAGGGTCTTTTATTCCATTATTTTCCGTTCCTTCTGTAGAATCTTACAGCCCGGCGAGCAAGGGGGATGGTGCTCTCACAGTTGATATAGATGGAAGGCAGGGCATATGGAGTATCGGGTTGGGATCGACGACCACAATCACGACATATGAGGCTGGAGGCACAGCGGGAAGACATCGCCGAAATTCCACTTGAAGCACTGCATCGGGCGAGGGTTATATGGCTTGACATCACAGGCATAGACCATCACCTTTACCTTCTCTAGTAATGTGTCACCCTTGAAGGCCAAGATGAAGGCACTGGTGGCAACCTGATTATCCCTCGGCCCCCTGTGGACGCGCCGGACGAAATTGACACTTCGTCGCTCTAAATTGGCGTGCAGCTCGTCATCAGACCGTAAAAGAAGGTCCCCGTGGAAGATAATGCCCTGGACATATATTTAAGCTTTTATGAGGCGTGATAGAAACAGAAACATCCCCAGCTTCTTACAAGCGAGTAATGCCTGTGACTGGGCAGAGGATGCTGTTTTCATCAAGACTGACCTCGACCGCATTTTTGACAAGCCCTCCACCTCCCGTAAATTGTCCTCTAAATGCTCTACGAAGAACTGAGGCTTCATGGACACGAAGGATTACCCATCAGTTCTCATACAGACTAGATACCAGGGCAAAGACGTCTCGCTGCCATTCATAGCCTTTCGTTCCTCCCATGGCATTCATAGCCTTTCGTTCCTCCCATGGTGTGGCCAGGGAGGGGAACGATTTGGGGTCATACATGTTTGCATTAAAGAGAGCCCTCGAACGCTTAGAGACTGCTGGTGGCTGGCAACCAGCAAGAGAAGATGTGCCACGCTTCATTGCGTGTCATCCACCCTGATGCCACCCAGCCAAAACATAGGCCACCTGACAGGATGGCCATTGCTGGGAGTCTCGATGCCCCAGGGATATAGCCATCCAATCCTTGGCATACGTGGAGAGTTAACGGCGCAGCCATCAGTAGAGCGATCCCTGTGTTGTCAGGGGCCTACAATCAACAGGGTACTTGATGGCCCCACCACAACGGACTGGCTACCGTGCTGGATATTAGGTGGCAAGTGGTCCATGGTCGTCGTCAGCGCAGAAAGCGACACTGCAGAGTGCATGGCGAAAATCGCACCCAGGAATCTATCCTCGCCAAGAGATGGAGAGCGAGTGGGACTGCAATGCAACGACGAATAAGCTGCTTAAAGGTCTCACTGCACGATGGACACAATGCACCAAATAGGCGCTATTCGCCAATTGGCTCGCTCTACAGAATAATTTTGAAATATGGTGGTCAAACCCAAGAGGGGACCATCACATAGGGGCCGAACGTTTGAGACTCCTTTTAGTCGCCTCTTACGACAGGCAGGAATACCGCGGGCCTATTCTTAACCCCGAACCCGCAGGGGGTGTAGGACAAAAACAATACTGTCTTAAGCATTCAACATATTACTATTTCCTGAAGTTAACTCTCACAAATGATTTACAATTACTTATTTGAATCAAAATGTGAATATCAATTCACTTGATTATGACAAAGATACTGCTTACTTAAAGGTAAAAAAAAATTATGTATCCCGAAATTAGTGTAACAAATACGATCCTACTAACGAATAAATATTGTATAGAAAAATACAAGTAATGCTTGAGTGAAGCTTCATTGCTACAGAATGTTCTATTAATATCTAGTGAGTACTTCCAACTATGTGGAAGATTGCAACGGAACCGTGATTAGCTTACCAAATCCGCACAGCACACAAACCCAAGTTAAACAACGGATCGATGATCCACGTAAGTGAAGTCACTGAAGACGCAACACAAGTCGCGGAATAAACCTCGCAAATTGTGAGCTGCACAGTGCAAAGACAGCAAAAAGGCTAAAAACTCCACTTAAGACCTCAGTAAACTGAGCCAGGCTGCAACTGGGCGTCTCCCTCGATACGACGTCACGGCCAAGCTGTCTAACCGTCTTCTCTACTTCCTCTCCAGTAGTAGAAATATTCATCCGTAGATATCTTTTTACAATGATTTAGGACATTTATTTACTTATTTAACCTGGCAAGATTAGGGCCATCAGGCCCTCTCTTACATCTAACCAGGCATTCTACTTATTTTACATTCATATGTTTTTGTAGGCATGTTAAACTACATTCAGTACAAAAAGTGAAATGAACAATTAGAAAGTTATACCTGGAAAAATACATACAGATAGAGTTTATATTCGTAGATCATTAGTACTGTTATAATTAGACATTATTGAAGAGACAGATTTTAGATGCGAGTGCTGGCAGCAGGGAGTATGAGGGAGACTCATGGTGAAGGGGGGAGAAGAATAGAGAGACATGATGAAACATAATTAAGGAAATATAAAGGAAAAGAAGACTGCGTGGCTAATAGAGATAGATGAAGAGGAAGGCATCTCAGGAGCAAGATAGGAGACGCTAGCTTTGCTATTTGACAGATGAGAGGATTGGCCTTGTACATTAATTTTGTGGAGAACTTTATGAGGATGATAGTAGGAAATGCTTCAACTTCTTAAAAGCAGCAGGAGATTGAATTTTGCGCAAGGTAAGGGGCAGTTTGTTCCAGAGGCGGACAGCGGCAACTGAGAAGGAGTTTGCAAAAGTTTTTGTTTTGTGAGTGGGCACAGTTAGGATACCAAATAAGAGTGACCTCGTGTTTCGATTATGATGGCATGACAGGTTTTTAATCTCTGAAGCAAGGTACTGGGGTGCTTGCGCGACGAGGAGTCGGTGAAGTAGACAGAGTGTGGTAGTCACGCAATTTGTCCGGCCGCAGCTACCCTAGCTCGGAGTATGAAGCACTAACATGATCATATCGGCGAATGTTGCAGGTGTAACGCACACAGGCATTCATGGTTAGCTCTAGCCGTCTTTTGTTTTCACTACTCATAACCTTGTTGAATCACATTACAATAGTGGAGGTTCGGTAGAACGAGTGCTTGCACGAGCTGGCGTTTTAAGTCCTGTGGAAATATGTTCCGAAACTTTTTGAGAGCAGAGGATAGGCAGACATCTTTCGGCACACTGCGACTGTATTCTCCGCTCAGTTGAGATGCTCATCCAAAGTTACACCCAAGTTCTTCACTGTTTTCTGATATGGTATTGGTGTACTGTCGAGCAGAATAGGAGGCAGCCGTTCGCGGAAATCTGAACTTATTAATTTCTGATGGGCTATTAAGATTACTTGCATCTTTTTTGCATTTAGTTTAAGCCCCAGGTTTTTCGCCCATGTCACTACTGAAGACAGATCATCATTCATCTGAGCGATTGCAGTGTTTACATCTTCAGGCCTGACGCTTAGGTAGAGCTGAAGGTTCAAATGGTTCAAATGGCTCTGAGCACTAAGCGTCTTAACTTCTGTGGTCATCAGTCGCCTAGAACTTAGAACTAATTAAACCTAACTAACCTAAGGACATCACACACATCCATGCCCGAGGCAGGATTCGAACCTGCGATCGTAGCGGTCGCTCGGCTCCAGACTGTAGCGCCTAGAACCGCACGGCCACTCCGGCCGGCCAGAGCTGGAGGTCGTCGGCATAGAAATGATATTTACACGACAGAACCGACGAAATATCGTTGACATATAAAGAAAACAAAAGTGGTCCTAAGACTGATCCTTGTGGCACTCCCAAGGAAACATGTTTCCAGGAAGATTTTTCATTTACGCAGACAACACATTGCTGTCTGTCTTTTAAGTAGCTTTCAAACCATCTCATTGCACTATCAGAGAAATTAATCTGTTGCATTTTTCTGAGCAATATGTCAAAGTTAACAGTGTCAAAAGCTTTGCTGAAGTCCAGTAGCGTCAATATTGTTGCCTTTCGATTGTCGATGGCATATTTCAGATCATCTGTTACTTTAATTAGAGCAGTGTTTGTGCTGTGATGTTTACGGAAACCGGATTGAAATTTGTCATATAGGCTGATTTCATGCAAGTGTTCAGTGATTTGGTCATGAACAATACATTCAAGTGCTTTGGAACCAGCAGGCAGTATGCTAATTGGTCGGTAATCACTGGGCAGTTGCGGGTTTTCGATCTTAGGGATGGGTCGAACTACGCTTCTTTTCCATGCAGTGGGGTATACTCCGTTCACGAGGGAAAAATTAAATATGTCAGTTAAGACAGGTACTAAAATATCGGCAACATTCTTAATCATGGTTATACCGATACTGTCTTTGCCTATTGCACCAGAAGAGATTCTCATTATTGCTTTTCTTGCCGTATTTGTTGTCAAGTATTTGCAAGTTTCGACCGATTTAAAATAAGCTAATTCGTAAACACATACTTACGGACTTCTAGTTGGAGACAATCATTAGATTTACTCCTGGTATGCAATACTTCTTTTACAACTAACTTAGTAAACAATGTAATGCCATACTGTTCACTCATATCTCACTATCAGTCACTGCACACACTGTTTCATAACAGTTACTCACCCCCCCCCCCCCCCCCACACACACACACACACATTTTCTGTACCGCGACACCCCATTTGCTATCCTCAAAACCTGAGTCAGCATCCTTCTATAATGAGATGTTAGTATTGTGCTATGCATAGCTCGGAGGTATGTTTTTCTAGAAAAGGAAGAAAGTAAAAACAGTGTGAAGGTATTATGTGGGTTGTCGGATGTTTTATAAACATTATCATTATTTATTTGTGTAACACCTATTTGCCAAACTCCTACTCTGTTTTGTCTAAGTAATGCTTCAATGTATAAAATGTATTGCGTAGCACGTACTTTTTAGCTGCCTTTTTAAATATTTTTTCCAATTTCTTTAATTTCTTTTGGTAATTTATTGTACAGTTTCATTCCTTTGTAGGAAATGCTGTTTTGAGATCTATGTTAATTTTTCTCTGTAAATGTAAGTTGAGTCTAGCTCTTGTTCCATGGTCATGGAGCTGTTTGTGCAGTAACTACCAATGTTATTTTTTAGCTGCACAACTGACTGGTAAATGTATTCACACTGAGCAGTTAAAATCCCCAGTCCCAAAAATCTACGACTTTGAGGGGAGCATTCACAACATACGTACTGTCAATGTCAACAATTTCCCTAATACCACCAAGACATTGGGGGAAACTGTCTAAAACTTCTCTTCCATCCCTTAAGCGTATGTCGATTACCTAAAGTTGTTACGCACCATTTACTGTGATGCCACTCACCGGCCCTGATATTCTTATCACAGCGCCGATCTGATGACTCATCTGATTGATCGACAACATCCGGAGTTTAAGATTCAGAGATTTTCCCACATCGAAGACGGCAAAATGGCAGTTTCGTGAGTTTACATTAGCCTGCAGGTTGTGCATATTCGTCACTCCAATTCTCAAGGGACCTATGGTCGCTATGCTCCAATTTTAATGCCGACGCACGAACAATGGGACGAGGCCAGCTTTCGGCAGAGCAGTTCTGCAAAGCCACAGCCTAACAAGAAGGATGTAAACCATCTCGTATTCAAAGCGCCAAGAACACCCGAGCTTTTCGCGTTACATCCGCCCTGCCTCGGTGAAGAAATTTAAGAATATCACTCCAGAAGCCACGATCTGTGCATTTCCCTCCAGCAAAATCAGAAAAATACAGCTACGAAATTTGGTGAGTATCGCAAAGCGATGTATGGCTACTGTCGCAGCACTCGAGACGGGGAGGACTTCGATCTGTTGGAGTGGGATGGTTTTAAAGATATAAAATCAGTCTCGGCTACAAGTAGCAGATCGAGTGCAGCATAAATTACTCTTATTAATTTAGCGGAGTACACTTGCAGCTTTCTCGAAAGCTAACGTCAGTACTTTCAATTTATTTTTAACTTACATCGTCAATTAGTCTGGAAAGCACTGTAGTAAAATTTGCAAGTTATACATTTTTACGCAGTGAAAATCTTTAAGATGAATGGTGAAGATTAATGTATCTACAAGGATAACCTACAAGTCAGACTTAATTGCATGGCAGAAGGTTCATGAACCACCTTCACAATAATTCGCTACTAGTCCACTCTGGGAAAGTGCTCGGAAAAACGAACACACGTATCTTTCCGTACGGGCTCTGATCTCCCTTATTTTATAATGATCATATCATCCTATGTAGGACGGCGCCAACGAAATATTTTCGTATCTGGAGGAGAAAGTTGTTGATTGAAATTTCGGGAAACGCTTCTTTGAACTTTCTCCATGTATTCCATTAATCCTATCTGGTATAGATCTCTCAACGTCAGCAGTACTCCAGAAGACGGCGGACATGCGTAGTGTAGGCAGTCTCTTCAGTATATCTGTGGCATCATCTTAGTGTTCTGCTAATAAAACACAGTCTTCCGTTCGCCTTTACCACAACATGTCAAACGTGCCAAAAAAAATTTTTTTTTTTGCACAGTCAGGTATAGAACAGTTTCACAGAAATTCCTTACTTTGAACTTCTGCAGTGAATCTAGACATTAAATGCTGCCAGCGATCGCTGTTTTCGCCACTAAGATGCGCAGAGAAAAAAAATGCTATAAACCAATTATAAGCAGCTAGTAGAAACAACAAAGTTGCTGACTTAAATGTGTGGAGTGCTATGGCAGGAGCAACAGAGCTTCTTGTGAACTAAATGCAGGATGATTATAATTAAACTTACGCTACTTGAGCCAGTATACATGGAAAACTCGTCACTGGAAGGAAACCGAACTTTCACAGGAATGATGTTGGGACTGTGCACTGAAGAGTTTCGTTGTTGGTAGTGTTAGTAGACTTGGTTACCAAATGGCCCAACTTTTATGACGACGCAGGGTAGAAATAAGTATCAGCGTGCATTTCAGCTGTAGACAGTCAATATCGGTCTTTACGAAGTAGGTAGGGCTAAAAAATGTCTATACACGTAGGAGACATTTTCCCCCGCCATATCGATACACTGATATCGAAAAGCAATTATGAGTGGCGACATTTTTATATATTTTCTCGTAATTTTCGGTAAATATTTTTCTTTTGAAATTGTAGAACAATTTTACCTACACTGTGTGCAGAGATCTTATTGCTTTTTGAGCTTTCATGACGTCCAGTCTTTATCTTTGACTGTGTGAAGCAAGTGTAGATGGCACAAAGAAGTAGTGGAATTGCATTGAGGGATGGCAGTGTGAATGCAGTAACAAGATTTCTGGTGTTAAGAAATAGCACACAAGCTGCATTAAAAAATTTTTTTTAACGTAACTAGGGTGCTATTTCTTAACATCGCCATTCTTAAACAGCTGCTGAAAATGATGAACGACAATGTAAATGGCTCTTTACGGTAGGCGGAGTCGTGTGAGGAGAAATGCAGACGCAATCGGCGCTCTGCTCTACCAACAGAAAAGTCAACTTCACCTCCCTATTTTGACACTAATTGCTACGTCGCTAGCGCTGGCAAAAATGATGAAACAGTGTAGTCGAAAAGAAGTGTTCCGGGCAAATCCGGTATGTTACGAAACCGAACGACGGACCCACCTGACACCTTTCATTGTGTCACTTACATGCAGTGACTGTCATTAGCAAAGTGGTTATCGCCAAGGGTAAACGTGCATGTTTTTCCTTTCCATTCTTGTTCTAAAAAGGATAGGGAGGCCGTTACTTTGTTGACGTACAGAATATCTAATAATAAATCAATACTTAAATATACAGCTCTAAAACCGGCAGTACGTTTACGATGTTCAGCCGACATTTTGTAAGTCGGCACGTCGATATATTTTCTGCCGATACATCGATTATGCCGATATATCTATTGAAACACGTATGTAACATAGCAGCGATGGCGAGGCATTGTAGCATCTGTGACCAGAGAGTATGCGCTTGACCGCGCGAGTGTTGCGAGCGGTTCTCAGTCTGTCAGTAAGTCGTTGCGAGTCTGTAGCTCTGTCTAGTTGAGAGCTGTACTCAGTTAGTTGTCGTTGAGAGCAGTTATGGAGTAGTCGTCATGCAGAGCAGTCGGTCAGTAGTAGCAGCCCAGTGCGGTTGTGTGATGTGGTCTGTCGGCAACACTGGTCAAGATGCTGAATGAGGTACATTGCTAATTAAGGTAATCATCAGATAATGTAAAGTTTATTTATTGTAATTAATTTCCAACAAGCGCCCCAATAATAATTTTGATTTCAAAGCATTTTACAAAAAAAAAATTCATTCCACTTCCCTTAAAGACAAATTTCAGTTAAATTACAAAAAAAAAAAAAAAGGAATATTATTATTTGCAATGCAGTTCCTCCAAGCAGTGCGGAACAATAAGAGCAGAAATGTGACTAGCAGTTACAATGAGGTAAGAGTTTAATTCTGATTTATGCACAGGGCCAAAGACCGATATTTCGGTTTAATTGAATTTTCACTGCCACTGATTTTCATTACCACTGAATTGTTTTTCATTTTTTATTTGTGAGTCAGATTGCTAATTTTTGTTTAATTGTCATTGTCAGTAAATTTCATTACGGGAGGTTACACTTGGCTCCAATTTGTATTAAATATTGTCATTTTCTTTTAAAAAATTTTTGTGGGGAGGTTACACTTGGCGACACCCAGTCCAGGATCGTATTTCGTTGGGAGTCTTCCGAAAAACAGTCAGATATCTGCTCTTATTTGCTTAGATATAATTAGGATTTGGCGCTACGCTTTTACTAATCTTGTGACTTTCTTTCTACAGGTCAACGGCAATTCGTTGCTCTGTTGTATTTGTGTGTTGTTTTTGCATTTGTTCTTATTTGTTTTGTGAATATTTGTGACTATTGTAAAAATGCCGCGAAAGACTGAATAGTGTATCGCGAGGTATTGTGAACGAAATTACTGACTCAAACAACTTAACCGAAAGTAATTGTGACACGCAGTGTAATGATGACAATCCTGCGTTCACTAACAATCAGTGCACTCCAACCATTAATGATGACTTTTTTCTTAATGATGAACAAGCCAACTCAATTGTCTCCTCTGTGAATTTGACGACAATTGATGACGCGGAGCGGTCTATAGTAATGAGCGCTGCCCAGCTTAACGCACCCGATTTGGAAAATTCAAGTAACGTACAGACAAATTTGTCTAATGAAAATGGTCAGTGTAGTGAAAGTACGACGGATTTATTTAATTCCGAAATAGTGTCTGACAGTGTACATCCGAATGATAATCCTTTTTGTAAATTACAGAATGACCAAATGGTCACGCAAAACGAGACAATTGCAGGTACACCACTAAACAGTGGAGAGAATAGAAATGCTGACTTTGGGTCGAATCCAATTATGGCATTGTTGCTACAAATGACTAAGCAGTTTAATGAAAAATTAGACAAAAATAGCGAAGATAACAAACAATTTAAAGAGAATTTCAAACAACAGAATGAAAAATTAGACAAACAAAGCGAAGATTTTAAACAACTTAGGGAACAGAACGAACAGCTAAATGAAAAATTAGACGACAATTCCAGACAGCTTAGTGAACAAATTAGAGCCGTTGCCGCGCAGTGTCATGACACTAAGGAACAGTTGCGCGTGGAAATTGAGGCTTGTTCACGTAAAAATAGCGAAGAGATTAAGTCTGTTGCGCAAGAATTAAGGGAAATGCAAACAGCCGCAACAGAAACACTCAGAGACGAAATTAGCGGAGTCGCTAAACAATGCTCTGAAAAAGCTACACAATTACGCGACGAGTTTAAAGCAATGACAGCAGAACTTTCGCGCACAATGGATGAAAAGATAGACGCGAAATTCGAACAGCAGAACACTCAGATTAACGAGCGCTTTAATCAGCACATAGAAAACAGTAATACGCGTTTCCGCAAATTTATTCAGGATCAAAATAAAGTCAAACGTCAGGTCATGGAAACAATCACTGCACAAAGACAAGAAGACAAACGTAAAATGTTCGCGAAAGCGAAGACGTATGTAGACAATAATATTACTACAGTGTCCGACAAAATTAATACCATAGAACAGTTGAACGCGGAATTACGGAATGAAATTTCTGATCTTAAATCAAAAACAGATACACACACAGTAGATATTCAAACAGTGACAGACAGATTCGAACAATTAGAACTAACGCAGGATTGCGATGTTATCAAAGCTGATGTTAGAAAACTGAGCGAAACTACGCGTAAGTTGCAAAAACAGATTAATGCGTCCGATTCTAAAACCGATGATCAGGCAAAAATACTGACTGAAAAATATGATGAATTGGCCAGTCGTATTGATGCTATCGAAAGTGCTAATGAGAATAAATCAGACGATACTGCGCCGGTTTCCTTTAACCAAACACCAGAATTTCAGAATTTACAGCAGACAATTAATGAGATCGATTCATCTAACAACACGTTACGTAGGAAGTTGTCAAATTTACAACAAGAAGTAACAGAGATTAAAAACATTTCAGTTAATAACATACCACAACAGACGCCACTTTATGAACATTTGCCAGACTCACGCAGCGCATATAATTTGAGTAATCTACAGAGAGTGCGGGACTTAGATTCCGAACAACCACAGTTCAATAGATACTCTTACGATCCTGAACCTGTTGCATCACACAGAGATGATAATTTCGATTACAAACATTTTCTGTCAGTGAGAAAGTTTAAAGTTTTTAAAAATGATAGAACGCAGATTCACCCACTGGATTGGATTCAACAATTTAGCTTTGCTCTTCCACCGACTTGGCCTGTAACGCACAAACTTGAATTTATTTGTAGTTTTTTGGAAGGCGAGCCGGCAACTCGTATGAGACCGATCGCGAGGCAATGTTACTCGATAGAAGAATTCCAGAATGCTTTTCTGTCAGCGTACTGGTCGAAGACGACACAGCGCGGAATTAAAGATCAGTTAATTAGCTTACCAAATTATGAGAACACAAATTTTCCCAGCGTCACGCAATTTTTCGAGCATATGGTGCAACAAAACCAGTACTTAAGTGAACCCTATAGTGAATCTGCACTCATTCAATTATGCATTTCTAAATTACCACGGTCATTACGAGTGTCACTTTTAACTGGTCAGCAAAAAGAAAACATTTCAGCATTTAGGGATCTGTTGCAGCTTTTAGAAGTACAGCAATCTGATTATTCATTTGTAAACAAAAACTTTTCGTATAATAACCAAGGTCAACAAACTTACAGTAATTATGATCAGGGACGTAACTTCAATAGGAAAAGTAACAGACGCTTTAGGAACGACAACTACCAGAACTTTGGTAACAGACAAAATTCAAATTATCAATATTGTCAAAATTTTCAGCAACAGGAACCACACTTTAGTAACAATAGAGGTATTTCACAACAACAACATCAAAACCAGCCGGTTAGCATACCAAACCAACAATGGAATGCACAAGGTCAACCAGGCTTTAATGTTCCGCCGCGAGCACGTTTAGTCCCTGATACAACAAATAGTAACGTACGACAGCAAGGAAACAACTACGTACAAAGAAGACAATATTTCAATTCCTATCGCAATGTACCGTATAGGAATGACTATCACGACAGACGTAAAAACGATGAACACAATTATCAGCGTACATATAATAACAGTCGGTCTTACCAGCAACAAAGTAATCAACAAGAACATATTCTCATGAATGAACCCGACAGTAGGTACCATCCAGAGCGTAATACGTCTGGAAGAAGTAATAGAACGGTTCAAATAGTAGAAATGCCACAGAATCCTCCTAATAATAATAACACGTCAGATAGAATCTGACTAGATACTGTACAGGACGCATCTTCCAATAACACAAGCACTACGTTTGACACGCAAAATGTTGTTCACGAAAATGTAATTACTTTTGACGATATCAGAGACACACTCTTGCAGGAAAGACCATTTGTTCAGAAAACTATTTCACATCCTGTGATCGAAATTAAAATTGGTTCATCAAAATTCTCAGCAGTAATCGATTCCGGATCACCTATATCAGTAATAAATGAGGAGACTTTTAACGAGTGCAACAAAGAGAATACTTATCCGACATTACCTTTAGGCAAAACAAAAGTGAAAGGAGCAGTATCGAGTAAAGGAGTAGACGTTAAATTGCAGACACATTTATCATTTTGTATTGGAGGTCATACTTTCCACTCTAATTTTTGGATTGTTCCTTTATTGACAACAGACGTAATTTTAGGTACGAATTTTCTGGTACAACACGACGCAGTTATCGATTTTCAAAATTCTTATTTAATGCTAAAGGATGAAAATGTACAACTTGCTTTAGAATTTCAGCACTCTTTATCTGCGGAAGAACAAACAATTAACCGCACAGAGGTCATTTCCGCAACACGTAACATAGACTGTAATCCCACATTGTTCACGAATACGTACGTACACAACGATAATACTCCAGACGAAGCTGACTACGACGTAATGCAAATGATTTCAGATAAAGTTAGACAAAGCAGTGCAACTACAGACGACGAACGAATGCAACTACACAAAATTCTTTTACAGCAAGCTCCAGTTTTTGAGAACATTCCTGGTACTATGTCCGGATTTATGTATGAATTTCAAGTCAAACAGCACGATACATTTAAAGCAAAGCATTATCCTATTCCATATATCCACAGAGAACAAGTTAAGAAAGAATTGCAGGATATGCTTGACCAAGGAATTATAGAACCAGCAGTTAGTCCGTACATAAACCCGCTACATATTGTTAAGAAAAAAGATGGCTCGCTTCGCCTTGTACTTGATTCACGTCACATTAATGACATTATTATTAATGAAACAGATCGACCACAGACACTAGAGGAACTTCTACAGAAATTTCACGGTACTGCCATTTATTCCACATTAGATTTGAAATCGGGATTTTGGCAAATTCAACTTCATCCAAATTGCAGAAAATATACAGCTTTTCTTTGTTTCGGCGACTGTTATCAATTTTGTAAATTACCATTCGGCTTAACTATTTCTTCTGCAGCTTTTATTCGCGGTTTGAACACAATACTTCCGACAGAACTTAAGGACAGAATTACGACATATGTAGACGACATTCTTATCGCAGAAGCTAACTGGTCGGAACACAATATGATTCTTGAACAACTGTTACAAACTTTCCATGCACAAGGACTCACAGTTAATCTTAGTAAATCGCATTTTGGCAAAACTTCTATAAAATTTCTTGGACACGTAATTTCAGCAGAAGGCATTGCACCTGATCCGGAAAAACTTCAAGCTCTACGTGACATTACTGTTCCTACGACAAAAAAGCAACTACGCAGTTTTTTGGGCTTAATTAACTTTTTTCGTAAATTTATTCATCACTCTGCTTTAGACACACCTAGACTATGCCAACTAACAGGTAAAAACACTATTTGGTCTTGGGATAAGCAAGCACATTCTGAATTTGTGAACCTGAGAGAAGCCTTGTTGAATGCTCCACTTTTATCGCACCCAGATCTTACCAGAAATTTTTCCATTGCCACCGACAGTTCTAACACCGCTTTAGGCGTACACATTTTCCAGGAAATTGAAGAAGATGGTTCAATAATAATTAAAAACATCGCATTTGCAAGCCGCATTTTGTCACCTGCTGAACGAAATTATTCCGTTACAGAACTGGAAACATTATGTGTTGTATGGGCTTTCACGAGATTTAGGCACTTTCTTTATGGCAGACATACAACCGTTTACACAGACCATAGAGCTATACAATTTTTACTTTCGGCTAAATTCACGCACGACAGATTAAGCAGATGGAAATTATATTTACAGGAATTTAATTTTACAATAGTTCACATTCCCGGTACACAAAATGTTGTAGCAGACGCATTATCCCGTTCTCTTTGCAACAATCAGCAAGACATCGCAACCAACTTCTGCAAAACAAATTTCAGTGTCATGTACATTCAACAAGTAGCATTTGAAAATTTTATTTCATCGTCATTACAGGACATAGCACAAGAACAAAATAAAGACAATGTGTGGAAAGAAATTAAACAGCTTTGGCAAGATAAGAATAATGTTACGATTAGGAACCACTACACTGTACGCAATGACATTCTGTTTCGCCGTTCTCATCCAGACAGCAACAATTGGTTATTATGCATTCCCGACGAACTGGTTAACAAACTAATCTGGTATACTCATTTAAGCTACGCACATTACGGAGCACGAAAATGTTTTCTTATACTGAGACAGAACTGTTATTTTAACAACATGGAGAAACGTATACGACGAGTTTTAGCGTCTTGTAAAATTTGCCAGAAAGCTAAATCAGACACCACTTCACATATTCCTCCTTTATATCCCATTGTACCTGTTAAATTAAGACATATGGCCGCAGTAGATATTTTTGGTCCGATTCCGAGAACTAACAGAGGTTTTTGCTACATCTTTGTCGCTGTTGAGCTCACTTCAAAATTTGTTACTTTCACTCCGTTACGCAAAGCTACTGCTAAAACTGTTTCGAAAGCATTTGTAAAACATTTTCTATTTCATGTAGGGCATGTGATGAGAGTAATTTCTGACAATGGATCTCAATTTCGTAGTAGCGTATGGACACGCATGTTACGAGCTAGAAACATTTCTCCGATCTATATATCCAAGTACCATGCTTCTTCGAACCCTTGTGAACGATTAATGAAAGAAATTGGTAAACTGTGTAGAATATACTGCCACAAAAGACATATTGATTGGGACACACACATACTCTCATTCCAAGATGTAATTAATTCAATTCCAAATGAATCCACTATGCTATCTCCGTCTGTAATACTGAAAAACGTTGAACCACCAAACAAAATTAAGGAATTTGTAAATTTTCCTACATCTCGTCGCTTACGACACCACGAAATAATCGACATTGCACTGAACAACATCAAACGTGCCGCAGAGCGCCGGAGAAGACAGCAAAAACAGGTTTGTACACGCCGAGACTTTCACGTTGGACAGAAAATATTAGTACGTACACACTACTTATCCAGTAAATTAAAAGGTAAGTGCAGTAAATTTGAACTTCTATACGCAGGTCCATATCGGATTCGCAGCATCCCTCACCCCAATGTTGTACACGTCGAAACTTTGAGAACCAGAAAATCGAAAGGCAATCACCATATCTCAAACATTAAACCGTTCATTGAATGAAATCACTTTATGATGTAACATGCTATGATGCCATTCACTTATGCAATTATATGATTACCTACTGATGAGTGTCGTATTTTTCTTGGCAAGTGCCCGGCAAGGTAAGGTTAGCAGGTCGCTTTTCTTGTCGTTACACGTCAGACCGTGCACATTTTCCATTTTTTGTGTGTATGATTGTTTTCCAGTTTTGTCTATATGCACTGTGAAATAGTTAAGATATAACACACACCAGTCGACATTGACTTTTTTTTTTTTTTGGCCTTATGACATCTCAACATCGTGACTTTTACATTTTTTTGCTGCTGCATTATGATATTCTGTGTACATTTTTGCCTCTGAACACTATCTATGTTTTTCACATGTTACGTTTTCTGTCATGTTATGCTGTATGCTTAATTGTGTTACCATAAACCAGTTTTTATCTAATGGGTATATGATGTAAATGCAAGACATTAATCTTTGTTCATCATTTTCAGAAAGAAATAACGTGTAAAGAAAATAAATTAAACAGAAATGGGAATTTCACCTACGGAATAAACGATAGAAGATGCAATAACCTTATGAGGAAGAGTAAATGGATCAGGATTAACAAGCATTAACAAGAATATACTATACTTATCGTAGAATAGCAGTCTTAACTAATTTTTTCTTTCAGAATACAAGGTGATTGATGCAGGCTGTCAGACAGAACTACACGTCTTAGTTTTAGTGATGAAATATGATAGAGATAAGGAATAATTGTATAATGAATAATGAAGTGATATTTTTTGCAGATGATAATGAGTGATGATGAATAATAATGAAGAGTGTGATACTATGAATAATGAAGTTTTTCTTTACAGGTGATGATAATGATGGAGGTATGAATAATGAAGTGATGGATAATGAAGTTTTTTCTTTACAGATGAGGATAATGTTGAAGTTATGTATTTATGCTACGTAGTTATTTAAGTATTTGTTGCAGTTTGTTTTGACAGCAGGTGTTATATTGCATAGTAGGATGACGGAAAGTTTTGGAAAGGACAGCTATGGAACACATT
Source organism: Schistocerca cancellata (assembly GCF_023864275.1). Lineage (NCBI taxonomy): Eukaryota > Metazoa > Arthropoda > Insecta > Orthoptera > Acrididae > Schistocerca > Schistocerca cancellata. The sequence continues at coordinate 504,493,809 of NC_064631.1, forward strand.
TTATACACATTTCACTACTTGTTAATTCGAAGTTCACTACTTTTCAGCATAGTGTGCGTTTCTTCTTTCAGGTCAATAATCCATTTTGTATTTTTTCCAGGAGAAGTTTTTCATGATACTTACTAAACCTGTTACTTATTATACCTGTTCTAGTACTTGCATTTTTTTTAACCCATTTGTGTTTATCATTTATAAATGTGATCACATATACTGCCTTGTTACATAACCTTGCTACAGCTGACTCATGACGAATGACGTTACACAGGAACAACCCAGTACCATTTTTTTTCTCTTTTTTCTCTTCTTGCTTTCTCTTGTAATTACCTAAAGCAATGCGTTGCTAGCACAAGAACAAACAAAATATATATTACCAGTCCCCAATAATGCCTTGTAACTGGCTAATAACTGCCACTGTTTATTGTAATGAGACTACTTATAATGCCCAGGGTTATTAATGCTATGACTATAATTAGCTGATTTTTAATAATGACTTTGTAATGATCTGAATGTCATTCAATGAATTGTTATTACTTCTTAATGATCTGAATAATACTGAATGATTAACAATGTTTTATACTATTCGATACTTGATGGCCACTGAGTGCCAATAATTTATGTCAATCAATGAATTAGGTTATTAATTATGCCATTAATTAGCTTCTGTTTTCAATTATGACTTTTCATGTTTTGGTCACTGGCCAATGAGTGCCAATAATTTGTATAACTCAATATATTATGCCAAGTGCCAACAATTAGTGTAATATTTTTACTATTCAGTACTTGCTGGCCACTGAGTGCCAAGAATGAGTGTAATGTTCTGTAATATTCAATTCTGTCATACTAAATATTGTAATACGATTACCCATGATGCCAATAATTTAATTTTGTGAACAGTTTCTGTAATACTACGTTCATGGTACAGAAATGTTCAACACGGGGCCATGAATGCCCCAAATGCAAACTGTAATTATCAATATTATGTGACTTAATGTCCTTCACCTCATGAGCTAACTACCCTGAATTACTGCAATGTCCATTTGTCCTATCCATCCTAGTGATCATGGAGCACTACCTTTGGGTTTGCACTACTTCTACGTTGGTGTGCCTTGTAAAGTGTGGTGTTGACACGACATGCTGTCCACCACCATGAGCGATGAAGACGTTATTATGGTCCCACTGTTTGGTGTACCTAATGTACTGCCAAAATGAGAACATGAAATATCACTACGAGAGTTCAGTGTCTTGGCTACACTGATGAATTCTGATGGGAAAAGTACTGCAAATTGTGTCACTTGGTGTTGTACTTCTGTGGAAAGATATGGACTTTCAGAACAGCTGTGTGCAATCTAAAGTGCTACAACCATGATGCAATCCTTCCCTTTCCTATCCTAATTCTTGTCACATAGTGAAAATAATTTTTTGCTAACATTATTTATGTTCATGACTATACATATTTTTGATTCGCTGAACTCCAGTGCGAGTACAGTTATGTCACTTGTCGATATGATTTTTGCCATTATGTTTATTTATTGCAAAAATACCTAAGACATTTTTTCGATTTGTTCTCAAGTACAGTATGTGCACTCTTGTCTTTTATATTGTATATACATTTTTTACTATTTTTTTTAATGATATGTTCTGAATTACAGTGCATGTGCACTTATGTTGTGTGTTAATATGTTTTCTACTGAACTTCAGTGCCTGTGCACTTTTCTCATTTTTCAATATGATTTGTACTATTCTGTATATTCAATACTTCAGTGCGTATGCACTTATGTCATTTGTTACTGATATGTTCTCAACTGCAGTGCATGTGCACTCATGCCACTTGTCAACATAATATTTTTTGCCAGTCTGTTTATTTGTTCTGAATATGCTAAAGAATTTTTTTTCAGTGCCTGTGCACTTTGTTATCTGTCAAATAATTTGTATATACATTTTTCTGATTGCTACTATGTTTTGTACTCACATTTTGTCTTTGTCTGATATATTTTGTACTTAGTGCGTGTGCACAACATTTAATTCATGTACTACATCTAAATATTCTGTAAGTTATAGAAGTTTGTTAATTAAAGAAAAATTTCTTGCGATGGCAAGTCCAAATGACTCACCATCGCTGCCAAATTTTTGCCCCCCCAGTGGAGGGTTATGAAACACGTATGTAACATAGCAGCGATGGCGAGGCATTGTAGCATCTGTGACCAGAGAGTATGCGCTTGACCGCGCGAGTGTTGCGAGCGGTTCTCAGTCTGTCAGTAAGTCGTTGCGAGTCTGTAGCTCTGTCTAGTTGAGAGCTGTACTCAGTTAGTTGTCGTTGAGAGCAGTTATGGAGTAGTCGTCATGCAGAGCAGTCGGTCAGTAGTAGCAGCCCAGTGCGGTTGTGTGATGTGGTCTGTCGGCAACACTGGTCAAGATGCTGAATGAGATACATTGCTAATTAAGGTAATCATCAGATAATGTAAAGTTTATTTATTGTAATTAATTTCCAACAAGCGCCCCAATAATAATTTTGATTTCAAAGCATTTTACAAAAAAAAAATTCATTCCACTTCCCTTAAAGACAAATTTCAGTTAAATTACAAAAAAAAAAAAGGAATATTATTATTTGCAATGCAGTTCCTCCAAGCAGTGCGGAACAATAAGAGCAGAAATGTGACTAGCAGTTACAATGAGGTAAGAGTTTAATTCTGATTTATGCACAGGGCCAAAGACCGATATTTCGGTTTAATTGAATTTTCACTGCCACTGATTTTCATTACCACTGAATTGTTTTTCATTTTTTATTTGTGAGTCAGATTGCTAATTTTTGTTTAATTGTCATTGTCAGTAAATTTCATTACGGGAGGTTACACTTGGCTCCAATTTGTATTAAATATTGTCATTTTCTTTAAAAAAAATTTTGTGGGGAGGTTACACTATGACATGTTATATTTTTTACGTGTCGATATATCGGATGGCCAATATTTTTAAAAATATCAACAGCCGTAGCTCAGACCTGTCGTGGGACCAAATGATGTCAGGTGGAGCTAGGAGCAGACACCACGTTTCAAACTGACGCTCCCGCGCTCCCTACAAGTGTTTCTGCTTTTACTCGTTTGCGAAGACAGATTCGAGAACTGAGACGGCAAGGTGGTATTAAGCAAAGAAAGGAAAACTTTAAAGGAAGGGGCAGAAGGGCTATAAATGTGAAACGGGCTTCAGAACAATGTAGCATGATAGAAAAAGATGAAGTCGCTGAAACAGACGGGTTATATAATACTGCAAGAAGAATTTGACAGCACTTGAAGACCTGAACTAAAGCAAAGCCCCTGGAGTACACGACGTTCGCTCGAATTTATATCCTTGTGAGAACCAGCCATGAAAAAATGTGTGCAGCATATGTAAGACAGCCGAAAAACAATCGAACTTAAGGAAGAACATGAGTTTTCCAAAGAAGGCTGGTTCCGAGAGTACTACCCGACCAGCAGTTTAAGAGATCATGGTTGCAAAATATAAACACCTATTATTTACAGAAGAATGGAGAAACTGGTAGAAGCTTACCTCAGGGTAGAAGTGGGAGTTTCACATAAATGCAGGAACAGTAGACGTAATAGTGACCCTTTGACCTTGTAGGATAGGTTACAGGAAGGCAAACATACGTTTACAGTATTTGTAAATTTAGAGAAAGCATTTGACAATGCTGACTGGGCTACAAGCTTTCAAATTCGGAAAGTAGCTGGGATAACATACATGGAGTGGAAGATCATTTACAACTTATACAGATACCAAACTGTAGTCATAGGAGACTAAGGACACTAAAGAGAATCCTTCCTTGGAAAGGGAGTGAGGTGGCTGTCTATCCTCATATTATTCAGTCAGTACAATGATCAAGCATTAAAGGAAACCAATGGAGAGATTTGGAAGGTAGTTTAAGTTTTTGTAGAGGAAATAACACCTGAGGTGTGCCAAAAACATTTTAGTTGTGTCAGAGACGGCAAACGACTTTGAAAAGCAGTTGAACATATTCGAAAGTGTCTTGAGAATAGGTAAGACGAGTAACAACAAAAGCAAAACAAGGGCACAGATCCACTTACAATGTTACACCACTGCCATAGTGAACCCAACACGAAGCTCTGCACCTGTCGTGTGGAAGGACGCATCGACCTTCGGCCTCGTCCACACCCGGCGCGCCGTGCAACTGCGCAGTATGGAGCAGTATGTGTGTGCACGCATCTGGAAAACTGGAAGGTGAAAGTAATTTGCACATAGTTGTTTATAACCAGCTGAAGGACGGAAAACAGAACGTCAACGGGTGACGCAAGGGTTTTAAAGATGGCGGAAATAAATATTTAAGAGAAAATTTGTCGTCTAAAGACTTACAGCAGTTTGACTGAAACAGTACTAAAAAAAAGCAAGGCACTAACAAGGAGCCCTAACCATGTAGACCAGACGGGCAATGGACTAACATTATATACTCATAAGGCACCTAAGAAACATTGGCTCGATTTTTCTCGGGATTTTCCGAGTAGTGCGTCCTAATATTTTAACCACGTGAGGTGTTAGGGGTCTTCTTTCACAACACAAAATTTGGGACAAATACTCGACCCCACGGTCGTGCCGTCTCCTTGTACGTACAGAAAGCCAGCGTGTTCTGAAGAGTATGCGAGTAACACCGCGTACTTCGTTTAAAGTTTGATGTACCTCTTCAAAATACTGAAGCACAGCATCTCAGTGAAGTTCTTGAAGTGCGCAGGCATCTTAATGACGCACTGAAAAGTATATATTCCATGATTTCCAATTTCCTTTATCATCCGTACAACTTACAGGTAAAATTATTAACAGATTCCAGCAAGAGTTGGTTGGTTGGCTGGCTTAAAAGAGGGGGGAAGGGACCAAACTGTTAGTTCATCGGTTCCATGTTCCAAATAAAACAATGCCACAAGGGTGAGAGTAAGACAACGGAGAGAAAGGAAAAATCACAAGAACGACGGAAAGGCAAAAAATACTTAAAATGAACAAAAGGGGAGAAGAACACCACAGAAACGCATGAAACAGGTAGAAGAGATTAAAACGACAAACCAGATTACCATGGCTGGCTGACCATGAGAATAAAAATGAGAAGCCAGCCACTCTGCAACACACTAATACCTCCACTCTAGAAGCACTAGGGTGGAGGACACACAGGGACAAAGAACAAGCGCTACAACTTCCATCAAATGATAAAACCCACCCTCAATAATAAAACTTAAAATTCAGCCCATGAAGCGTTGTCAGACAAAATTAGCGGCACAGAGTACGGTAACCAAAGGACAGTCAAAGTGGGACAGTGCAACAGGATGTGGGCCACTGTCAACCGGGCGCCGCACCGACTCTGAGGTGGGTCTTCACGGTGCAGGAGGTAGCCGTGGGTCGCCCAAGCGTGGCCAATACGGAGCCGGCAGAGAACCACAGAGTCCCTGCGAGAGTCCCGCATGGAGGACTGTCACATATTCGTAGTCTCCTTAATGGTACGCAGTTTGTTGTTCGTACTTAGAATATGCCATTCCGTCTCCCAAAGCCGAAAAACCAGACCGTGTAAAAACGAACGCAGGTCAGTTATTGTAATGCGATCTGGGATACCGACGTGACTGGGGGTACACACAAACACCACTGAACGACCGTAGCGTTCCAGGGCATAGATGGACTCCTGGATGGTCGCTACCAAAGAATGACGAGAGTAGCACAGGTCGATAGTTTTGAGGCTGCTCAAGGTGTCAGTACACAGAAGAAACGACTCCCCAAGGCATGAACGGATGTGCTCAAGAGCACGAGACAGTCACCAGCGCTGCAGTGAACACACTGCAGTCATCGGGCAAGGAATGCTGTTCAATATGTACTTCATGAACATACGTGAATCCGACGTGACCGTCAGCCATCGAGCCGACGGTGTAAACCACTTCATGGCCTCAGTATATATCAAGAATCGAGAAAACGTGGCAGCGGATAGCTGCGGGGTGAACTGAGTCCTTTTGGTCATGTGAAAGGTCCAGGCCAAGTTGCGGCATAGGTGTGCACGATGGAGGTGTACGCGAATGGACCTCGAGTATAGATGGTAAAGGCAAGGACTAAACTTCAAACAAGAGATTCGACACGAATTGCAATTGTAAGCGCTGACCTGGGCCACTGATGCGGGAGATGAACCGCCGTGGGTGGGAAAAGGAGACGGTAATTTGGATGTGCAGGAGAACTGCTTACGTGTGCAACGTAACTAGCCAGCAATTGTGTACGCCTAACCTGCAATGGAGGGACTCCAGCCTCTGCCAGGATGCTGGTCACCGTCCTAAAATCTCCCGTACTTAGTTGAACGCTACAGTGGTACACACTGTCCAGTAAATGCAACGCTGAGAGCGCTGTCGAACCATAAACCAGACTCCCCTAGTCAAGGAGGGATTGAACAAGGGCTATGTTGAGCTGCAGCAGCTTAGTGCGATCTACACCCCAGTTGGTGTTGCTCAGGCAGCGGAGGGCATTGAGGTGCTGCCAGCACTTCCGCTTAAGCTGACGAAGGTGAGGAAGCCAAGTCAATCGGGCGTCGAAAACCAGTCCTAAAAATCGATGTGTCTCCACTACAGTGATGGATCATCATTTAGGTAAAGTTCTGGTTCCAGATGAACGGCGACAGAAGTGCATAACACGACTCTGCGGCAGAAAACTGGAAGCCATGGGCTAGAGCCCACGACTGCGCCTTGTGGATGGCTCCCTGTAGGCGCCACGCAGCAACACCAGTACTGGTTAAGCAATACAAAATGCCGAAGTCGTCTGCATTCAGAGAGGGTGAGACAGACGGCCCTACAGCTGCTGCTACACCGTAAACGGCCACCAAAAATAGAGATACACTTAACACACAGCCATGTGGGACCCCATTCTCCCAGATATGGGAGGAACTATGGGAGACACCAACTTGGACACGGAAAGCACGAAGCGACAGGAAATTCTGGATAAAAATCGGGAATGGGCTCGGAGACACCACTCATATAATGTGGTAAGGATATGATGTCGCCAGGTCGTGTAGTAAGATCACAAAGGACGTTGGTGAGGCTGATGGGCCGATAGCGATCGACATAAAAAAGCGCGTTTTTGCCGGGTTTGAGCACTGGTTTGATGGTGCTCTCCTGTCAGTGCGATGGAAAGACGCCATCGCACCAGATCCGGTTGAAGATCACGAGGTGGTGTCGCTTTTAGTCAGACGAGAAATGTTTAATCGTTTGACTGTGGATCCGATCTGGCCCAAGAGCTATATCGAGGCAATGTTCAAGGGCACTGAGGAGCTCCCACTCTGTGAATGTGGCGTTATAGGGTTCACTGTGGCATGTAGTGAACGAGGGGACTTCCCTTCCATCCGCCGTTTGAGAGTGCAAAAGGCTAGCAGGTAATTCTCCGAAGAAGAGGCTCGAGCATGGTGATCAGCAAACTGCCCGGCAATCGCGTTTACATCGGTGGATAACACGCCACTGATGTTAATGCCAGGGACACCTGTTGGAGTCTGGTACCCAAAAAGACGTCTGATCTTAGTTCAGACTTGGGAAGGTGACGTATGGCACCCAATGGTCGAGACGTATCTCTCCGAACATCCCTGTGTCCGTCTTTTGATACGCTGGCGAACGTGGGCATGGCGCTGTTTAAAGGCTATAAAGGCTATGAAGTGCTCCAGTGAAGGGTGCCGCTGTAGAGCTCGCCGACGCTCTTTAATTGCCACAGCGACTTCCGACGACCACCAAGGGACTGTCATTCGCCGAAGCACCCTAAAGAACGAGATATCACTTTTTCCGCCGCATAAACGATCGTTGTACTCAGCTGCTGAAGCACCACATCGATGTCACCATGTGGGGGAGATTCAACGCTGACAGAGGTGAAAGCATGCCAGTCTGTCTTGTTTTAAGCCCATCTGGACAGGCGACCGTGGGCATGACGCCGGGGCAGTGACAGGAAGGTGAAGAAGTGGTCACTACCACATAGGTCGTCATGTGCTCTGCAGTGGAGAGATGGGGGAAGGCCAGAACTGCAAACCGAGAGATCAATGGCCGAATATGTGCCGTGTGCCACACTGAAATGTGTGGGGGCACCTGTATTTAAGAGGCAGAAGTCGAATTGTGACAGTATATTTTCGACATCTCTGCCTCGGCCAGTAACCCCACAAGGGGTTATGAGCGTTAAAATCTCCCAGAAGTAGAAAAGGTTTAGGAAGTTGATCGATCGGTGCAGCCAATGCGTTCAGAGGTACTGCAACCATCTGGAGGAAGATATACGTTGCAGACAGTTATTTCCTGCATTGTCCTTATCCTGACAGCTTCAAGAGGGTTTGAAGGGGCACAGGTTCACTGCATACTGAGTTCAGGACAGACACAAACTCTGACACTATTACGATTCTTTTAATATCCGCTGTAGCTGGGAAGGGCAGGGGTCTGCATTTCCGGGAACCATGTTTCCTGAAGGGCAATGCAGAAAGGTGTAAAGCTTAGCCAGGTGGTGGAAAAAACCGTCTTAATTCCTCTGGAGGATGACGTTATCGTGAGACTGGGAAGGCATGAAGGGCGCAAGGAGGCAGGTTATGCTACAGCGTCACCTGCTGCCACCAATTCTGTATTTTTATCCATTCCTATTGTGGATGAGGGTCAATGAGATGGAGGTCCTCAGGGGACGCTGATATCTCCACCGCAACCTCAGATGCAAAATTGATAGGGAGTGGAGGTGATGGTACTACCAGAGTGTCCTGTTTCTTTGTAGACTACTTCTGCTTCTCTTAGTCAACCGGTCCAGGGTCTTTTACTCCACGATTTTCCGCTCGTTTTGGAGTGCTGGGGAGTCTGGCGAGCAGGGGGAGTGGTGCTCTCCAAGCTGATAGAAGTGGGAGGAGGAGCACATGGAGTATCTGGATACAGTGGACGTGCACAGTCTCGACATGTGGCGCTGGAATTGCAGCGGGAAGACATGTGCCCGAACTTGCAGCACTTAAAGCACCGCATAGGAGGAGAGACGTATGGTTTAACGTCACAGCGGTAAACCATCACTTTCATCTTTTCAGGCAATGAATCACCCTCAAAGGCCAAGATGAAAGCACTGGTAGCAACACTTATCTTTGGGTCCCCTGTAGACGCGCCGGATGAAATGAACACATCGCCGTTATAAAATGGCGTGGAGCAAGCACGTCGACAGACTATTAGGGGAGGTCGCGATGGAAAATGATCCCCTGGACAATGTTGAGGCTTTTATGGGGAGTGACGGAAACAGGAATACCACCCAGCCGGCCACAGGCGAGCAAGGACAGGGATTGGGCTGGGGATGCTGTCTGAATCAAGACTGCGCCGTTTCTCTTCTTTGACAGCGCTGTCACTCCTCCAAACTCATCCTCAAGGAGGTCAATGAAAAACTGAGGATTCGTATAGAGAAAGGAGTCCCTATCAGTTTTGCTACAGATTAAAGGCCAAGGCGAATATGGCTCTCTCCGTCTGTAGCCCTATGTTCCTCCTAAGGTGTACCGAGGGAGGGAAACGATTTACGGTCATACCTGTCGGCATTTTATTCCATCTTGCCCTTCTTACAGACTGCTGGTGCCGTACGGTCACCACCAAGAGATGAATTAGTCCGCTTCATTGCAGGCCATCTGCACTGATGCCACCCACTCCGATCAGGGGCTCTCTCCATGGGCACCACCCAGCCACAGCAAAGGCAACCTGGCATGATAGCCGTTGCCGGGAGTCCGGATGCCCCATGAAGACAGGCACCTACTCCTTGGCATACGTGGGGAGTTTACAGCTCAGTCATCAGCAGTGCTATCCCCTGTTTTGTCACGGGGCTACCATCAAATGGGTACATGACTGGCTACAGTGCTGGACAGTGGGCGCAGAGAAATCCAGTACTGTCATGGCGGCGAAAGAGGGCAGGAGACAACGGAAGAAGATGACATACCCCGGAAAGCGTCGTCACCCGAATAGTTGAATTGAAGGTGGAGATGCAAATCCATGACAAGAGGTTCGGGAGATCGAATCTAAGGGCACTATGGGTAACTCATGCACCACGTAAGGCGTCCTTCCCCATAAGGCCGGCACTTTTGTAGAATTTGGAAGGTGGCAGGTCAAACCACAAAATGGGACCTGCACTTACAGGGCCGAAAAGTGACTTATTTTAATCGCCTCTTACGACAGGCAGGGATACCTCGGGTCTATTCTAACCCCCGGACCCGCAGGTGGGTTCAGCGAGAGCCATAATACTGACAGGGGAGCACGCGATGTTCTCTTTGAAAGAGCGACTGGCGTACCTGATTTGGAGGATATAGAGGTGAAGGAGTTGGAGTAGAATGGCGGGCCACTTATTCTCAATTATATTTAACAGGATTGTACTCAGGAGTGCAGTCATTTTTTATGGTAATCATATTTTAGATTCCACAAGTCCGTTGCCGGCACGTAAATAGTAAGCTTCCTGTTTTCTGATTCACTTTAAACACTTTTGGGATGGAAAATGAATTAATGTACTCATCTTCTGTAGGCACACTACTATTTCGTTCTGGCTGGGTAGCGAGAAACAGCCCAAATTGAGTGTGTGCGCGCGAATGAACCTTGTCTTTGATGTACTGACAGTGTCTGTGACTTGTTTGTTGCTTCTCGACAATGCGCAGAGCGCCACGATTTGCCTTGGCGTAGCTCGGCACTTACACCACGTCCTACTAATGCGAACGCGGCGCGCCGCCGGACCGCGTGAACCGGCAAGCGAAACATTGCGAAGTGGTGCGATTAGGTCGTTCTGTCCTACGTGAGCTGTCAGCTGCATGGTGGATGAAACGGTTCATGAGAAAAAAGCGTTTTCCGATTTTCTTGCAGTAAAAAATATTGTATGCTAATGAAGTAAAGGTACGGTGACTCCTGTAAAGTTTTTCGGATACTTGTCATTCGATTATAAGAAAACTAATTGTTGCAAAAAAACTGATTTTTCCGTATCTTACAGTATCAAGTCGCAGCTTGTTGAAGTGTCAAATTTTTTCATATTTGTCAAAGTCATTGTGATAATTTCTAAGTACGCTACCGCATCAAATTTAGAGTGTTTACAGTGAAAAACATGGTCGCTGGCTACTTTCCGTTAGGATAATTTTAGGTGGTATGTTCCTGCTCACATATCGAAATAGTTTTAAAGCTGAAACAAAAGCCATATCTCACGACAGAATGGAGAAACATGCTTAAGTATTTTTATTCATGACGCAAGTGCCGAGCGCGCCACCTGAAAGTAGCCTGTAGGCCAATTTGAGGTAGTTTCCGCGACTTAATAAACACCAAGTGTCCCGTATCAAACTGTTCGTCTCAACTTGCTACCTCAAAGTGGCCTACAAAAGTTACGTACAGCGCATGCGCGTCGAGCCAGTTTTTCAACATTATCGCGCTCTCTTCGCACAAACCATTAGTTCTAGAGAAAAAAAATGAATAGGACCTTTTATGTAGGAAATTTAATATAGTTTAATTTTGGACTGCAACACGTTCTCGCTAGAGTGTGCAGTTTTCGAGTTATTCAAGAAAAACGGACGGATGCGATATTAAATGTGTTCTATCTCTGAAGCCATTCGGAATAGGGCATACGTCCACAAGAAGTTTTTTGTTCAGAATCACTATCACCCCTCAAAGCATGTACATCTCCTCCTGACGCACCCTGTATATTTGGAAAGGAATATTCATGGAGAATTTCACGTCTGCATGAGGAATTGAAATGTTAACCTTTGCTATTCAAGGAGTATGCTCGAATGTTACATACAACGTTCGATTATACCGTGGACGCTATAAAACCTGTTCTGCCACTGAATTCGACTAATTTCCAGCGACCGATTTCAACTGAACGGTTAATGGTCACTTTAAGGTAGTAACACAAATAGTAAGTCAGTCTTCTTACTTCTTTATTCACATAACTGTATGCACTTCACATTTCTCAAACATTAGTAAGATCTGAAAGATCAACTTGTGGCACCTGTGGCGCATTAAGCTTCGACAACTCCTTTGACAACGCCTGCATTTGTGTTATAAAATGTAATTTATTTGATGTTTCATAAATGGCAAAATTGTCTTGAACCACAGAAGGATCAATGTTATCTTATTGGGCCTGACGCATTTTAATTTTCTCTCTCTCTAATAGGAGAAATGCATATAGCACATGTTTTTGCTTACGTTTATTTCTCGTTGCAACCGGTGGATTTGTCGAGCCTGAAGGGATGCTATCATTGCGGGTAGTTTCTGTTGCTTGAGAAATCAGCAGCGTGGCGTGCTCTCGCTGTTCAACTACAGGAACCTGAAGTTCAGGCTCGTCGTTGTCAATACTGTCATTTTGAGTCTCATAACTGATACTGACAGTAGCACTTTCGAAGACATTTTCTGTGTCCCTCAAATCCATTTCCTCTTCCAGAGTAATAGCACAAGAAGAGTAAAAAAAAAAATCCGAAGACGTGCTCGCTGCTGAGTGTTCTAACTGAATGTTCCCTTCTGTTTTTCGTTGTGTCAAAATATCTTAAAAATAGCATGGACTCAAAATACGGCCAAGTACCTGTATACTATCGGCGTCAGCTCCAGAACGAGGCTTAGGTATTTTCTTTAATTCTTTGGCAAACATATCCCTTATATTTTTCCCAAACATTAGACAAATTAAGTATCGAACTCTCCATACTACTCATTCATCCTTGTACATAAAAGCGTAGAAAATTAATGCGATTGTTTAAAGACAACTCATGAGATGCTGTAGACGTTTACTCCAGAGTTAACTGCGTTCTTCTGGGAAGTTTGGCCTACGTGATTTATAATTGCTTTTCCACTGAATTTCTCTAAATCGTAACAACTGACTGCCTGTTGATCAATTTCGAAAGATATTAAAGGCACATAATGGCAGTATATCATCTGAATACTACAGAGACTATAATCTCGAGCTCGTTAGCGTGTAAAGGAAGACTAGCTCACCATTCAGTTGTCAGCAATTGTGAAAGGGACAGGTTATACAAATAATTGATTTTGTAACCTTCGATATATCGCGTTACATACGTAAAAAGGAAAAATGCTATTGTCAAATTTAGAACCTACCCCATTTTTAAACAAATTTATAAAATATAAGAAATTAACAAAATTTATCATTACAGGTACTTAGTCACGGGCATACCGTTCCGCCTACTCGCTTTTTCAGTCAGAAATTCTAAAACGTCTATTTCCACAATCGTTGCAGAGGTTTGTAATGCTATCTGGGCAACTCTTAAAGAAGCACATGCTTGAGCTAACAGAAGGTGACTAAAAAATAGCACGATGTTTTTGGGACATATGGCAATTTCATGTCTTTGAAGGAAGATGCGAAACATTCGTTTAAGAAAAAACAAAAAAAAATCAGTAAATCTGGTTTACATGTATTACTGCTACAAATCCTCCTTTTCTACTGGATTATTAGCCGTCACCGACGCAAATTATAGGTTTGTCATGGTGAATGTAGGCTCCTACAGCAAAGACAATGACGCAGGTGTGTTTGATGAATGCCCTTCCGACATGCAAATGAAAAAGGAAAACAAACTACCTGAAGAAGAATTTTTGCCAGGATCCAGTATCAAGTGTCCTTATGTTTTTCTAGGTGATGCAGCATTTAATGAGGTCTTTTCCAGAAAGAAAAACTGCAAGTGACGGTAAAGGTACAGTATATACAACTATCGGTTATCTCGGGCAAGAATGGTGGTAGAATGTTCTGTAACACCTAAATTTAGAATTTTGCAAAAACCTTTCGAAACTAGTGTTCAAAATGCAGTACATATTGTTGAAGCTTATACTTTATTACACATCATCCATGATCTTGAATCAGTAAATGAGCCGTCTCACGCAGGGTCAAGTTGTCTATAGTTGAACGACATCTCAGAAAGCCACACAGAGTGGCTAAGGAGCTGCCTGGTCTCGAGCAGCCAAACCAGGCGACGGTTGACCATGCGTTCCAATGTCTTCCCGACACAGTTCATCAAAGCAATAATCCGATAACTACTGGGATGCATTCGGTCCTTCCCCGGTTTGAGGAGGGGAATCAAAATCGCCTCCCTCCACGAGTCAGGGAACGTGCCGGATGACCATATCATATTACAACAATTCAGGAGAACTTCCTTGGATGGCAGCAACAAGTGCTAGAGCATGCTGTACAGGATTTGATCACCACCTGGCGCAGTATCATGAGCCACAGACAGCGCCAAATCCAGTTCCCACATTGTGAAGGGGCAGTTTTAGAGTTCAGAATTTGGAGACCGGAAGTCCAAGTGACCCCACTCAATGGCAGTGCGGTAGCGGCAGAAATCTGGATCACAGTTAATAGTGGCGGTAGATTCCGCAAAATGCATGGCCAGTGTCTGGGCAATGTCTCTCGGCGCCGTGAGGAGACATCCCTGATGCAGCAATGCCGTGACCGGTAGGTGGCTGCGTTTCCCGGAAATCCTCCTGATGGCTTCCCATACTTTCGTAGAACTAGTGGAGCGGGAGATGGAGTTCAAGAACGATTGCCATGACCGTCGTTTGCTCTCTTTAATCACTCGCCGCGCCTTGGCCCTTGCTACCCGAAAGGCCGCAAGATCGTCAGCTGAGGGACCGCACTTGAAGCGGCGCAGAGCTGCACGGCGGGCTCGGATGGCTGAGCTGCACTCAATGGTCCACCAAGGGACAGGACGCCTCTTGGGATGACTTGAGAACCGTGGGATCGACAATTCAGTAGCATGGGAGATCACGGCTGTAACATAGTCGACCCATTCGTGGACGCTGGCACGGTGTTCCAAAACAGCCAAATGGCTGAAAAGTGTCCAGTCAGCTCAGCAGAGGTGCCACCTGGACGGCACTGAATGCCACAGCCTCATCCAGGAGGCGAATCCAAAGGGGGAAAGGTCACTAGAATGGAGGTCAGCGGCAACCTCCCACAGAGAAGAATCCGCGAGTGCTGGAGAGCAAAAGGAAAGGTCAATAGCTGACGACGACCCAGAAGCAGTACACAAATGAGTGGGAGCACCAGAGTTGAGGATGCACAGTTCTTCGGACGCCATGAGGCTTTCCAGAATGCGACCCCTGGGGCAATTAGTCGTAGAGCCCCATAAGACATCATGAGCATTGAAGTCCCCCAGATGGAGAAATGGGCGGGGGAGTTGGCTAATAAGGTCTGTGAGAGCCTCAGAGTCTATTGCATCCTGAGGTGGTAAGTAAACGGAACAGATTGTGAGCCTCCGCCCCACAAGAAGGTCAACTGCAACTGCTTGGAAGTCCGTAACGAGAGGGAGCTCAGATGAGTGGTGCATGTCACGGACAAAAACCGCAACACCACCCTTTGCCCTTTTCCCAATCAGATCATCTTTTCGATACACGGTATAGCCCCGTAAAGAAGGAGCATCAGTAGCCCGAAAATGTGTCTCTTGGAGATATAAGCACAAGGGGCGCTCTCGTACAAGGAGTTGTAATTCCGCCACATGCGTCCTGAACCCATTCAGGTTCCACTGTAATATGGGAGCCAGTGATCAGGGTGGCTGAATTTTCACCCTGCCTCTGTGCTTAGGAGGAGAGCCCATACTGGCCGGAATTTATTCCTGGGGCGAGAATATCGGCCCCGGTCGACATCAATGTCCATCAGCTCCGATGGCGACCCAAGGGAGATGTCAGACAGTACGATGGCATCGTCATCGGACTGACCCTGACTAGTCTCCTCAGGTGGCAAAACCTTCACCTTCGGTGTCTTTGTCTTGGGGGGGGCTTAGAATGCAGAACCTTGTCAACAGTTGGAGCTTTACTCGCCTGGGCAGGGGGCGCCATATGGGGAGGGGCAGGAAGTACCCAAATGTCAGCTACCACTGCCTTGTCCGACGTTGTGGGGAGAGCTGCAGGTTGCAAAACAACCGCAGCAACACAAGTGCACTGGCAAACGCAGGTATTAATGCTGACACTAGCAACCTCCATTTGTGTAGCAACAGTGGCCAACTGTACCGGTTTCTGCAGAGCGGAAGCGAAAGATGTTGTAAACACAGGAGGCTGCATGACCTTAAAGAGCTTCTTGGCCTCACCATAGGGGATGCGCTTAGATGATTTGATCTTCTGTATCTTCCGATATAAGACCCGTGGTTTCGGGATAAGAACAGTCCGTATTTTTGAACTTCCCTTTGAAATAAGTACGGAACAAATTAATTGCGTCCTCAAAGCATATGGGAAAGTCATTAGTAATGTTGCGGAAAAGTGGACCACCTTTCAAACGTTTCCAGTTTTAAATGGTGTCAGGCAAATAAAAATAGATCTTCAGCAGCATATTCCCTCGTATGTTTACGTATGCGGTTATAGAGCTATTGTGATGTATGATGGACAGCCGCGTACTTGCTCCGGCTGTGGACAGACTGGACACGTACGTTCAGAATGTATACAGAGGAGAGTGACGCAGGTACTGGCGGGGGAAGTCGTCCCTCCCATGACGATGACGACCTTACCAGTGACATATGCTACGGCCACCCGTGGCCACACTGCTACGACATCGAGTTTCGCTTTGGAGAGCAGTGGTGACAGAAATGACTACGACCAAAACTTGTCAGTGACCACTAGCTCTACTGAAGTAACGACTGTCGCTCCGTCGCCTGAAGCGGCGCCCATCACAGAAGCAGGATGTCTTTCCAAAAGTGACGGAACTATTGAGCAAGATGTACAGAGAGACGAGAACGAGGATGCTGTACAAGATCCCAGCACGGCTTCCGAGACTGAAGAGCGACAGAAATCCGGATCTCTTCCCAAAAAGCATAAAAAACGGAGGATAGCTCCACCTGACGCTCCTCAAAAGGTACAATCAGTGCGTGAAAAGGCACAACAAATTGGTCGCAAAATCAGTGGTATGACATCCGTCAATTTTGACGTAGATCCACAGACCTCGCATACAGCGGGAAAAGACGAGTTTCGAAAAGTGAAAACGCAGACGCAACAGGATGGCGAAACGAAACGGTCCACAAGTAAAGAAACAAAGAACAGAACTCCATCTCAACGTGGGCCAGAGATAGAGTTGTCTCAACGTAGTGATACGAAAAATTGGGCAGATGACATTGAGGAATTTCCCGCAGATGAGGAAATGAAGGAAGTGTCACACCCACCAGGAGGAAAGATTTCAGTGCAGAAAGACAAGCAAATGAGGGACGAGACATCGTCTCGGCCATTACATGGGAAACCTTAGGCTTTGTCGACAGTGGGTCATAACGACTTGTATACTTACTTAATTAATTAATTATGAATTCATTACAAGCTTATAGAATCGGGACTTTGAATTTAAACAAGATCCGTAGCAAATTAAACCGTAAGAACTTGCAAGACATGCTCTACGCCGCTGATATTGATGTTATTATGTTACAAGAAGTAACAGATATTAGACTGGATGCCATCACAGGTTACAATGCAGTCGTAAATCCAGGGAGCGACAGTGACCTCGGAACTGCGATACTCGCCAAAGAAGGAATTATCATCAAAGATGTCGAGAAACTGGTAAACGCCAGAGGTCTAGCTGTCACCAATTATAATACGCGTTTTATAAATATTTATGCACCATCTGGCACCGGGAACAGGAGGCGAAGAGCTGAATTTTATAAAGATGATATAGTTCCCCTTTTCGGTGGCCGCTACGAGCATATCATTTTTGGAGGTGATTATAATTGTGTGCTGTCTCCAAAAGACCAGACGCCGCATTTTAATACTGTGCAGAACTCTGAGCCGTAATTACAGAACTCCGCTTAATTGACGCCTGGGAACTCAAGAACGGTGCATTGCCGGGTTTCACTCATTACGAATCATTCCGCTAGTCGCATCGACAGGATCTATGTAACAGTCGACCTGGAAACGCACGTTCTCCAGACAGAGTTAAGGCCCACTATCTTTTCGGATCACGCTGCATACATATGTACCATGAACTTAAAACGGCAAGAAACGTTCAGGGGACGAGGCTTGTGGAAGTTGAACGTGGAACATATAAAAGACCCTGAATACCACGAAATATTCAATAACATATGGAACGCATGCGAGAACAAATTCACTTCATATACCTCGGCACTGGCATGGTGGATGAAATGTGTGAAACCCGCGATAAGAAAATCGCTGATGAATTACTCCCGTGAGAAAAGTGTTTGGCAAAAACGGACGATAGAATATTACTTCCAAGTCCTTCGTGATCTATATCAATCTGATGCGTCCGTAATCGCCAACTACGTGGAAATAAAACGGATTCGGGCTAAACTTCTCGGACTGAAACGGAAACAGCTGGAAGGTCATCAAGTAAGAGCAGGACTTCACGATGCTGTAAAAGGAGAGCAAACATCTATATATCATGTGATTAATGAGAGGAAAGGGCAACGCAGGAAAATAATAACTGAACTAAGATCTTCTGACGGCAGGTTACTGACGCAGCAAAGTGACATCAAGAATGAAATTCAGAAGTACTTCACAGAGTTATTAGGCAAAACGATAATGGATATCCCGGTGGACAATGACATCATGACGGGATTCACACGCGGGATCGAACCGGCAGAAGCAAACAACTTGTTAACTGAAATTACAGAAGAAGAAGTCGCAGACGCTATAACACGAAGCCCGAAAAATAAGTCCCCTGGGCCTGACGGAATCCCGGCGGAGTTTTATCAAATGTTCAGAAGGCAGTTGATTCCCAAATTAGCGTGTATCTGTAACGAATTAATGAATCCCGCCAATGGCGTCCCACGCGACATCCTAGAAGGAACCATTGTTCTAATCCCGAAACATCCTGCAGGGAAATCTGTAACAAATTTTAGGCCTATCACTCTCCTAAATTCGGACTATAAAATATTTGCCCGCATCATAAACGAAAGATTAAAATCAGTATTGAACACAGTCACTGGATCATATCAATCGAGCGTAGGAAAAGAGATCAATTCACCAAACACTGTGTGACTACAGAGATATTATTTCCATTACCGCAGCCTGTAAAATAAAATGTGCCATCGTGTCATTGGACTTTGAGAAAGCGTTCGATAGAGTAGATCATGCTTACCTTTTTCACACCATGCGTGCCATGAACTTTCCGCAAGGTTTTATTAACATTATTACAAATCTTCTGCAGAAGTCAACATCGACGGTTATGGTAAACTGTCAGTCCAGTAGGCCCATTGTAATGAAAAGTTCGGTGCGACAAGGGTGCCCGACGTCTATGTCACTCTTTGCAATAGCAATCGAGCCACTGCTTTTTCGCCTGAGCCACAACCTACAAGGATTCACTATACGCGGCCGTAGGATTGTCTGCAGGGCATATGCCGATGACGTTGCATTTATTGTCAAAGACAACGACGAGATAGAGAAAGCACTCGACATAATAAACAAATATGAACAAGTATCTGGTGCGAAACTGAATACAAATAAGTCTGGCATAATGAATACTGGAAGCGGATTAGGAGTTCCCATTCATGGGCCAATAAAGGAAATTGTCACCATGACATGTCTCGGGGTGGAGTATACAAGGAATATTCGGCAGACCATCGCAGTTAATTACAGAAGAATCCTCAACACCATCCGTGCTTGTATACGTCAGCACAATCTCCGTACTCTTTATGAGATACAAAGAGTGACTCTCGTCAACATCTGTTTGTCCTCTAAATTAAATTACGTGGCGCAAGCCCTGCCAATGCCGAGGGAAGTGGCGAACAGGATTTTGGCTGCTTCTGGCCACTTCGTCAGCCGCGGCCACATCTTCAAAGTCAAGTACCAAACATTGACTATCGATTGAGAACGGAGGATTGAATCTCACAGACGTGTACAATAAAGCACAAGCATTGTACGTCTGTAAATAAAACATATAAACTGTGGAAGCGGTCAGTCGACAGTGTCACCGCATTCTCGTTAAATGAAATAGCGCCGTCCAGCCAGGACGCCCCAATAGACGTTCACCACACCCCAAATGAACTTTACCACCTAAAACATTTCTTCGTAGAATATAGCTACATTGGACTGGGAACACCTGAGAAAGATGTCATCAAAGTCAAGAAAATATACCAAAACTTAATGAACTTTCAGACCAAGAACATCATAGAACAAAAATACGTAGGTCACTCTTGGCATGATATCTGGAGGAACATACACCACCCGTATTTACCAACAGAAGTGCGGTCATTGTGGTACTACTTTGTGAATAGGAAATTTCCAACGAACTTCAGACTACATTCCATTCACCTGGCTGATTCCCCGTTGTGTACCACTTGCAACCTGATTGATACAGATGAACATCAATTTGTCTGTGGAAATGCGAATAATATATGGTTGTCAATTAGAAAAAAATTAGCAACTATGCAGAGAAAACCGCCGTATTTGATAACGCCAGCGTGCCTTTTATACCCGGAAGAAGAGCTATACCCCACCTGGAAGAAAAATGCTGCCAACTGGTTGAAGGGACACGCGGTATTTTACCTGCTGTCCAGTAAAGACAGGAGCGAAGGAGATTTTTGGACGTACATTTCCGACCAGCATCACAAGCTACTACGCATGAATAATTATTATGATACATCCGCCAACTTCCTCAGAAGAACAGTCATGTGAACTCCATTTTCGATGATGCGATTCAGAACATTAAGAAACGAGAGACAATTTGATCTTTGAAAAACAAATATGATCAAGTGACGAACATCACTATCTGGTTTAGACTGATTTTTTCCTAAAATGCCAAGGAACTTGGAATTAATTTTAATTTGTTTTATTACTTTTATGTACTACTGTGGAATGTTATGACTAATAGAATATTTTAACTATAAAAAAAAGGGTAGCGTCTTTGATTCATAATCAAAACGTCTTCGGTCCCGGGTTCGATCCCCGCTACTGTATAAATTTTGATAAATAATCAGCATTGGCGGCCGAAGACTTCCGGCATAAGAATTCAGCCTCATTCTGCCAACGGCCTTGTCAAAGAGGGCGGAGGAGCGGATAGAGGTTCAGGGCATTCTCTTGTCCTAGGGGTGGGAAATTGCCCCTAAAGGCGAAAGAATCAGCAATGACCAACGACATGAGGATGCAGAAGGCAATGGAAACCACTGTATTAAAGACAAGTAACTTGTATCCACAGGACATGTGGCCTGTAATTGAAGAAGTGTCATGATGATCTCTCCATTGGCAAAAGATTCCGGAATAGTCCCCCATTCAGATCTCCGGGAGGGGACTGCCAAGGGGGAGGTTACCACGAGAAAAAGATTGAATAATCAACGAAAGGATAACGTTCTACGAGTCGGGGCGTGGAATGTCAGAAGCTTGAACGTGGTAGGGAAACTAGAAAATCTGAAAAGGGAAATGCAAAGGCTCAATCTAGATATAGTAGGGGTCAGTGAAGTGAAGTGGAAGGAAGACAAGGATTTCGGGTCAGATGAGTATCGGGTAATATCAACAGCAGCAGAAAATGGTATAACAGGTGTAGGATTCGTTATGAAAAGGAAGGTAGGGCAGAGGGTGTGTTACTGTGAACAGTTCAGTGACCGGGTTGTTCTAATCAGAATCGACAGCAGACCAACACCGACAACGATAGTTCAGGTATACATGCCGACGTCGCAAGCTGAAGATGAACAGATAGAGAAAGTGTATGAGGATATTGAAAGGGTAATGCAGTATGTAAAGGGGAACGAAAATCTAATAGTCATGGGCGACTGGAATGCAGTTGTAGGGGAAGGAGTAGAAGAAAAGGTTACAGGAGAATATGGGCTTGGGACTAGGAATGAAAGAGGAGAAAGACTAATTGAGTTCTGTAACAAGTTTCAGCTAGTAATAGCGAATACCCTGTTCAAGAATCACAAGAGGAGGAGATATACTTGGAAAAGGCCGGGAGATACGGGAAGATTTCAATTAGATTACATCATGGTCAGACAGAGATTCCGAAATCAGATACTGGATTGTAAGGCGTACCCAGGAGCAGATATAGACTCAGATCACAATATAGTAGTGATGAAGAGTAGGCTGAAGTTCAAGACATTAGTCAGGAAGAATCAATACGCAAAGAAGTGGGATACGGAAGTACTAAGGAATGACGAGATACGTTTGAAGTTCTCTAACGCTATAGATACAGCAATAAGGAATAGCGCAGTAGGCAGTACAGATGAAGAGGAATGGACATCTCTAAAAAGGGCCATCACGGAAGTTGGGAAGGAAAACATAGGTACAAAGAAGGTAGCTGCGAAGAAAGAAACCACGGGTAATAGAAGAAATACTTCAGTTGATTGATGAAAGGAGGAAGTACAAACATGTTCCGGGAAAATCAGGAATACAGAAATACAAGTCGCTGAGGAATGAAATAAATAGGAAGTGCAGGGAAGCTAAGACGAAATGGCTGCAGGAAAAATGTGAAGACATCGAAAAAGATATGATTGTCGGAAGGACAGACTCAGCATACAGGAAAGTCAAAACAACCTTTGGTGACATTAAAAGCAACGGTGGTAACATTAAGAGTGCAACGGGAATTCCACTGTTAAATGCAGAGGAGAGAGCAGATAGGTGGAAAGAATACGTTGAAAGTCTCTATGAGGGTGAAGATTTGTCTCATGTGATGGAAGAAGAAACAGGAGTCGATTTAGAAAAGATAGGAGATCCAGTATTAGAATCGGAATTTAAAAGAGCTTTGGAGGACTTACGGTCAAATAAGGCAGAAGGGATAGATAACATTCCATCAGAATTTCTAAAATCATTGGGGGAAGTGGCAACAAAACGACTATTCACGTTGGTGTGTAGAAGATATGAGACTGGCGATATACCATCTGACTTTCGGAAAAGCATCATCCACACGATTCCGAAGACGGCAAGAGCTGACAAGTGCGAGAATTATCACACGATCAGCTTAACAGCTCATGCATCGAAGCTGCTTACAAGAATAATATACAGAAGACTGGAAAAGAAAATTGAGAATGCGCTAGGTGACGATCAGTTTGGCTTTAGGAAAAGTAAAGGGACGAGAGAGGCAATTCTGACGTTACGGCTAATAATGGAAACAAGGCTAAAGAAAAATCAAGACACTTTCACTTTCATAGGATTTGTCGACCTGGAAAAAGCGTTCGACAATATAAAATGGTGCAAGCTGTTCGAGATTCTGAAAAAAGTAGGGGTAAGCTATAGGGAGAGACGGGCCATATACAATATGTACAACAACCAAGAGGGAATAATAAGAGTGGACGATCAAGAACGAAGTGCTCGTATTAAGAAGGGTGTAAGACAAGGCTGTAGGCTTTCGCCCCTACTCTTCAATCTGTACATCGAGGAAGCAATGATGGAAATAAAAGAAAGGTTCAGGAGTGGAATTAAAATACAAGGTGAAAGGATATCAATGATACGATTCGCTGATGACATTGCTATCCTGAGTGAAAGTGAAGAAGAATTAAATGATCTGCTGAACGTAATGAACAGTCTAATGAGTACGCAGTATGGTTTGAGAGTAAATCGGAGAAAGACGAAGGTAATGAGAAGTAGTAGAAATGAGAACAGCGAGAAACTTAACATCAGGATTGATGGTCACGAAGTCAATGAAGTTAAGGAATTCTGCTACCTAGGCAGTAAAATAACCAATGACGGACGGAGCAAGGAGGACACCAAAAGCAGACTCGCTATGGCAAAACAGGCATTTCTGGCCAAGAGAAGTCTACTAATATCAAATACCGGCCTTAATTTGAGGAAGTAATTTCTGAGGATGTACGTCTGGAGTACAGCATTGTATGGTAGTGAAACATGGACTGTGGGAAAACCGGAACAGAAGAGAATCGAAGCATTTGGGATGTGGTGCTATAGACGAATGTTGAAAATTAGGTGGACTGATAAGGTAAGGAATGAGGAGGTTCTACGCAGAATCGGAGAGGAAAGGAATATGTGGAAAACACTGATAGGGAGAAGGGACAGGATGATAGGACATCTGCTAAGACATGAGGGAATGACTTCCATGGTACTAGAGGGAGCTGTAGAGGGCAAAAACTGTAGAGGAAGACAGATATTGGAATACGTCAAGCAAATAATTGAGGACGTAGGTTGCAAGTACTACTCTGCGATGAAGAGGTTAGCACAGGAAAGGAATTCGTGGCGGGCCGCATCAAATCAGTCAGTAGACTGATGACAAAAAAAATCTTCCGTTCCTCGAGATAGATGGGGCAGACCCGGCTCTAGACAGGGTGACTCCCAGAGCAATTCACGCACTTCACAGGCGATGAACAATCGGCTCCTTCATGGGCAGGCTGACCACATTTACCGCAAGTGGCTATCCCGTTGCACCCCAACGTAGTATGCCCAAAGCGCTGACATTTAAAACAGGGCATTGGGTTGGGGAAATATGGCCGTACTGGAAAACGTAAGAAACCCGCTTTAACATTTGCTGGGAGTTTCGGGCAATTTAACATGAGAATAAACGAGTCGGATTTGACTAGGTCCCCATCGACTCGTTTCATAATATGCTGCACGTCGACAATACCTTCGTCAGCCCACTCTCATTTCAACTCGTCCTTGGGGATATCCACCAAGTCCCTACATATCACAACACCCTTACTATAGTTCACAGTGGAGTGGAGCTCTGTCTCGATAGCGTACTCTCCGAGACAGGTTGCTTTCCGAAGAGAAGTGACTTGACGGGAACTAGACGTTTCAACTAACAAGAGTCCCATTGCGCAGTCGCTTCACAGATTTCAGTGTTCCTGCAATTCCCTCGAGACCCTTGTGGATGTAAAAGGGAGAAACCCTCTCAAAGCTGTCCGCCGCTCGTGGTCTCGCGGTAGCGTTCTCGCTTCCCGAGCACGGGGTCCCGGGTTCGATTCCCGGCGGGGTCGGGGATTTTCCCTGCCTCGAGATGACTGGGTGTTTGTGTTGTCCTCATCATTTCATCATCATCCAGGAAAGTGGCGAAATTGGACTGAGCAAAGATTGGGTAATTGTACGGGCGCTGATAACCACGCAGTTGAGCGCCCCACAAACCAAACATCATCCAAGCTACCCTCCTTCCGTTTGACAATCAAAAACACATTCTGGTTATCAGCATGTGCTCTGTTACGACAGTCTGATAAATCTCTAGTAACACCAGGCGCTGGAGGACTCGCAGCACGAAGTCGCTTTTTCGATGGGGTGTGGTTTCCTACCAGTGGCCCATCCAATCCACTGGTAGGGGGAAATGTAGAGGTCGAAGGGTCCATTGCGGTCCCACGAGCAGCTAGGGAACTAAAGGTCCGCTCAGACAGAGCCCCGCGTGCCTGAGTAAGCCTTATACAACTGGGGTGCGGCAGGTGCCCCAGAGGTTGCCCGCTTGCGACTGTTCCACCCCAACAGCCATGCATCTTATAGGCGCGCAGCACACCGTAAGATTGAGGGGTTTTTATAGAGGTTTACCTTCCTCGCAATCCAGGCGGTCAAGCCAAGATTACCATTCCCCGCAGCACACAACATTCCACCGCCGCGCCATACGGTGGTCGCTGAAGCATGCCCGGGGGTTACGGTGACAGGAGACTGGCGGCGCTGACCAGTCCCCAGCTCAGGACCCCGGGGTCGCCAAGCCCGTACTCAGCAAATGAATGCTGAGCCCCTGGGGGACCTACCTTTGAAGTGCTCTCAAGTTTTCATGGAGGCCGCCACGCTGTGTATTGTCGCTTTGACGGTGGCGGCCGGCGTTTCCCGCGCTATGATGCCGCTGTTGACCATAATCCGTTCATCATAAGAATAAACCTGATGTAAACGAACACAAACGCGATGATTGGTCAGAAGCCGTAGCACACGTACGCCGGTGTTGTTACGCTCTTGGAAGTAGGCCGTACTTATGTACTTTTTATTACTACGTTACGCTATATGGAACTTTAAGATAATCAAATGTGTTAACAGCCATCAATCACGCTATAGCTACGTAGTTTTTATTTCAAAAATCGTGTACAGTGAAAGCCTCGGCAGCGTTGTGCTCTAATTGTAGCGCTATTAATGCGCAGAATAAAAATGGCAGAGTGTTTTCTGTTCCGTAGTGAAACGCACGCGTGGTACACGGTTAAAATGTGCCAAGTAATAGGCTATTCTTAACGTTTTTCTTAAATTTACGGAGATAATCGGCTGTGAAGTTTTCCTATATAAACTGCAGTTGATAAAAAAAATCCTTGTTGAATGTGTAGCGCTTTCGGTAGCAATTTTGACATAGACCCCGCACACAGCGGGAAAAGACGACTCCCGGAAAGTGAAAACGCAGACGCAACAGGATGGCGAAACTAAACAGTTCCCAATCAAGGAAACCAAGAACAGGACTCCATCTCAACGTGGGCCAGAGATAGAGTTGTGTCAACGCAGTGATACGGGAAACAGGTCAGTTGACATTGAAGATTACCCGCAGACGAGGAAATGAAGGAAGTGTCACACCTACCAGGAGGAAAGATTCCAGTGCAGAAAGATAAGGAAATGAGGGACGAGATGCCGTCTCGTCTACATGGAAAACCTTAGGCTTCATCGACAGTGGGCCATAACGACTTGTATACTTAATCACGACTTCATTACAAGCTTATAGAACCGGGACGTCGAATCTAAACAAGATCCGTAGCGAATTAAACCTTAAGAACTTGCAAGATATGCTCTACGCCGCCGATACTAATATGTTACAAGAAGTAACATATTAGACTGGATGCCATCACAGGTCATAATGCAGTCGTAAGTCCAGGGAACGAGCGTGTCCTCGGAACGGCGATACTCACCGAAGACGGAATCATCATCCAAGATGTCGAGAAAATGGCAAGCACCAGGGGTGTACCGGCTTCCATTCACATACGCGTTTTATAAATATCTATGCACCATCTGGCACCGGGAACAGGATGCGAAGAGGAGAATTTTATAAGTATGTTAAAGTTCCCCCTTTTGGCTGCCGCTACGAGCATATGATTTTTGGAGGTGACTATAATTGTGTGCTGTCTACCAGATATCCGACGCCGCATTTTATTAACTGTGTAGAACTCAGAGCCGTAATTACAGAACTCTGCTTGTCTGACACCTGGGAGGTCAAGAACGGTGCATTGCCGGTTTTCACTCGTATTACGAATCATTCCGCTAGTCGCATCGTCAGGATCGATGTTAACAGTCGACCTGAAAACGCATGTCCTCCAAACGGAGTTATGGCCCACTATCCTTTCTGATCACGCTGTGTACGTATGTACCATGAACTTAAAACGGCAAGAAACGTACAGGAGACTAGGCTTGTGGAAGTTTAACGAGGAAAACCTAAAAGACCCTGAATACCATGAAATATTCAATAACGTATGGAACGCGTGCGAGAACAAATTCACTTCATACACCTCGGCAGTGACATGGTTGATGAAATGTGTGAAACCCGCGATTAGAAAATCTCTCATGAATTACTCCCACGAGAAAAACGTTGGCAAAAACGGACAGTAGAATATTACTTCCAAGTCCTTCGTGACCTGTTCCAATCTGCTGTGTCAGTAATTGCCAACTACGTGGAAATAAAACTAATTCAGGCTAAACTTCTCGGATTGAAATGGAAACAGCTGGAAGGTCATCACATAAGAGCAAGACTTCACGATGCCGTACAAGAAGAAGAAAAATCTAAATATCATGTGATGAGAGGAAGGGGCAACGTCGGAAAATAATATCCGAACTAACATATTCTGGCGGCAGATTACTGACGCAGCAAAGTGACATCAAGAACTAAATTCACAAATACTTCACTAAGTTATTAGGCAATACGACAACGGATATCCCGGCGGAAAATGAGTTCATGACGGGATTGACACGCAGGCTTGACCCGGCAGAAGCAAGCAACCTGTTAAATCAAATTACAGAAGAAGTCGCAGACACTGTAACACGAAGCCCGAAAAACAAGTCTCCTGGGACTGACGGCATTCCGGCGGAGTTTTATCAAATGTTCAGAAGCCAATTGATACCCTAACTATCGTGTATCTGTAACGAACTAATGAATACCGCCAATGGCGTCCCACACGACTTCCTAGAAGGAACCATAGCTCTAATCCCGAAACATCCTGCGGGAAACTCGCAAGTAATTTCCGGCCTATCCCTCTCCTACACTCTGACTATAAATATTTGCCCTCATCATAAATGAAAGATTAACATCAGTACTGAAACCATGTCATTGGGTCATATCAATCGAGCGTAGGAAAAGACAGGTCGCTCTACCACACACTCCGCGACTACAGAGATGCTATTTCTATAGCTACAGCCTGTAAAATAAAGTGTGCCATCGTATCATTGGACTTCGAGAAAGCGTTCGATAGAGTCGATCTTGCTAATTTTTTTCAGACCATGCGTGCCATGAAGTTTCCGCAATGTTTTATCGACATTATTAGAAATCTTCTGCACAAGGCAACATCGACAATTATGGTAAACGGTCAATCCAGTAGGCCCATTGCAATGAAAAGTTCGGTGCGACAAGCGTGCCCGATGTCTGTCACTCTTTGCAATAGCAATCGAACCATTACTTTTTCGCCCGAGCCACAACCTCCAATGACTCACTATACGCGGCCGTATGATTGTCTGCAGGGCATATGCCGATGACGTTGCATTTATTGTCAAAGACTACGACGAGGTAGAGAAAGCACTCGACATAATAAATATGAACTAGTATCTGGTGCGAAACTGAATAGAAATAAGTCTGGCGTAATGAATATTGGAACTGTACTATGAGTTCCCCTTCATGGACCAATAAAGGGAACTGTCACCATGACATGTCTTGGAGTGGAATATACTAGGAATATCCGGCAAACCATCACAGTTAATTACAAATGAATCATCACCACCATCCGTGCCTGTATGCGTCAGCACAATCTCCGTACTCTTGATGAGATACAAAGAGTGGTTCTCGTGAAAATCTATTTATCCTCTAAAATAAATTACGTGGCGCGAGCCCTGCCAATGCCGAGGGAAGTGGCGAACAGAATTCTGACTACTTTTGGCCACTTCGTCAGCCGCGGCCACATCGTCAAAGTCAAATACCGAACGTTGACTCTCCCGACTGGCAACGGTGGATTGAATCTTAACAAACGTGTACAATAAAGTACAAGCATTGTTTGAGTGTAAAACATACAAACTGTGGAAGCTGTCAACGGTGTTACCGCATTTCTGTTAAATGAAATAGCGCCGGCCAGCCTGGACGCCCGAATTGACGTTCACCACATCTCAAATGAACTTTACAACTTAATATGTTTCTTTGTGGAATATAGCTACGTTAGACTGGGGACACCCGAGAAAGATGTCATCAAAGTCAAGAAAATCTACCAAAACTTAACGAATTTTCAGACCAAGAACATCATTGAACAAAAATACGTCGGTCACTCTTGACATGATACCTGGAGGAACATACACAACCCGCATTTACCAACGAAAGTGCAATCACTGTTGTATTATTTTGTGAATAGGATATTTCCATCGAATTCCAGACTGCATTCCATTCATCTGGCGCATTCCCCTTTATGTACCACTTGCAACCTGATTGACACAGATGAACAATTTGTCTGTGAAACTGCAAATAACATATGGTTGTCAATCATAAAAACAGCAACTATGCAGAGAAAACCGCCTTATTTGATAACGCTGACGTGCCTTTTATACCCGGAAGAAGAAGTATATCCCGGCAAGAAGAACAATACCGTCAATTGGTTGAAGGGACACGCTGTATTTTACCTACTGTCTAGTAAAGAAAGGAGAGGAGATTTTTGGGCGTACATCTCCGACCAACACCACAAGCTACTACGCATCAACAATTACTATGATACATACGCCAATTTCCTCAGAAGAACCGTCATGCGAACTCCGATTTTCGACGATGCGATTCAGAACATGGTAAAACGAGAGAAAATCTGATCTATGAAATACACGTACTACCAAATGGCGGACATCAATTTCAAGAAATTGTTTTGTTCTCGTAAAGGCTTCCAGTAATGTAGGTGGTGATCTTTAGGCCTATGTCACTATAATAAGCAATTTCATTAAGTTGTAACCATTTCTGAATAAAAGTTGCGTAACGCTATATGAACGAATTGCGGTTATTCGTGCGTTGGTTCAACTCCCCCCATTACTTTTTCTCGTTCAATTTGAAACACCTACATCTCGTTATTATAAAACGAATTTTTTATGAAAAATACACATGTTTCTAATTACATACTGGACGCGAAATTCCTGTTCCCATTTCAGGTGCAAATTCTTAATTATCGATATTTTATGAAAGACTTCATAAAAGTTGCTTAAATTAAGAAAATTTAATTTTTTAAGGGAAAAATGAAAAACCAAATCCTCTTTATTTGGACTATGCCCATCGTTTTGTATCAGAGGCAGATAAGTATCGTAGAAACATGAAAAATCATTTTCTTAATATCGAACCAAATGCTGCATTTTTACGTTTGCTACTGTACCATTACAATATGAACCCGACAAAACAGATACGGAGCCAAGCGGTGGGACTTGGCCCGAGAAGCAACAAGACTGTTACGCTGCCAGACTTACTGGAATTAAACGCACGCAGCTTTTTCAACACGTCACTGCCGAACGCTGAAGGGATATAGAAGGGCTCGTCCTAAATGAAGAAGAGAAAATGCTGCGCCTGGTTGGCTTCGTGGATTCTGTTGTTCATAGGGTCTTTGTGAACGTAGCACGTGACACTTCCAGGATTCGGATAAGGAAGGAGCTAAGAGATTACCGGGCGACTGACTGTAAAAAAATACCTTCAGTGGCTTCAGTATTTAAGCACACGGTGAAATCCTTCAATACTCTCTTACGTCAAACACAGCTCAAGCGGAAAAATTACCTTGTTGTTAAGTCAGGAATTTTTAGTCTTGTTTTTAATTACAATAGTAAGTTAGCTAAAAACGATAACGTGTTGCAGTTTTCGTTTAGTTGTCTAAGGAGCGTATTGTGGGAGATTTGCAGTGTATTATTTCATTCTGCTTAAAAACTAATCACATTCTAAGCTGTATTGCTCCTTTGCTCGTCTCTTTACGTGTGAACTGCAGCTGGCCACGTCACTGCAGGCTAGCTGTACCAGCTGACCGGCCAGTACTGTCCAAGTTAAATGCGCCGGTAAAGCTGTTGTCACGCATGATCGCTCAGTCTGTGGGCACATAATACAGCATATTACGCATCCTTATGATCGTACTTTATGTACTCTTTACAGCTTGGCTGCAGTCCCACGTGGAACTGAAATCTAATGAAGTTCGAGCAAACGCGGAAGAATATATAGTGCGATGTTTACATCGTGTTTATTATGATGAATGATTATAGCTGCTAGGATTTCTACGCAGTATCGTTCGTTACCCCTTTTCTGCGAGCTTCAGGTGTTGGCATCTGTAATATTCACATGATGCGCTGTTTAGTTGCAAGGATTAAAAGAAGCCGAAAAATGGGTTGTGACCTAACACACGAGACCACAGCTTTCTGTGTCCGAAAGCGGTAACAGTCTGGGAAACGTGCCAGGTAATGGTGGCATTAATGAACCGGACTTCACCTGCTTTCGTGGACGTCTGTTGCATCCTGGAACCTGATTTTAAACCGTTCCCGAGGCCTACACATCACGATGGTGTGGCTTTTGGGCCATACGGCCTTTGGCTTAATAGGCCAAAAAAAATCTGCGATGCTGTCTCATACCTCTTATTTATGGATACACCATAAAATAAGAGCAGTATCAGCAATAGACATTATTCTAAAACTGTCTGGCGGCGGCACTAGGCCACGGATATAGTGCGATACTTCTGAATTTACGTAAAACTCCACCTATTGTGTAAAAGATCTCTGAACCCTTGCGTCTAATTTACTCACATCAGACGACTGATTTCCAAACTGTTGGCTGCTCGTAGTATATACATACCTAACCTTCCAGGTGAACACTTCACCATCAGCTTTGTCTTAACAACGAGAATACAATAAGACGGAAGAAAAAGAACGAAAAATGATATGAAGGCATTAGACACAAGATGAAAATCGCGATAAGGGTACCCACTGTCAACGATTCTTCTGCACATACTCTCATCTGGGCGAAATTACTTCTACATAACTTCCTTTGTTATCCATGCATTTACTTTCTTGTAATTTTGTTGCACACTTGAGTTAACATGGGAGACTGTCTTGCAAATTGTGTGTCACTTCTCTCACTATTTAAGTCTTACACCTTTAGAACCTTAGTTTGCCTAATGCAGCGAAATTTAATTATTTAAAAAAATTAAAAAGTAAATATTAAAAAACAGCGGGAACTGGTTTATTTTAAAATTATATAACCGGAAAAAATGGTTGAATGGAGAGGCTGACTGTTTACGGACGTAAAGGACTAGCGTTCGAATCAGACTGGAGTCAGCTGTCTTTTATTTAGACATGTGCAGGTAATATTTTAAACCTTAATTCGCCACAAATTGTGGAGTTGTAGGCATTCCTAAGCTCAACATTCTTTCAAAAGATTCCATTTTATAACAGTCCATCTTTGAAAAGACAAATGGTCATTGTAAACATATTGAAAATGGATGTATTTATCTGTAATTACTCCGACCGCCACCTGGTGTGTGTGTGTGTGTGTGTGT
This sequence comes from Schistocerca cancellata, assembly GCF_023864275.1. Classification (NCBI taxonomy): domain Eukaryota; kingdom Metazoa; phylum Arthropoda; class Insecta; order Orthoptera; family Acrididae; genus Schistocerca; species Schistocerca cancellata. The sequence continues at coordinate 504,526,312 of NC_064631.1, forward strand.
GTGTGTGGGGGGGGGGGGGGGTTTCAGCTATGAGAAACTTATCAGCTGATTGGCACAGGTCACAGGTCTGCTTCAAAATGGTTGATGTGAATGTTCGCGAGCGAATAATTGCTCTCATTGAAATGGTGTCAGTGCACCTGAGGCAGGACGTCGTTATGGTGTTGATGCTTCCACAGCAATGAAATTGATTAGACGATTTCGAGATAATGGTGACGTCCAATGCCTGGAAGATCACCAGTCTGCAAGGAGACAAGATGATCAATTGGTCAGGGCGGTCCAGAATGCTTCTTTGTCACTCATCCGGGAATTGAGGAGAGCTTCACATGCTCCGGGCTCAACGAGAACTGCTCTCAGAAGATTAAAGAGCTATGGAATAGGTCCCGTCTTACATTTATCAAAGAACCGTTGTCTGACGAACAAGCCGTCGATAGACTAGCAATTGTGAGTTCCTTCAAGTATGTTGATTGGATGAAAATCATTTTTTGCGACGTGCTCGCAATCGAGACGAGAAGCAGAAGTCCTGCTCTTGTTTACCGCATAGATGGGCAGCGATGTAACGCGTGCTTCGTGGCCACACGTGGTAGAAGCGGACGCTTAAGTGTGAAATATTGAGGCTTGATGTCTTACATGGGTGCAGTAACTTTAGAACGTATACAAGGCAAGTTCAATTCAGAATGCTATGAACATTTTCTTGAAAATGGAACACCCCTGGAGCTCGACTTTGCTACCCCGAAGGACGTTTTACCAGCATGATAATCATCCATTACTCACATGTATTGGGATTAACGCCTAGTTTCCAAGGAGGGATAATGTTATTCTGTGCCTTCCGTGGCCTCCAATGTCATCTGATCAATCCCATAGCGCACATATGGGCCCAACTTAATAAGACTACGGGCCAATTGGCCAGACCCCCCTCCGCAAACTGTGAATGGCTTTTGGGATTTGGTTCATTCTTCAGCGGATTGGATGAGGACTTTTTCCATAGACTTTTCAATTTCTATGCCTAGAAGGATCCAAGCTGCTGTTGATGCCAACTGCATGTGGAATAACTACTGAAGCTGTATGTAGCCCACTATTTTATTTCATTGTTCTTTGAAATGCCTACATAGTTATTAGGCCAACAATATTAATTTCCAAATACAAATCTACTTGCAACTATGTTAAGTGCTCAGATGAAATCATCCTCCAAGGATAATTATTTTTGCTACGGGATGTCATATATATTTGCTTCCAAGGAAGATTATTTGACATCAAATTCGCAACCCATAATTAGAGTAATCATGAGAATATTTAAAAATAAAAAGGATAATGTAATTTAACAAAAAGTAAACAAAGCACGAAATATTTGCGACGCAATAAAAAAGGTTGCGGTGAAATTCGATCGGACACATACAGCTACCAATACAGTGAGCTGACAAGCAACCAAGGGGGCTGTTGATCTCTCCTTTTTGCGTAGCGGTCGAAAAGGCGTACCGTAGTTGAACGAATATTAAACTGGAAATAACAGATACTGAAAGCCATATCCACACGAAGTAATTACAGATAACTACATCCATTTTCAGTATTTGTGCTGTGACTGTTACAGATTAGATTATAAAATGGAATCTTTTGGAAGAACGTAGAACCCAGAAACTCTTACAACTGCACAATTTATAGCGAATTAAGATTCAAAATATCACCTGCACAGATCTAAATAAAGAAATGACAGTGGACTCCAGTTAGATTCGAGCGCTCGTCAGCTCAGTCAGCCTATCCAACTGCTGACACAGATGTAAAACGCTCCTCATTTTAGTAATTCTACCGACGTGGAGTTACTGTATCGAAACCGTTTCTAATAATGATTTTCAAAAGAAATGGTACGACGAGTTAAATTGTAATGAATCTCGGCATACACTGTATTCTAACTATTACATACATTGCTTCTATTTGACGATGCAGACACCAAGCTGAGGCGCCACAGACCGATAAGAGTCCTGAACACTGGCACTTCTGAACTTAGGCATGTGCAACGATCTGTTCTTCGACTCTTTAAATTATTCTAGCCGGACAAACTTTTGCCTATTATTCAACAATTTTAGAACGCTATATAAGAGATAAGATCGTAGAACATAGTAAGCAGAATAGAACAGCAATTTAACCTCACGAAACTTGCGCTCTAAACAGTTGTTTCTTTATCTGATAAGAGAATAACGAAAAAACTAATATCCTTATATATCTGGAAACATTTCTTCTACAGTCCAATGAGAATGATTATCATCATTAACAAAATTCTTAGTTTTAATAACAATGATAATTCTGCAGCTTCATAAATAATGAGATATTCTTGCTCTTTAAATTTTAGCTGCCAAAGAAGATATTCTCTTAATTTTTTGCGGCCATGATGATTAGTGACTTTCGTCCGAGTCAGAATTCTTACGTGTCAGTTATGTCAATGACTAGAGCTACCACAGTTTTAAGGAAGTATGAAACTAAGCGAGAGGATGTAGTTAAAACGATTCTTGAAAGTTGCGACTCTTGTGGAAGTGGGTGCACGACAACCAATACGGTTAAACTCGAAGTTACAAGCTTGAATATCACAGAGGTTTACTAAGTTTTATTGTACTCAATGTGGTTATCTCATGCCGTCCTCTGAGTTATGAAGGAAACCTGCAGTTTCAGGTGGAAACTGAAGTTATTTTTTCACAACCAGGCATTGCCGGCTGTGCAAATCACGTAAAGTCTCAAATTACGAATCTAATCATAGTCATTTTGTTCGTAGTCTGACAGTCCCTGTGTCAGCAATACATTACTCATGCATCATTTCGTGAGTAATTTGTTACTATTAGTGATCTACACATGCTAAAGTTTGACGAATATTCCCCACTCTCTGAACAGAGACAAATGATCAGCGTCCAGTTGTACGCATACCTACAGATATTGAACGTGATCAAAACTTATGTCCTGCGCAGAGATGCAGTGTTAATTTGGGCCTGGAATCCTCTTTTTTGCAGGCCAAAAGCGTTTCATTCTTTCTCTGGCCGCCTGGTTTTTCTCCTCTATCCAGACGCTGTTTTTGTTCTTTTCCTTTTCCAAGCTTTTAACAGTTGTTTATTAGTGATCTGTACTTTGAACATTGAGATTTTTCTTCCCGCTTCTTCCTCCGCCTTTGAACTGTTTATCAGATACTTTAGGTCTTGTCAGTACATCAAAAATCCTCTTCGTTTGTCGTGTTGCATCCATCCTGAACAGATGACCATAGAACTTTCTTACTGACTCCATCAGACGTAAGTTATCCTGGTAACTCTTCTCTTCCTCGCAGACTAACGTCTATCAGCTGCCGCAGGACTCATTTTCCAAAATATCTTACACTCAGAACTTCTGAGCTCCTCAGTCCAGCCTTTCCTGCAATTCTGAGACTTTCAGTTGCCTACAGACATTAGATTTCTATCTTTGTTTTAACGTAATTTTGATTGAGATTGCCTTTGTGTTGTATTTAACTTTTGTCCTACGAAGAGCACCGGCCACCATCTTTCTCCTGCCGTCGTCGGTTACTTTTCCACAAGTTTTCATCTGCAGTATTTCACAAAGGTATCAAAACTCCGAAAGGCGTCTCTAGCTAGGCTGTCTCCTCATTTTTAATTCATTTTTTCATGTTGATACTGGATAGCACTTGTGTTAAACTGATTCGCGAGGAACAATGGGTGGTTGAGTTATCCATTCGCAGTTTCACTTCATTTCACATTTATTATTTCTTTTAGACTCAAGTGATGACAGTGCATGTGTTTGGTTAAGCCAATTGCATGCTACTTTCGTGGTTCTGTGTGGATTTTGGAAACAAGTGCAACGGGGAAGTTGGATGAGGTTTACTTGGCGGCCGTCCCGAACGGCAGATCCCTATACTTTTCGTCATCAGAATAAACCTGATGTAAACAAACACAGACTCGATGATTGGTCAGACGCCGTAGGACACGTACACTGGTGTTACGCTCTTTTAAGTAGGTCCTACTTATGATCGCATTCTTATTACTAAGTCATGTTAAATGAAACTAAGATATTCTGATGTTTTAACAGCGATTAACTTTTTTCTTAATCACGCTTTCGACATATAGTTTTTACTTCAGAATCTTGTCAAGAGTCTCTGTACTTTTGTGTTCTGATTGTCGCTCTGTTAATACGGAGTATGAAACTGACAGCTTCCTGCTCCTTAGTGAAACACGAGTGCGGAACAGGGTTAAAAAGCGTCGATAAATTGGTTGTTCTTAATGTTTTTCGCAAATTTACAGAAAAAATAGGCTTTGAGTTTTCTGAGGGACTGTATTTTGATAATTAACTCCACATTGGATGTATAGCGGGCGTGTATCACTGGTTTAAGTCTTTTTATCGTGTAATTTGAGATACCTACATCTTTTAACTGTAAAATTCATCATTTTTATGAATAATGCACGTCTTGTTTCTAAATACATACTGCACGTGAAATGTTGTGAACTACCCTTCCCTCTTTGCTCCGTTTCTTTCGCTGATCATTCCTCCTCTTTCCTTCGTACCGCGGCTATATCTCTCAGGGTTTTCAATGCAGAAATCTAATGAGACGGGTGCACGTGTGTGTGGTGGTTCACGATATCTTAGTGCAGTGAGGGAGCGTCACTCGTTTTAGAAGACTGATGACTGAAGTACGAACATTTCTCGGTAGTTCCCAAGAATGATTGCCTATCGACGTTGGAGGGCTACAAACGATACATATCGAAATGCGATAGTAAATCGATTATGGAAGTCTCGTGGTGCGTGTTATGATAAATTATTTGTGACCGTCATTTTTATCAGTTTTGCGTTGTTTCTTTATTTCACGTAATATTCCCGCCGTATTTTTTTGTGATTCCACTGGGAAATCGACACGGTTTCTCTTGATAGCGAGTGTAATGTGTGCTGCTTCTCAAGTTTCTTCTGCGGATTGCCTCACATGGAAAACTAATCCCATGTATTTCCAGCATAGACAAATGTTTGATTTTTTTCCGGAAATATGGACTTCTGCCGGGCGAGGAATGGAGGGTGTTGACTGTGGTGCTGCGATGTCTGTGAAACTCCGTAAGAGAAGAGTGGACACAGATTCCGTTTCAATTTCATTGCGGACTTTGCGGAAAGAGAACCAGCATCACGAAAAATTCGCGGTTTGAGTCCTCCAAATTATCGATTCAACGAGCGTAATTCTTGTGTTGTGCTGGATTCGAGATTACACGCTGCAGGCCACAGCATCATATACTGATTGGTTGGTTGGTTTGGGGGATGAAAGGGACCAGACTGGTACGGTCATCGGTCCCTTTTTCCAAATACAAAGAACACCCACAGAGAATAAAAACGAGGAACAGAATAGATCACAGACGATACAGAACAAGAGAAACGGAGACAAGGACAAGACAAAACGAACTAAAACCACACAGAGTGTGACAGTGGTTGGCCGACCATAGAAATAAAAAAGGAAAAGCCAACCACTTAGAAACACATTAAAAGATCAGTTTAAAATCATAGGTCAAAGGCTAGAATCAACACAAAAAATAAAATAAGACAGAAACACTCAGATGAAAGAATAAAAACTCCCTGCCCTAATAAAACGTAAAACTAAGGCAGCCATAACAGGGTCGTCAGATAAAACGGCAGGGAGCGTATCAGGCAGCGCAAATGTCTGCCTGACCACAGCTAAAAGGGGGCAGGCCAACAGAATGTGGGCCACCGTCAAAGCCGCCCCGCAGCGACATACAGAAGGGTCCTCCCGGCGCAGTAAATAACTGTGTGTTAGCCGGGAGTGGCCAATGCGGAGCCGACAATGGATGACTGAGTCCCTGCGGTTGGCTCGCATGGAGGACCGCCACACAGTCGTCGTCTCATCATAAACTGAGTTATCGCCAAATACCGTGTGTGACTATTTCAGGTTTTGCCGAGAAGTGTGTTACGTGATAGTTACAAATGAAAGTGTGCCAATTGGTAGACCGAATAAAAAATAGTAGAAGTAGATGAATCTCATATTGCTAGACGAAAGAATCAGAGGGGACGACCTTCAAAAAGTGAAGTATATCATGTTTGGGTTTTTGGTGGGATAAAAAGGGAGTCATGCAAGTGTTTCGTTGAGAGGGTATTGTCCTGAGACAAGGTGGGTCTCATAAAACATTTCATACTACCTGGAACAAAAGTCACCACAGACGGGTTTCAGTCGTACCAGGCTCTCAAAGCTGAAGGGTTCGAGGACGAATTCGTGAACCACTCTGTGGAGTTTGTCTCTTCAGATGACACCAGTGTCCATACCCAGAATACAGAACGGCTGTGGAAGTCTGTCAAGTCTACCATAAAGAGAGAAGGGCGTCAATGATAGAGGGACGAACTGTATTTGTTCCAGTACCTATACTTTCACAATTTGCGTTTGCAGGGGAAAGTCGACGCATGCTACACACTGCCGATATTCCTGCATGATAGTGACAGAGTTTACCCTTGGTACGGGCAAAAAAAAGGAATTGCCCCTGAAGCTTATACATCACGTGGACTGTCACAAGACGATAACGCTAACGACGAGTAAGGTAAGTCGTCTCCTTTGAATTTACAAGTGCTTCTCTAACGCTTTTCTTCTGTCGTTTCTGTAGTGACAACTTGAAACACGCTCGGAACGCGCGCCACGATGTAACATCCACGTGATAAATTTTTGGCTACAGTGCGACGAAAGGAAATTATGCCTCCAACAGTTATAAACATTATCTATTCGACGTATGAGAAAACAGTGAAAACTTATAAATATTAATTATTTATATAATATTCTACGATGTAATTGGACATATCGATGTGTATCATACAAACACAATGATAATTGTAATTTCCTTTTATGATCTGCGTTGGTCTTCCTTTGTTTTTACCTTTTATTGGTTGGCTTTTGCAAGTTGCGGACGCATATCAAACTGAGGTCTGTTAAGAAATTTTAATTATTTGTTAATTATTACTTGAAAATAGAGTTTATTATTATTATAAATATGAGTGAATAATTATTTGTAACTTTAATTCCTCTCTCAGTAAGCATTATCTGTGTTAATTATTTCTTTCCGCTGCAAGGAGCGCAGCCATTGATGATAGCGATTTGTATCGCGTTTTTGTCTGTGTTTTCCTTAGAAACAAATCAAATGTTTGCTTGGTGAGGTCTAAATAGTGTACAATATGAAAGTATAGTTTATAGAATTTAACAATCATTTCAAATACTTACTTATTTGGTCTAACAATAGAAAGTCTCTATCAATTGTCTGGCGCCATCTTAACAATTATCACAGCGGCAAATTCAAATTACGCAACTCTGCAGACATAAATGCTGAACGTAATACAAATGCGTAAAAATAAATGTGCACCGGTGGTCCCGAACTCATTTTAATGAAAATAATTCGAATCAGATTGGTTCTTTAAAAACAGTGCTCATAGCACGATCCTTATAAGAAACTTTTCTAGCTGATGTATGGAGCCGAAATTAATTACGCACGAGTTGCGAAGAATATTGTTTCAGGTAACATACGTCAGTGTTGTGCGTGGCTGATATTCGGTGGTTTTAATGATCATTTTGCTGAAGATAACTGCTTCCATCTTAATCCATAGTTGTATTGAATCTGTTGTATGAAATGTGATTTAGTGACACTTACACAACTTACAGACAACACTTTAACACGACGTTAACTTGGAGCTCTTTAGCAACTTTATGAAATCTTTAGCCGGGAGAAAAATTATTTAGTAATTACTCAATGTAATAAAATAAGATTATCATTTTCATTTACAAATTAGTTAAATACCAAACCACTGAGTAACACAGCGAACGCCACAACGAGATTTCCATAACCTAATTACTATCGCACGTTCGATATGTATCGTTTGGAGCCCTCCAACTTCGATAGGCAATCATTCTTGGAAATTACCCATTTCTCAAAGGAAAAACAGGTATGTGCTCTCTTTTCTTTTAAAACTACAGGGCTATTACAAATGATTGAAGAGATTTCATAAATTCACTGTAGCTCCATTCATTGACATATGGTCACGACACATTACAGATACGTAGAAAAATTCATAAAGTTTTGTTCGGCTGAAGCCGCATTTCAGATTTCTGCCGCCAGAGCACTCGAGAGCGCAGTGAGACAAAATGGCGACAGGAGCCGAGAAAGCGTATGTCGTGCTTGAAATGCACTCACATCAGTCAGTCATAACAGTGCAACGACACTTCAGGACAAAGTTCAACAAAGATCCACCAACTGCTAACTCCATTCGGCGATGGTATGCGCAGTTTAAAGCTTCTGGATGCCTCTGTAAGGGGAAATCAACGGGTCGGCCTGCAGTGAGCGAAGAAACGGTAAAACGCGTGCGGCCAAGTTTCATGCGTAGCCCGCAGAAGTCGACGAATAAAGCAAGCAGGGAGCTAAACGTACCACAGGATGGTGCTCCACCGCACTTCCATCATGATGTTCGGCATTTCTTAAACAGGAGATTGGAAAACAGATGGATCGGTCGTGGTGGAGATCATGATCAGCAATTCATGTCATGGCCTCCACGCTCTCCCGACTTAACCCCATGCGATTTCTTTCTGTGGGGTTATGTGAAAGAGTCAGTGTTTAAACCTCCACTACCAAGAAACGTGCCAGGACTGCGAGCTCGCATCAACGATGCTTTCGAACTCATTGATGGGGGACATGCTGCGCCGAGTGTGGGAGGAACTTTATTATCGGCTTGATATCTGCCGAATCACTAAGGGGCACATATCGAACATTTGTGAATGGCTAAAAAAACAGTTTTTGTATGTATGTGCAAAGCATTGTGAAAATATCTCAAATAATAAAGTTATTGCAGAGCTGTGAAATCGCTTCAATCATTTGTAATAACCCTGTATAAATAGTAGCGCAGCTAGTACCATCTAACTGAATCAGCGCGACACCACTGATTAAGTTTCAACCTACCTCGAAAGAGGTTTATTAATACCAATTAGCTGAAATAAAAAATTTATCCAAACCAGAAGTCACTCACAGATTAAGTAGTTTCTGATGTGTGTGTAGTGGTCATTGATACTTAAAAGATCGTTTCAGTAATTATATCACTATCCGTTTATCAGTTGCTAAGCAACGTATCAACAAATTGACTATGCAGTGATTAATATTTGTCTTATACCGACAGTAAAACGCTTCTCGCTTGCTTTAAGCAGCAAAATGATTACTATGCCGCTCATATAAGTCTTTGATGGTTATTATCAAGCTAACGTCCGTAAATTACGGTTAATGTTGCTGAATCACACACTCCACGATAACGCCCGACATCCAGCCGCGTATCTTAAAACTACGTGCAGATATTTGAGAATTCGCACGTGATTTGTTTGCACCGAAGTCCCTAGAGTAATTTTTAAATCAAATGCAGGTTGTAAATTAACAATTCTATGCACATTCATGAAATTTACTGCACATCCGCACTCTACGACTACTTGATCGCGCACTCGAGCAACACGGAAGTTTTTTTTCTTACAAAGAGAAAACATATCATGCATAATACAACAAGATTATTTGCTATGTCAAAACATTTATATATATATCTCATTAAAACTCATTACCTATTAAATGTCGTACATAATTAAATTCTTTTCTCTGTAAATAATAAAATTTAGAAATGATTCCATGTATAAAAAATCTCAAGTTGATATAATGTCCTGGACATACTCACGCAATGCTACAATGTATTTTCATTTCAAATATAAATTCTTCATTATAGATATTTTAGAAAGGATTGTTAATAAAGGTTGTTTCAATTAAGAAAATTTAATTTTAAGACCAACAATGAAAAACCAGATACTCTTTATTTGGACCATGTCCAATGTTTCATACCACAGGTGTAGTCTCACACGAATCTGAGTGTTAAGTTTCGTAGAAACATGAGAACAATCATTTTCACAGTATCGACCACACCATGCAAATGTGGAATTTTCAAATTTCCCACGCAGCGATTAAAATATGAACCCAAGAGAACTGATCTGGAGCCACGTTAAGGGACTCGTCGCGAGAAATAACGAGACAGTTACGCTGACAGACGTACTAGAACTAAGGCACGCAGCTTTTTCACACGTCACTGACGAACGCTAGCGGAGGAGAGAGTACGGCGCCTGTGTGGCTTCAGGGATTCTGTTGTTGATCGACTCATTATGGTAGCAAGCAGATGACAGTTCCAGAACTGAAACGTATTTCTCAGATTCGGATGTGGAAGGAGCTAACACATTACCAGACGACTGACTGCAATTAGTACCTTCTCAGGCATCAATATTCAACAATGCGGTGAAGTCCCTACACTATGCTTTTGCATCACTAACATGGAATTTTCATCACTCTTGTCTGTAATTAGGATACTATGTTAGGTGACAACGAGTGCATTTTATGCTTTCCGTCTCGTTACCTAAGAAGCGTGCGATAGTGCTTGAGTTTTGCCGAACAGTATTTCATTATCTCTAAAAATGAAACAACATTAGAAGCTATATTGTTTCTCAGCTCGTCTCTTTTTATCTGAACTGCAACTGCCTACATCACTGCAGTTTCGTTGGACCAGCTGCCTGGCCAGTGCTGTCCAATTTAAATGCTTCGGTAAAGCTGCTGCCGTGCATCACGGCTCAGCTTATGTGCGTGTCCTGTACTCGACTGTAGTGGACACCTTTGCTTCCTCTCCACGTGTGAAAATCCAATGAGATTCAAGCAAACGCGTAAGAATACATGTTTTAACGTTTATATGAGGTTTTTGCGAACACAGTACAGTGCAGCAGGTGTTCGTAGACATTGGAGAAACAGACCGGTTGTAATGCGATTGAAACTACTTTGTAACTGACAGTTAACTGAGCGGCCGTGCAATGTTGCCATCTGCTGCTGTGCGCAGGCTTCTGCTGGCGCGATGCTGTTTAAGTGCTGATGTGACTTACATGGGGGGGACGGGGGTAAGCAGTACATATACCAACGCTTGGAGAAGGTCACTGTTACCTTTTCGTATTGTCCCATGAATTTCGCACCAAATCGTAAAACTCAAAACACCAAGACAACGAAACCACCACCACCACCAAAAGGTACAATTCTTTTTTGTAACTTACCACCAGTCGACGTGTTCCTTGGAAAATGCCGCTTATATCGGTGTCGCGAACTTTCAGTTGACTTCTCGACGGCAATAATTAGTTCGTAAATACTGTTTTCCAATACACATCCGTTTTCTCATGCTTCCTGCATAGCACCTTTTGTGTGTGCTACAACATTGCTGAAGTTTTCCACAGTTACTTTAGAAACAGCTTCATGTAAAAGTCTTTCCTCTACTAAAAGCATTAATTTCTTCTTTTGATGTGCTATCTACCCCTTAACATGGGCCCATATAAGCGCTACAGCATTGAAGTGGCAATGATGGAGCGGTAATTTAATTATAGAATGTCCATGCTTGTTAGCAACTTCGTCTACAATGTATGTCGCGTGTCGTGGCTTACGTTGTGTCAGGTTCTAGTCGTTCCACTTTATTCCGGCATCGAAGTTTATATTATTTTGTCGTAACCACTGTGCGATTTCTTCTTTTCTAGAAGATGTCGTTGGGGCTGTGTACTTTACAACAGTATGGTACGGCGCATTGTCAATAACAATGTACGAAGATTTCTCCAAATTAGTAACAGCGAATATTCAATCCATCGTAAAGAGGTGGGGGGTACTTCTTTTCCCCATGAAAATCCAACGTTTTCTTTGACCTAAAAATGTGTAGACAGTCTGAAACAAAGTCACGGGCTGTATCTGCAAAAATAATAATTCTGCTTCCTTTGCCAACAGGTACTGCCATTCCTTCTTTTGATCCGTCAGACCAACCTGTGTCCAGCGTATGAACAGAAATCACCCATGCTTCTCGAACCACACTAGATCATCGAAAGCAATGTCCCTTACCTGCCGCAATAATCGGCATCGGCATGCAGCAGTATCTTGTTCCAAGAGTAGCTTACGGCCAGATGCTAACAAAAAGACCAGCTTCTTTAAGCGTTAGAAGCAGTTTTCGTAACGTTGGATGCCCTCTAGGGTGATTTTATGCATAAAAATGTCTGCGAATTGCATCCTGTTCGACAGAATTAAGATTTGTCACACGTTTCTCGGCGCATTTTTTTTCCCTCCCCCCCCCCCCTCTCTCTCTCTCTCTCTCTCTCTCTCTCTCTCTCTCTCTCTCTCTCTCTCTCCCCCCCCCCCCCCCGGAGTTCCCAGACTTCGCGGTTCTCAATCAAGAATGGATGGTCCGGAATGAGCTCAGTTTTTCAATCTTTTCCTTGCCTATATTTATAACAGTTATTCAGTTTTCTCTTAATCTGTGGTCCTCTCTACTGCCTTATTAATGGAAATAAAGAGGCTCTCCTTTGTCCTTTTTCATCTCAAACTATTGTCTTACGATGCATACATATTCACGGTATTGTCCTCGCATAATATTTCCTGTCCGACTTTCTTCAAAGATGGTTTCAGACTGTGGATTCTAGGACGGCCCCGCCTTTTATTTTCCGACATTTTGTACAGACAACCCAAAGCCACTGCAGTAATTTGTCACACACACGCAATAGAAACAGACGAAAAAACAGACACTAAGCCAACGCAATTTACACGACACGGCGCGCACAAGACCAGGTGTTAGCCACTGGGCGCTAACGAGTTAGTGGTGGCAACTATCAGGGTTGCCAACCACAGAACTTTTTTCCTCGTACATAAACAATTAAAAATATCGTACTTCGGCTTTCAACCCTGTTACATTTATCAAGTATTTAAAATTTTATAAAATAAAAAATATGGCAGGCATTTGTTAATTTAAAAATTTTGAATTAAACAAGTAAAATGTTACAGTGGCCATAATTTTTAACCCAAATTCTGTACACAATCGTCTCTGCTGTTTGCGCCAGGGGGGTTGGGTAGGGGCGGAGAGATGAGTGTACTGGAATACGTGAATGCTTAATATCGATTAACAACTGTTACAATTTTTTTTTCACTCTCGGAAATAACAACGATTCGCATTATACATTGAGGCTACTTGAGAATGCGCACTAATAATTTCACCACGAGATATAACCATTATGTTATTATCAGTTCATAAAATTACACAGGTACACGACATTATTTAGACGATCTTTAAGGCACTTTAGTTAACTGTGTTGTTAGCTGACTGGAATATATTCCCCTCTCATTGGCGGGAGAAAACTCTTTGTTGCTTTGACAAATGTTTGGCGTCGTTGAAGAGTTTTTCGTTCCTGGTCTGCCATTAGAGGTGCGACGAGGCGACGACACCGCCACAGACCACTCAATTGTCGCGCCATTGAACTTACGTTTCCATTAACTATGAAATTTTTTGTGGTATTTTCAAGTCTTAGCTTATGTCTCCAAATAAAACATCAGGCACATCCTCAGCCTCACTGACATCGTTCTTATTTATGCTGCCGTATAATTTTTCCCTAGTCAAACGGCTATACATGTCTCTTGTTGGTTCAAAATTGACGCAATTTCCAGTACGTGTTGGTCCTTTTGCGCTCTCTGCTGTAAGAAGTGCGTTCACACTTTCCACAATTAGCCGGTTTCTTATGTCTGTTTTTATCAAATTAACCTTTGAAAATCCGCTCGCATTCAGCATTTGTATGAGGTAGGGACGGTGCAGTTTGAGCAAAAAGCGTCAGCTCAGAAAAATCTTCAGTTTTCAGTAAAAGATCACAAAACTTATCTGGCTCACTAATTTCATTCAACCCTTCAGGTTACCGAGCTTGTGGGTTTGGCAGCTGTCTCCATTGATCGTCTATTATTTGCTTTTTTTTGCTTGATCATCTGGTGTAATTACAAGCTGAACCACTTCAGTAAGAGGCATTAGGGTTGGGAAACGGCTCCTGAAATTATGTGAGAGCGCTGATTCTGGTTTGAGAACTTAACTTTGACAAGACAGGGTCCTCCACGTTGTATCGTTTTCTTATTCCTGTGGCAGCAACTCTGTAAAAATCTTTGCAACATGAGACGGTATTCAGGTAACTGCTGGTACGCAAATGGGCTGAATGACAAACATTTCACTATTGTGATTTCTTTAAAAATTACGTTGTAATCCAGTTTTCACGGAGTCGTTTTCACCCATCATGAGGTTACACCCATCTGAGCCAAAGCCTATAACATTTTTCAGTGTGTCATTACTACTGGTGAATGAATCGGTAAGAGATCTGCGTAAAATCTCGGCTCTGGCTGTGCGAATGTCATCAGCATCAGTTCTTTCCTTAAAAACTTTGTAAAACTCCCAAAATGTGCTACATATTTTTTGAGCTTCTGGATCAAAATAGCGTACCATAACGCAAGCAGCTTTTGCCGTTGAAATGTCGGTTGTCTCGTCCGTCATGACTTTTTTTAGTTTTGGGGCTAATTCTGCTTCATGACCACCTCCATTTCTCGTTGACACTGCTGTTGCTATAGTTAGTTTGCGCTCTATTTCCTTAATTTAGAGTAAGTCAACATCATTTAATAAAGGTATCAAATGGTCAGCAACCGAAAAGGCAATGTTATGCTCTGAAAGAAAAAGCGTAAGTTTAATTTCTGTACGTGCTTTTTCTTTATTTTGAGCAGTTACACTTTTTTGGAATCCAAGCAATTTTAATGTTTGCATTTTTACACTGGAATCAGATTTTTTTTTTTTTTTTGTAGTGACGTGAGTTTTCATATTAGATATTTCAGCTACCATCGATGTTCCCAGGCCAAATGCACCCTTAGCTTTGGTTGAATCATTGGTGTCTGGCAAAAGCCAGCCCTTAAAAGCCGGATCCTTTAACCACTGATGTCTAAAATTTTGTGATGGATGCTGCGATGACGTGTTACCTTTTTTCTTGTCCAGCCGCCTTTTCTGGGTAGTTGCTTGGTGGAATAAAAGTACACGAACGGTCACTTTCTTCGTCACAATGACTCAATTGTAGCACAAACAACTACACAGGAGACAAAATACTACACGTATGGAACAGAGAAAAGCAGATACTACATACGGAGAGTTAAGCTATTGTCAGTGCCGCGACACACCTGTGTTGAACTATTGATACACTGAACTCACGGCGCCGTACCGATCACCTGATTTCGTTAAAGAGCGTTGCATATGTGTTCATTTTCAACTGTGTGGCCACTTCATTATGAAATACTTACTGAAATAATACCGCAACCCGCATTATTAGATTGCATATGTTGGCAGCGCTGCGATTTAAGTTCGGTATTTGTCGGGAGGCGCCGGAGGAAGGAGCCATCTATTCTTGGCTGAGTAGTACTTTCGGTTTTGTGATAGATACGACAAATAACGAAGAATGGGATCTGTTCCTCGCGGATTACCGGCTAACTAACCATAGAGTAGACTGTTTTAGTAGACTTTCAGTACACGATATGAGTTATGTCAATGTTTGTGTGACGGAAGGCAACTGAAACCAAAATTAATGTCAATGAGAAAAAAAAAATCCTTTTGACTTTTCGTGATCATTGTCACATACTCTAGTGTGCAAAATTCGAAACTTAGTTAAAATTAATTCCAGAGATAGGCTTTATCAACTAATTATTTTTTATGAATTCCAAATGATTGATGTCATTATTACAATAAAACATTTACTTTCTTTAGTAATAGGAAAGTCACAGGCCTGTGGCGTTTATGTCAAAATTTTAGAAATTTAAATTGTAACTAAAAGTTACAAAAAATCTACCAACAAAAGCGCTAATTTTAAAAAAAACATTGCGCCATATTTAGGAAATGAACGAGTCTGATGTTTTACCATGGAGAATAAATCTATTCTTGCATATTACATTTAATAATTTTTGAATTTCTGAGTAACAATCTGTTGCGCACGTGCCATTTCAGTGCAGATTAGAAGTATAACTTCTAATACGTATGGGCATGGGCCACTATTCCTTGTAAAGTTTTTACAGTTTCCCGGGATGAGGGGGAAGCGCGACAAGGAGGAACTAAAGCAAAAGCCAACGCGTAACAGCGGAATGGCTTCTTCGCAGTATTGCCAACGGGCACGCAGTCCTCCCTAATTATGGTGTTAACAGCGCGAAAGTAAACATTTGCTGAAAGCGTATTTCTGCAAATTTATATGATGTCATGACATTTTTTTGTATCAATGAATACGAAATATTGAAAAAGTAAATCATGATGTGACACAGTTATTCAATGAGCGACACACCAATTACAATGAAAACCACGTAAAAATTTAATACTCAGAACGGATTTACGAGGTAAGTCTACAAAGTAAGTTCCCTTAGTAAATGTAGTATCAACGAAGTACCGTGCTCCATTTGCTTTAAAATTTAAAAACGGGAGAAGCCACAAACTTGGATGTAATCTAAGGAGGAAACTTAGCACCTTTCGTAGTTTACAATAAAAATAGACAGCAATTAGTCCACTGCCTATGTCTACATAATATGTATCTGTATAATCTGCATCTGCTTATATTTCCCCTGAAAACGGGCAAATTAACACTAAAAATAGAGTTTTTCAACCAGTTATTGTCCTTTAGCACTCATTATTCGCAACCTCGGAATAGTGGTATAATCTCGAGTCCAACACGACTTTTGAGTGGGGTTCCGAAAAATGAGAATCATTAGAGGAACACTGGTGACTTTTTGTAATACTCACCCATTTACAACTTCAAGGAAAGCGCGAAACAGTAGACGTACTAAGTTTTCTTTTATTTGCCTATTTAATGTTTTGAGTCTATGTATCTTGCAACTGCGGGAGTCAAAATGTTTCAATTCTATTTCTACGTTAATTACAAAAAGTAATAGGAATAAACTGAATATTCTATTTCAGAAGCCTGTTATTTTGAGCCGGTCCGGTTAAACTGGCACTGAAAAAACCACCATCCCCAAGGGTTCGCTGGCGTCAATAAACGTAAAGGGGGGCAATTGCTTCCGTTTTGGCCAGGCCACAATGTTTTTCAGACGATGACCTCCAAAGCTGACTGTTTCCACCGAGATAGAATCTTTCTGTGTTGTGCGAGAATCAATCGCCATTTTGGGATATGCTCGTTTTCTGGCACCGAGCCTGGAAAGAGATTTGAGCGCTCGTTTCTCTGTACGCAGGAACGCTGCACATTGGTTCATTCAGAAAATTTCCGTGGGTAGGAAATGTAATTTTGTTATTAAATTTACCAGTGGATAGAACGTTTGATGATAGTCCTCCGACTGACGGAAGAAGGTGCACCCAAGTGCAACACCGAACTGTGGAGCTGAGAAACGGACGAGTCTCAAAGCGATCGCCGTAGTCAATACTCTGAGTGAAGTTGAGTGAAGTTGTTTCGGATGTTTCATTTCGTTTAGCACTTTCCGCTCTCACCTCGGACAGGTTAGCTTACGCCTGTATTACGGCGTTTAGTGTCAATTTTCTTGCGTTTTCAAGTCTGCGATGGCGGCGTATAATTTCTGGTTAAACAGCATGCATGCCATGTGAAGTTGTTACAGCAGATATTTTTCTACTGTGAAGATGGTTCTTGAAGGAAACCATAATTGAATAAAAGTATAAGTCACAACTTAGGACTGAAATAAGTATGACATGCAGTGAAGCTTAGATGAAATGTCTGCATGAAAAATGTGAAGAAATCGAAAAGGAAATGCTTGTCGGAAGGACTCAATCAGCATGCAGAAAAGTCAAAGCAATCTTCGTTGACATAAGCATGGGGAGTCGATGTAGAAAAGGTAGGGGATCCAGTATTAGAATCAGAATTTAGAAGATCTTTGGAAGACTTAATACCGCGTAAGGCAGAAGGGATAGATAACATGCCACCAGAAGATCTAAAATCATTGGGGGAAGGAGGCAACGAAACAACGAATCACGTTGGTGTGTAGAATGTTTGAGTTTGACGAGATACCAGCTGATTTTCGTCCACACAATTCCGAAGATTGCAAGAACCAAGTGCGAGAATTATCGCAATATCTGCTTAAATGCTCATGCATCCAAATTTCTCACGAGTATGAAATACAGAAGAATAGAAAACTATGTGTCAGACGACCACTTTGCTTTTCGGAAAGCTAAAAGGCACCAGAGAAGCTATTCTGACTTTCCGGTTGACAATGGAAGCACGAATAAGGAAAAACCAGACACGGGTCTAAGGATTTGTCGGCTCTGAACAAGCGTTCAACGACGTCCAATTGTGCAACATGTTCGAAATCCTGAGAAACAGTTTTAAGCTATATGGAAAGACAGGTAATATACAGTATGTACTACAGCCGACAGGGAACTGTGTGAATAGAAGTGATTGGTTTTAAAACGGTGTAGGCACAGGAACGTTGTTTTTCCCCCTAATTTTCCATCCATGCATCGAAGAAGTAACGATGGAAATCAAAGAAAGGTGGAAGACTGGAATTAAACTTCAATGTGAAAGGACATCCACGATAAGATTAGCTGACGACATTGCTAGCTCAGTGGAAGTTACGAACAATCACAGGATCTGGTGGATGGGACGAACAGTCTACTGAGGACAGAACACAAAGTAAATCGAAGAAGACTTAAGTGATGAAGTAGCAGAAATGACAACAGCATGAAACCAGGATTGCCACAAGAACTCCCAAGTGATATTCCCCTTCTTTCCAGACAAGTTTTAGCATTTTTCCTTGACAAATTTTGAGATCAAGCGTAAGTACAGAGGCAAGTTGACAGTCTGTCTTTACAGCTACGCTACAAGAAACAAGTGCCAAACGAGATTACCTAAATGAAACTTGCAAACAGACTGTTTGCAAATATGAGCAATGCCGTTAGCAGTAGCATCAACACCTTTCGTAATGAACTGTTTTTAGATGGAGAAAGCAAGCCAAATGATATGTGCGTTTCATTATGTTCATCGATGTTATTTTTCGATAAAACGAAATACATTTGGTGGCAAAAATATACATTTTCCTGGAGTAGCAAGACAGATTTAAAAGACCTTCACTGATTCCACAAATAACCTCAGAAAAAATAGGCCTATTGAAAGTTTATGATGTGTGTAGTGGTCATTGATACTTAAAAGATCGTTTCAGTAATTCTATCATTGACCGTTTATGACTTGCTAAGCAACGTATCAACAAATTGACTATGCAATGATTAATATTTGTCTTATCCCGACAGTAAAACGCTTCTCGCTTGCTTTAAGCATGAAGACGATTACTATGCCGCTCATATAAGTCTTTGGTGGTTATTATCAAGCTAATGTCCGTAGATTACGGTTAATGTTACTGAATCACACACGCGAAGATAACGCCCGATATCCAGCCGCGTATCTTAAAACTCCGCGCCGATATTTGAGAATTCGTGCGATTTGTTTGCACCGAAGTCCCTAGAGTAATTTTTAAATCAAATGCAGGTTGTAAATTAACAATTCTATGCACATTCATGAAAGTTACTGCACATCCGCACTCTACGACTACTTGATCGCGCACTCGAGCAACACGGAAGTTTCTTTTCTTACAAAGAGAAAACGTATCATGCATAATACAACATGGTTATTTGCTATGTCAAAACATTTATATCTATCTCATTAAAACTCATTACCTATTAAATGTTGTACATAATTAAATTCTTTTCTCTGTAAATAATAAAAATTTAGAAATGAATTCCATGTATAAAGAATCTCAAGTTGACATGACGTCCTGGACATACTCATGTAATACTACAATGTATTTTCATTTCAAATATAAATTCTCCATTATCGATATTTTATGAAGGATTGTTAATAAAGGTTGCTTCAATTAAGAAAATTTAATTTTTAGCCCAACAATGAAAAACCAGATACTCTTTATTTGGACCATGTCCAATGTTTCATACCACAGGTGTAGTCTCACACGAATCTGAGTGTTAAGTTTCGTAGAAACATGAGAATCATTTTCACAGTATCGAAGAGTGTAAGGCGGGGAAGAGTTGTGTAAACCAACAAAATAGGTGACCGCGAATAGAATGTAGGTCACATTAAATCAGACCGATGACAAGAAAGGAAGCACAGTGTGTACCACGCATTTCCCCAAGTATTACTTTATCAATGCGCTCGGACAGAAATAACGGCAAGAACGACGGACGAAATTTACAAAGTAGACACTGCAGATGGGGAAATTTAACTCTATCTTAGATACATTCGTACAGCCTTTAGAGTCTTCTTGAAAACCTTGTAACAGGGCAAGCGCAGCTGTGACAAATTATCTTGGAAGTTAAGGCGCCGCTTTAGCTGTACACAGCTGAACCTGTTTCTTAATCCTGAAGGCCTTTGAACGTTGCTTCCCCTAAAACAAATACAGGTAAAAATCAAGCATCAGCATGCATAACGGAATTACCTTGTACTGGGAAGAGATTTCTTCCTAATTTGGAGGACAAGCTATAGTCAGGATTTTAAACTATTACCACCAGTATTTTAAAATGTTCGTGTCATTTAATACGAAAATCATTTAATGTTCTCGTAAAACGCGATACTCCAAGAATACGGTAAAAGAGCTGAAAAATTATCAGACTTCGAAAATAGTGACCATAATAAAACTGAGCCCACTGAAAATAACTGTGGCAGAAATGATGACACTTTCAAATCATACGATGACGTAAGTGATTACTTCACAACGGCACAAAAGTTGCACCCAAAAATGAACAACAAACTGCAAATCTATCAAATTTCCTTGTACAGACACTGCTTAAACACCAGCAGACGGTTCCTGAAAAACAGACTAAAGAGATTACGTAATTCATCAGGTCGCTTGAAAGTAATTCCGCTGCCTATGGTGATGTTTCTATCACATTACTGTAACGTTGTGCTGAACATAGTGCTACATTTAAGCTGTCTTTCTAAACAATGACACGACACACAACATGTTTCCTGCTGGCTCACCCATTCACGAAACTGGAAATAAACATCACCTCTAACTCCAGTCCTACATCACTCCGATATTTTCAAACTTTTTGGAAAAGTTATCTAGAACAATAGTAATGATATTTTTTTGTGAGGAGCTCAACTGCGCGGTTACCAGCGCCCGTACAAATTCCCAGTCTTGACAATCGAATCAAGTCACCTTCGCGAATGATGGAATGATAAGGACAACATGAACACCCAGTCCCCGGGCAGAGAAAATCCCCAACCTGGTCGGGAGATGAACCCGTGATCTAGAGGTTGCAACGCTAGCCACTACACCACTAGTTGCGGACGTCATATACTAAACTATCGTCCTGTCTCACTGACGTCCGTCTAATGTAAAATGCTGTAGCATATCCTGGGCTTAAACAAATGATAAATCTAACAGTTTGAACACTCTGAAAATCAGCATGCATTTTGAAAATAATCATGCGAAACTCAACTTTGGCTTTTTTCGCATGACATCTTTAAAGTCATGGGTACAGAAAACCAAACAGATGCAGTAATTAGTGCCTTCTGGAAAACCCTAGATCCCGTACCACAAACAATGATTCCATGCAGGACGCAAAATATCTTGGATAGTCGTTGATGGATGTGTACCACTTAATACATTACCTATGAAAAGACTCTTGCTTTTCATGTTCTCACTGACATGACAGACAATAATAGCAACCTCAGACTTAACAGATGGTGCTGTTATCTATAATGAGGTACTGTCTGAAAGAAGCTGCAGCAATATTCAATCAGATTCTGATAAGTTTTCAGAGAGGAAGCTGAAACTTGACAACTTCTTTTAAACGTACAGAGCTATTCACAAGACGATAAAATGTATGCTACGACTACAATATCAATTACTAACAATTAGAATACACCCTTACCCGGATGTAACAATTTGCGTGGTTGTGAAATGGAATGATCACACAATCTCATCGGAGGTAAGACATAGTAGACTTAGCTTCATTGACAATACTGGGAAACGCTGTTAGTTTACAAAAGAGACATTAAAAATCACTTCTGTGCCCCGTGTTCGAATATTGCTGAAGTATATGGGACCCATATCAAAACAAGGGATACTGAACGTATACAAATAAGTACATCACAAATGGTGACAAGTTTGATACAGAAACGAAAAATCTGCAACGCAAATTCCTGAAGACAGTCTGCGTTTATCTCATGACAGCGTACTTAAATTTCACAAACCATTATTGGCTCTGAGCACTATGTGACTTAACTTCTGAGGTCATCAGTCGCCTAGAACTTAGAAATAATTAAACCTAACTAACCTAAGGACATCACACACATCCATGCCCGAGGCAGGATTCGAACCTGCGACCGTAGCGGTCGCTCGGCTCCAGACTGTAGCGCCTAGAACCGCACGGCCACTCCGGCCGGCACAAACCATTATTAACTGAAGAACCTACATACATATTCGGCTCCCTGTAGTGAAAGTGAAGTTAAAATTATAAAATTGTACTAATTACAACACGCAGGAGTATTTTAGCGGTCACTCTCCTAACATACAATACATGATTGGAGCGAGAAGAAACCCCGACATATGGTACCGAGCTAAGAACCCTGTGCCATGCACTTCAAAGTCGTTTCCAGAGTAGCTTATACACGTTGCTGTTGATAACGGGGAAACATATAGCGTCCCCTAAGGATCGGTACTGGACCAACTCTTGTTCTACGTCAACATAAATGAAACTCCAGTAACATCAAATATCCATTCAATAACTGGAATACTGGTTACTGATGAGGGTCCAGCCTCGATCTGAACAGACACAGCTCAGATGATGGTTGAACAAATCTATAAGAGCTAACAGTTCAACTTTCAATCTCGCAGACAACCACGTTAAGCAATTTCTAACAAGCAAAACTCACCTGCTAGCACCAGAACACACTAAACACCAAATGTAAAATTCCTTGGGGCCCTGTTAGGTAAGTTAAAATGGAGCCAACACACAACTAATCAACTGCTCAGATCATGTTTTGCCCTTACAATCAACTCATTGTGCTGACCTGAAGATAAAAATGTTACCCTATTCTTTTTCAGAATTATGAATTTATCTTCTGAATACAGTATTTAGTCAGTATTTAGGCAACGGGAGCGAGCAGTAAGAGCATTGTCTAGTGTGGATAACCGCACAGTTCGTAGCTGTTTTAATGGATCCTCAATGGATCTGATGCTGACAAATTACATCCAGGTGATCTTTAATGTGCACAGTCTCACTATAAAAGAAGAAAACTGTCAAGTGGATTTTGCTGCTTTGTAAAATGCTCAGAGCAATGCACTGTGGCTTAACGATATCCAACAAGACCCCACCTAACGAAGTACGAAACTGGTTCAAATGTGTGAATTACCAAGGGCCCAAACTGCTGAAGTCGTCGGTCCCTAGACTTAACTACTTTAACTTACGCTAAGAACACACACCCATGCCCGAGGGAGGACTCAAACCTCCGACGGGAGGCGCCGCGCAATCCGTGACATGGCGCCTCAAACCACACAGTACACTATATTGGTGATCCCAACTAACTCAAAAGACAAATTTTTACACAATTACCGTGTGTTTTTCCTACACTATTTTAAATGTGTATATTGGACCTAAAGTGTTAGCTACAAGGGTTTATAGTGTGTGTTGTAAAGCTGCCAGCAAACATGACTCAGTTTTTACAGACAGTAACTATAGTCTTTGAAAATACATGCACTCAAGTAGAAGATAATAAGAAGTTCAGGAAGCAGCAAACATTTTATTTTATTCTTCAAATTAGTAGCAGTTTCTTGTTTACAAGACAGCAAAATGTTGCTAACAGCAGCAGCCGGAAAGTAGCTGCAAACAATGCTTGGCACTTATGCAGTTTAGCAGGTACGGAAAAAATTTTTCATTTTTTTTCAAAATTTGATCGATTATAGTCAAATTTGATACGCTGATTACGAATACGATATTTATTTTCGCCCCAGTCAATTATTTACATCAAAAAAATTGTTTTAAATTTTTTTAAAATTTTTTTATTTTTTTTATTTTTCAATATTTTGTCGATATAGTGAATTCTGATGCGCTGATTTCGAATATAACATCCATTTTCATTTTCCCTTGACCGTCGGCGATATCTTCTGCCCGATAAGCGCGGCGCTGCCGATGACGCAACATTGCGTAATACACTAACTAATCAGTATTTTCAAATCATAGGCGGCCGCTGCCGCGGCCGCATTCCAAAAAAAAAAAAAAACTCCCAACCTAACCTCAAGTGGGCTACGCTACAGATCACTTTATTTATGAAAATACAAAGTACAATCACCAACAAACTTTATATATTCACCCACAAAGCTCTCCAAGCCAGATACATTTGGAATGAAAAATTTTTTTCCGTACCTGCTAAACTGCATAAATTGATCTGTAGCGTAGCCCACTTGAGGTTAGGTTGGGAGTTTTTTTTTTTTTTTGGAATGCGGCCGCGGCAGCGGCCGCCTATGATTTGAAAATACTGATTAGTTAGTGTATTACGCAATGTTGCGTCATCGGCAGCGCCGCGCTTATCGGGCAGAAGATATAGCCGGCGGTCAAGGGAAAATGAAAATGGATGTTATATTCGAAATCAGCGCATCAGAATTCACTATATCGACAAAATATTGAAAAATAAAAAAAATTTAAAAAAATTTAAAACAATTTTTTTGATGTAAATAATTGACTGGGGCGAAAATAAATATCGTATTCGTAGTCAGCGTATCAAATTTGACTATAATCGATCAAATTTTGGAAAAAAATGAAATTTTTTTTCCGTACCTGCTAAACTGCGTAAGTGCCCAATGCTTAACACTATTGACAGTTTCATTAGTGATTTTAAAAAATCCCTGAACTACCACGCAGTTTTCACTAGTGCAACGTACTAATTTCGATACTTCCCATGTTATTTTCACTTTTCTTCTTCCTTTAGATTACGTAATAAAAAAGCTATAATTACTTTCAGAGAAAACGAAATGAGGTAACTAGGGTGATGCTACTTACAGTGCAACATATATCGTTTGTTTAAAAAGATTTGCAATTTAACTCGGATCCGACGCATATGCTTCTTGTGAAACCTATCTTACATAAAACGTAGGTATTGTTGCAAAGAACTAAATGTGGGTATTTTCATCTGTCGTTATAGCTGAAGGAAGAAATCGGACAATCAACCGAGGCCCAACGTCTCTGATACTTTCCAAAGTAAAAAATTATAAGTTTCTTTTCAAGATGACAAGCGACGCGCATAACCTCTACTCCCACCCTGTACATTTAATGACAGTCTTTGCAGACTAAAGACAACATGCAGCAATACAACATACAAAGCACAAGTAAAGGGACAGTTGACAAATAAGGCAACATGTTCTACTTCAATGTATTACGCTTTACTCTCCACCGACAACAATCACCACGAAAACTATCGCATCTCATAGCATTACTGAACAAAAGTACGCCTCCATAATTACAACGCTGCATTTTTTTAAGGAAAAAACGTACACCTATGTTTTTGAGAAAAGCCAACCACCTTTTAACACCACATAACCACAGTCATACCAGCAGTACAAATCGTCGAAAGGCTGGTGGAATGCATTTTCTGTAACTGTAACAACATATTACAACCAGATTTCTTTGGATTCTTAACCAAAACTTAATTTACCTCAAAACGTTTTACATTTTTTAAATCTATCTTCAGTAAGCCAAGAGATTATCATCATTTAAATGCGGAATTCATTTTTTTAATTTTTTGCACATTCGACAACCCTCACGTAAAATTAATTTAAAAAAATAGCTGTAGACTAAAACAAAGAAAACATACAACATAAAACTTAAACAGCACTTTTGCAAGGCCTGAATTGTTCGTCCCTAAGTTCTAAAAAATTTGGATACTGTTACTTTAACTGTGCCTTTCATCAGCTTTCTCTTTAAAGCATAGTTAGTTCTTTCCATTTCACGGAGTTCGCTCAACAGCTACGAGACGTACTTACTTTCTGGCGTCTCTCATTCTTCGTTCCACTGGCTGACAGACGCATCCATTCGAAATCTAAAGTTTGTACAGAAATTGCTTCCATCGTTTTCTCGTACCCCTCAAAAGCACGCTCTGCTCAACCACCCGGCCATGGTTGTTTACATAAATTCCCGGAAGTAATGGGCCACTGCGGATCGACCGTGCCGTACAACTATCGATTTTAACGCCGCCGTGCTCTGCCGACAATTCACAGCGCTTTGAGTAACCGAAACAATGCACAGCTGTTGCCCGGTACTGCCAACATTCCAACTTGAGTATGTTACACTCATGGACTGTACTAACAGCTCCCCACACGAGCGACGGATCGCAGCGACCCGTCACATGGGCATGTGACTATTTCATACATCGCTCGTATATGGGCAGTTGGTAGCGATCGGTCGTTGATCGCGTGGAAATCCCAGGCCATCTGATGAATCGCATGCGTTCTGCTAGTCGTTTGTGTAGGTATTGAATGTGGTTGCGTAGTTTTGTTTCGCTTTGCCCAAGTATAGTAAGAACTTTGCTTTAGAATATCTAGTTATTCAGGAAGCACGAACCACTCTTTGAAGTATAGCTGAGGCCGGTGTTGCTATTTAAGAAGTAACAGAAAACACACCCTCCGATTAGCAGTGATCAGTATTTTGTAGCTTGCGCTTTCGGAAGTAGATTTGATGGGAAGTTCATAGCAGACCAGTAAAAATTCGCTCTTTTTCCGTTTGGCTTCTGTATAATACAGCCGACGTATGCTAAGTTTAAGCGATTTAGACTTTGAAATTAACAAAGAAATGATGCCTTAATTTATTTAGTGTTGCATAAACAGTCAATGCCTAAGTGAGTAATCAGCAAATGTATTTTTGACAAAATCTAAAAAATACTTCCTAATAGTATTTATTTGTAAGTTTCATACACTCGAATGACGTGGCTGTGGCCAAAAATCGCAACTTAATTTTAATTTCTTGGTGACTGTGTCAATCTCATTGCTGTATTTTGTTTTTCTATTCTTTCTCGTATTAAAATTAATAATTCTTGTCCGTTGTGGACGTAATAGAACATTGCTGCTGTTGACACAGAAAGTATTTTATAATAAATTATCTGCAACCAGTTGCTTTTATAGGCGTTTATGTTTCCATTGTGACATTTCAAGATGGCTGACATTCCAGCTTCAGATTTTTGCGTTTATGTGTGTTTATGAACATTGTTTCTTTACTAATGGTTTTGCAGAATTTTGTAACTGAAGTTTTTAAGGCTGGTATTACAAAATACCATACGTATAGAAATAGTCTTCACGCAACGTAAATAAATGTACATAATTTGTAGGCGTGGCATGTCGGGAAAGGGGTGCCATTCATTTAGGTGCTTTACCCCCTAAGCACAACGTCCGGACGCTATAGTTTTGTCTTTGTGCTCGGAGCGCTGCTGCCACGTCACGTCACGTGACGTAACGAGAAAGCCGGCGAGCTTAAGTAGGTGTATGAATCAGGCCCACGAATCATCGAAGACTGCCAATTATAAAGTAATCTAAAGTTCCCAAGAAAAAGAACTCAAAAACAAGTTTAATAAATTACAATTACCGTTTTCTTTCAAAATTTATTTGCAATTATTCGTGGGGACTGATTAACATAATAAACAGTTCAGGTTCCATACCAGACCTTTTCTACATGGTGGTGTGCTGTAACTGATCTATGTGGATTTTTAAATGTTTTAGAATCTGAAGTGAAATGGTGACGAAACAAGGTCGCATCACATTGATGACAGCAAGAGAATAATAAAATCTTGAAAACGTAGGCTTTAGAATAAATAAATAGAATTGTCCTGCTTCGTCGGCTCATTTGAATTAGTGACATACATTTTATTTTACCTTCGTGAAACTGGATTACAGACAGGCACAGACGCCGTTGTTGGAGAGTGGAAAAGCTGGGTGACAGAAAACCGTGTTTTATGTTAGGTTTCAATGCAAGGCCTGCTAATGGTAATAATAATCTGACTTCGTCATCACTATAAACTGCAGGCTCGCACGATGTACGTCGTAACTTGGAAACGATGGCGAGAGATCGTCGCGTCACCAAACAGACCACTTCCAACCAATTTAACAGGCTGCCAAATACTTAAAAGATCGCATCGTTTAGAGAATCGTAAGGTTTTGTATATAGTACATTCAAATGAAACATAATTATGATAATTTTTTATTATTTGCAAACCATTCTCAAGACTACTCTAATTACGTGATTTGACTGTCCAGTGGCTCGTGGTTGAAAAGTAAAGACGACGAAAACTCGTTGCTCACATATTTAAAAACAAAGTAAAATCAAAATTTAAAAAATATTATTTCGGTACATACACGTAAACTCTGTATTACGCAAAAAAGTTCATCCCTGACCTTAGCGAATTCTAGCTGTTCGTCATAGTTGAAATTACATGGTTGAAATTACATAGCTAATCGCTCGTATAGGTTGCGGTTGAGCAAAGCGACCGATTGCAGCGATATCGCTGCGACGGATCACTGCGATATATCACTCGTGTGTCGATACTTCAGAGAAGTGACCAGCATTGTTGTTTAACTTTCATACATCACGCGACCTTTCATGAACAAAATACAAGCCACATTAATATTTTGGTACTACGTTGAGCTGCCCTTCGCCATGAACTACCTCCCTGGGAGTTTTGGCTTTCACAGTAGCTTTATTGTTTCGTTTCTGTGAACTATAAATCACTATAAATAATATTCCCAAAGAACACAATATATTTAAATCAGAATATCTGATCTGGCACCTCTCGCGCTGAATTATAGAACAGCATAACGTAATTTTACTTTGAACTTGTGTTGTTAGACAAACCACCAATCATTTTTCTTAGTATTAATTAATTATTTTCCCCTGGCAATACTACGAACAAACCCGCCAGTGTAATACGTCAAGTATCTGGGAATGGAAATTTTGTGACTCGAGCACAAGAAGCAGCTATGCACACGCATAGAAAAGCAGACACTACATAAGATAAGGGGAGGCAAATAAATCTAAAGCGATGCGATACAGAGGTTGTCCTGTTTTACTGAACCGATGGTGTATTCAGCGTCAAGAAGTTCCGCCTAACTTATGGTAATCAGTTACTCTATCTTGTAAAAGAATTTTGATACAGCTAATTTTTTCGAAATAAAGTGGCGAAAAAGTGGTCAACCGCCGTTCTAAATATTCCGGAAGTTCAAAATTCGGCTCCTTCTTGGTCCGTTAATACTTCCTGCAATTGAAACGATTTTCTCTTGAGCAAATGTTTTGTTTATATTGACTGCTTCGTACTTCCACGTTAAGTTGCAAGTCTCCCAACGGCTGCCACGGCAAAGTGGTTCATGATTTTGCGCACCAACCGGGTTCCGAATCGAAAATTCCCGATTAAACATTGTTTTCACATTGTTTGTATAAAGTGCTGTTGAAACCGAATTACAACAGAGGAGACAATGGTAGGTATGTCTGTTAATGACAAAATCATTGAACGAGTCCGCAGTGTTTAGTAAATACAAAAGCCGCAAGATGGCGACGATACCAAAATCTACACATCTTTTTATGTTAATATTTTAATGTCCTTGCTATGCATTTTAATGAAAAATCATTATGTTTTATGTACTCAGGTCACAAAAAGAAAAACAGGTTGCAATTCATCCTTAAATTCCTAACAGTAGATGTAAAGTTACGTTGAGCTCTGCCGTGTATAATTTTAAAGCTGTAGTTAAATTGTTTTTATCAACAGGATTGCCCATATCATTATTTATATAGAATACTTTTCACGAAATAACTATATGCGTTTTGTAGACGTTAGTTTGAATTTTTAACATGACGAGATCAGTTCATTATTTTTATAGGCTGTTTTTCATTAAATAACTGTATGCCCATCTTGCAGACGTTAATTTGAATTTTAGCTTGACATTTCCAGTTTATTATTTTATAGATTTTTTTTTCAAAATGACTGTGGGCTCAGGTTGTAGACGTTAGTCTGAATTCCATCTGCATTAACTCCCCATAATGGCCATAGACTGTTACTTAAGGTAGACTGCCTCACAGGTACAAGAGTACACGTGACCTGACAAGATACAGTTGATATTTAAATGCGGTATGCCGTAATTTTGTTCTATAACTGTGCTACAGTAAATTTTTACACTTTGTACTTCTCATTTTTTCTGTTTCTCTTGCAGGTTCCACATCTACATACAGACTGCGCAAGCCACCTCACGGTGTGAGGCGGAGGGTACTTTGTACCACTACTGATCATTTCCTTCCTTCTTCCACTCGCAAATATTTGCCTCCGTATGAGCCCTACTTTCTCGTTTCTTATCTTCGTGGTCCTTACGCGCAATGTATGTTGGTGGCAGTAGAATCGTTTGGCAGTCAGCTTCAAATGCCGGTTCTGTAAATTTTGTCACTAGTGTTTCTTGAAGAGAACGTCGCCTTCCCTCCAGGGATTC
This sequence comes from Schistocerca cancellata, assembly GCF_023864275.1. NCBI lineage: Eukaryota > Metazoa > Arthropoda > Insecta > Orthoptera > Acrididae > Schistocerca > Schistocerca cancellata. The sequence continues at coordinate 504,556,623 of NC_064631.1, forward strand.
CCATTTGATTTCGCGAAACACCTCCGTAACGCTTACACGTTGTTCGAAACTACCGGTAATAAATGTAGCAGCCCGCCTCTGAACTGCTTCGATGTCTTCCTTCAGTCCGACCTGGTACGGATCCCAAGCACTCGAGCAGTACTCAAGAATAGGTCGCACCAGCGTCCTATATGCAGTTTCCTTAACAGGTGAACCACTCTTTCCTAAAATTCTCCCAATAAACCGAATTCGCCTTCCCTATCTCAATTCTCATACATATCGCTTTGCAAAGTTACGCCCAGATATCTAAACGGCTTGACTGTGTCAAGCAGGACACTTGTAAAACTGTATCTGAACATTACCTACACATCCGCATTAACTTACATTTTTCTGCATTTAGAGCTAGCTACCATTCAACACACCAACTAGAAATTTTGTCTAAGGCGTCTTGTATCTTCCTGCAGCCTGTCAGCTTCGACACCTCACCGTACACCACAGCTTCGTCAGCAGACAACCACAGATTGTTGCCCACTCTGCTTGCCAAATCATTTTTGCATACAGAGAACAACAGCGGTCCTAGCACACTTCTCTGGGGCACTTCTGACGATATCCTTGTCTCTGATGAACACTCGCCGTCGAGGACAACATACTGAGTTCTATCACTTACGAAGTCTTCGAGCCACTCACATATCTGTGAACGTATTCCATATGCTCGTACCTTCATTAACAGCATGCAATAGGACACCGTGTCAAATGCTTTCCGGGAATCTAGAAATATGGAATCTGCCTGTTGCCCTACATCCATAGTTCGCAGTATATCATGTGAGAAAAAGGTGAACTGTGTTTCGTGCGAGCGACGCTTTCTAAAACCATGCTGATTAGTGGATATAAGCTTCTCAGTCTCACGGAAGTTTAATATATTCGAACTGAGAATATGTTCAAAGATTTTGCAGCAAACGGTACTTAGGGATACTGGTTTGTAATTTTGCAGGTCCTTTCTTTTACCCTTCTTATATACAGGAGTCACCTGCGCTTTTTTCCAGTCACCTGGGATTTGAGCTGGGCGGGAGATTCGCGACAAATGTGGGCTAGGTAAGAGGCCAATGCCGTAAAGTACACGTTGTAAAACCGAATTGGGATTCCATCCAGATCTGGTGGGTCTGATGATGGCTGTGGCCGTAACGCGTTAAGGTGCATATTTTTAAAAATAAAAATCGAGGTTCGCAGGAGAGTTTCTGTGAAGTTTGGAAGGCAGGAGGCGTGGTACTGGTGGAACTGAAGCTGTGGGGACGGGTAATGAGTCGTGCTTGGGTAGCTCAGTTGGTGGAGCACTTGTCCGCTAGAGGCAAAGGTTCCGAGTTCGAGTCTCGGTCTGGCACACAGTTTTAATCTGCCAGGAACTTTCATGTACTGGAGAATTTTCTATACCATACGAGTACATGTAGTTTCTTTCTGTTCAATTGAACTGGCCCATTATATGCTAGAATGTATGGAGGATCACCCGTCGTGCAGACGCTGAGTACGAGTTTCAGCTGCGTACAGCCATCAAGTGACTTTTGAGAACGCCATTGGTGAAGCTGTTTTTGTGTGTGTGTGTGTGTGTGTGTGTGTGTGTGTGTGTGTGTGTGTGTGTGTGTGTGTTACTGAAATGGAATAGCGGAATTTAGAGCAATGTCATGCCATCAAGTTTTGTGTTAAACTTGGGGAATCCGCGAGTGTGACCTTTGATAAGTTGAAACAGACCTATAGGGGACTTGCCTTATCAAGAGCGCAAGTTTTTAGCTGGCACAAATAATTTTTGGAAGGCCGGGAACACGTTGAAGATGAATCTCGCTGAGGGAGAGCTTCAGTTTCAAAAACTGATGAAAACGTCGAACGTGTGCGTGCTGTTGTGCGATCAGACAAATATTTAATAATAGGGATGATGGGTGACCTGTCAAACATTTTCACTGTACATCAAATTTTGACTGACCTTTGGCGCATGCGAAAAATTTGTGCAAAAATGGTGCCGAAAACCTTTACAACTGAGCAGACGGACAATCGAAGAAACTTGTGCGTCGATCTTCTTGAGAGGATTGCCAATGTCCACGAATGATTCAGTCGTGCCATTACACGTGATGAATCCCAGATTTTTTAGTACGATCTGAAACAAAGCGGCGATGTGAGAAGTGGCACACTGAGAGATCTGCTTGACTGAAAAGAAAACCTCGAATAAGCAAATGAAAGATCAAAACAGTGCTGCTTTGCTTTTTTCACAGAAATCGTGCATAAGAAATGTATTCCTCCAGGACAAATTGTCGACCAAGTGTTTAAAATAAAATGTCCTTGACAGACTCAGGAAAAGGGCGAATCGAGTGAATCGGACACTGCAGACAAGTGGATGCTGCGTAATGACAAAGCCCCATGTCACACGTCCACTTCCATAACGGAATTTTTGACCTCCAAGGGCATTCCTATTGTCCACACCCCGAAATTGAAGAACGTCTAAGAAGGACGTGATTTTGCATCCTGGAGAACGTTCAAAAGAACGTGACGTTAAGGGTCCCATCAGCCAAAGCCTTTCAGCACTGCTGCGAAAACTGGGAACAATTGTGACATTGTATAGGTGCCGGAGGTAACTGCTTTGTAGGCCACATTATGGTTGTTTGAAAAGAACTAAGAATTTTGGTAGATAAAAAATCAGTCATTGCTTTCCTCACGCACCTTGTGTACAGCACACTCCATAACTCCTATTACAGGCTCCCAGATATTGTAGAGTGTACTTGCAGGTAAAGAACTGATAAGGGAGCCACGTCCAGAAATGTACCGTTAGGATCTTAGATAAGTTTGAAGATCGGATTCTTTTTAAATTTTCCTCTCCGCAATACTCACAGCAGAGGCAACCACTCCGACCCGTACGATCTGCAGACGCTGCTCAACGTGGCGACACAGGTGTCCGTTGCGCGAGGTGTGCTTCCACACACAAGGGCCACAATTCCCTGTGCGCCTCCTGGGAACACTACAGCCAGCCCTCCTGATTGTGAACTGTGTTCTGGGAATGTAACAGATTGGAGTGAGGAGGGGGGGGGGGGGGGGGGGGACGGTCGGTATGTGTGCGGTAGAAAAACGAGGGAAGGTATGCCACTGTGTTCATGCACTCCCCCCCCCCCCCCCCCGCCACTCCATCATGGTCTGCGAACTGAAAATTTCTCGCTCTGTCTACCCCATTACGTCACAAGAAGCAACCACGGAGTATTTCACAACCAAATGGCGAAAAATTTGCCCGAAAGAGCGTGACAGCGACTGCAGCATACTCTGTGGCTGGAAAAGAATACTAACAGCCTCGCGTATGTAAACGAAAAGATGAGAGCCATGTTGAAAGGCTGAAAATGTCTGGTAGAGGTGTTATTTGTGCCATATATGGATGCAATAATTACTGGCAACAAAGTGACAGAATATCTTTCTACGGATTCCCACGGAATAAATAAATTCAAGTACGAATATAAATTGGATGTTAGTGTCTCTCGGCGAGTTAGTTTTACTTCGCATAATTGAGAACGATATTATGTGCAACTTAGTTTTTCTTATTTTAAGTTACACATTGGTTTATTGGGAGCAGATGGACCAGAACATTTAAATATAAGTCGTGCAGTATGCTTCTGTCATTTTGTAGAGTAGGACTTAAGAAATAAGAATTCACTAAGCCAGGGGTAAGTATTATTTGAAAAGAAATAAAATAGCTATATTTTAAAACCTGTTCATTGATTTGTTACATTATTGTTGTTACATACAACGTTTTTTGTCCTCGTTTCAGTATTTCACCTGGATCTGGAGCTTTGCCCAACAGAAAGGAAAGGAATTTCAGATCAAGTCCAAAGAAAAGGAAAAGAGAAGAAGAAGCGGAGCAACAAGGATCGGTCTCCGACATTCAGAATAAAGTGGACGACGGTGTCAGGGTGTAGAGGGTGTTTGCGAAAACTGTTTCCTCTTACTGGCCAACGAATACCTTGCGGCGCTGATTATGTACGTGTAAATAAAATAAACAACTTTTCCGCATCTCGCTCATCAAAAAAGAACGTCGAAATACAGAAAATCATGCAGACGTGATCAAATAACTTGTGTAAGACGTCAAGCGCAAAACGTGATATAATCTATGAGGTGCATTCAAGTTCTAAGGCCTCCGATTTTTTTTCTCCGGACTGGAAAGAGATAGAAATATGCGCATTGTTTTAAAATGAGGCCGCGTTCATTGTCAATGCGTCCCAGAGATGGCAGCACCGTACGGCAGATGGAATTTTACCGCCAGCGGCGAGAATGACAACTGTTTTAAATACTTAAAATGGCGACGTTTTCCTTACTTGAACAGCGTGCAATCATTCGTTTTCTGAATTTGCGTGGTGTGAAACCAATTGAAATTCATCGACAGTTGAAGGAGACATGTGGTGATGGAGTTATGGATGTGTCGAAAGTGCGTTCGTGGGTGCGACAGTTTAATGAAGGCAGAACATCGTGTGACAACAAACCGAAACAACCTCGGGCTCGCACAAGCCAGTCTGACGACATGATCGAGAAAGTGGAGAGAATTGTTTTGGGGGATCACTGAATGACTGTTGAACAGATCGCCTCCAGAGTTGGCATTTCTGTGGGTTCTATGCACACAAGCCTGCATGGCGACCTGAAAATGCGAAAAGTGTCATCCAGGTTGGTGCCACGAATGCTGACGGACGACCACATGGCTGCCCGTGTGGCATGTTGCCAAGCAATGTTGACGCGCAATGACAGCATGAATGGGACTTTCTTTTCGTCGGTTGTGACAATGGATGAGACGTGGATGCCATTTTTCAATCCAGAAACAAAGCGTCAGTCAGCTCAATGGAAGCACACAGATTCACCTCCACCAAAAAAATTTCGGGTAACCGCCAGTGCTGAAAAAATGATGGTGTCCATGTTCTGGGACAGCGAGGGCGTAATCCTTACCCATTGCGTTCCAAAGGGCACTACGGTAACAGATGCATCCTACGAAAATGTTTTGAAGAACAAATTCCTTCCTGCACTGCAACAAAAACGTCCGGGAAGGGCTGCGCGTGTGCTGTTTCACCAAGACAACGCACCTGCACGTCGAGCTAACGTTACACAATAGTTTCTTTGTGATAACAACTTTGAAGTGATTCCTCATGCTCCCTACTCACCTGACCTGGCTCCTAGTGACTTTTGGCTTTTTCCAACAAAGAAAGACACTCTCCATGGCCGCACATTCACCAGCCGTGCTGCTATTGCCTCAGCGATTTTCCAGTGGTCAAAACAGACTCCTAAAGAAGCCTTCGCCGCTGCCATGGAATCATGGCGTCAGCGTTGTGAAAAATGTGTACGTCTGCAGGGCGATTACGTCGAGAAGTAACGCCAGTTTCATCGATTTCGGGTGAGTTGTTAATTAGAAAAAAAATGGGAGGCCTTAGAACTTGAATGCACCTCGTATCACATCCAGTTCTCTGACAATCGTTATGCCACAATTCTCAACCTATGATTCAGTAAACACACACTGCTTTAAGTAAGAGAGTCAAATCCAAGGCATCTCATACTCGTATTTCATGTAAGGTATTACATGCAGACGATAAAAATAACGTTATCATAAGGCACTGCTAGATGTCATAGTTGTACGCTCTGTCGTATGGAACTAACGCACTCTTGTGAAAGTTCCCGCTATTATCTTTATACACTATTTGCTTATATCGACCGCAGACGCAGACGCACATAACGGAGGGTTGTACCCTCTGCAGTGGGCGAAGTCTTAGCGCTTTTCCTTCTTACATGATTTGGTGGTGTGGAGTTACATGATGGTCTGGTCTTTACTTGACTTTTGTGCTTTTTTTATTTTGAAAGGATAGTTAGAGCGATAGTAGAAGAAGTAGGAAAAACGAACGGCCCAATTGACTGGCCAGCGTGATTTTTTGAAAGATGACAGGACAGTAGAAGGGACAGTAGGAGTGTGAGGAAAGCGAATGGCCCATTGGCTAGCCGGGAATTACAGCTAAGTGACAGATTAAAGGAGAGGAGGAGGAACAGTATGAATTAAATGAAAGCGAAAGGCCATTTTCCTGGCCTCTTCTTCTTCGTGGCGGCGTCTTTGATGGTGGCAGTAGACAATCTTGAGGTGGTGGAGTGGAGGGGGGGGGAAGAGAAAGAAGTGGGTGGATGACAGATGGAGAAGTGGAAAAAGAAGAGCCTGTCATGATTAGGCCGGCATTGGAGAGGGTGTGGGGGTGATGGGGTGGCATGACATGGTGGGAGATGAATCGATGATGTGAGAGAGAGTAGTCGGCATGAAATGAGTGGCTAGTGAATGTGGGGTCATGGGGGGCGGAAGAGAAGGTCAGGCCATCGAGTGATGGCTAGACGATGGACTCGGGTGCCCAGGGAAAGGATTAAAGGATTGGGAGAGTGTTGGGTTTGTTGGTAAAAGGAAGTGGCTGCAGAGAGGATGCAGGTTCGAAGGAGAGGCACCTCAGCCAGGATGTGGAGTTCTTGGGTAGGGAAGTCGGAGGGGAGGCGGAGGGCACGCCGGAGAGCCCGGTTCTGGACAGTTTGGAGTCGGCGGAGGTGGGTGGGGGCAGCATTGCTCCACACCACCACCGCCTATTCAAGGATGGGGCAAACAAGGGAGGTGTACAATCTGACATCAAGGTGTGTAGGGAGTGAAGAGGTTGGATTGATGAGGGGGTAGAGCAGGCATAGCCGCTCTATTGCCTTACAACGCACATCATCGGTATGGGGGTGCCAGGTGAGGCGCTGATCCAGGGTAACGCCCAAGTACTTCGCAGTATGAGTCCAAGGGACTGGGGTACCAAGGACCATCACCTGTGGGAGCCGAATGGGAATATGGCGTCGGCAGATGATAAAGGCTTGGGTTTTGGAGGGATTAAATGCCAGACGCCAAGTCCTAGCCCAATCGGTTAGGGAATCTGTAGCCCCCTGGAGCCGCTGTTGGAGACCTGCCGCGCTCCGAGAATGAGAGAAGAGCGCAGTGTCATCTGCATAGAGAGCTATGTGTACTCTCGGCGCAGAGGGCAGATCAGCTGTGAAGAGGGAGTAGAGTGGTACTCCTGCCCTGATGCGTCGTCGCATAGATTTCCCGTCAGGGATCCTTACATGGAAGGTGCGACCTTCCAGATATGTGGCTATTAGCCGTACATGGGACAGTGGAAAGCCGAGAGAGAATAATTTGTATAGCAGCCCTTTGTACCAGACTGAGTCAAACGCCCTGGACACGTCGAGGAGTATGGCCCCAAAGTACTCCCTACGTTCTATGGCGTCCAGTGCCTCTTCTACAAGGCGCAGGAGTTGGTGAGTGGTTACATGTTCCTGCCTGAAGCCAAACTGCTCATCAAGGAGGACTTGTTCTTGGGCAATGTGGATGAGCAGTCGTTTAAGGTATACCTCTCGAACACCTTGGAGATGGCGGGCAAGAGGATGATGGGATGGTAGCCGGCAGGGGAACGAAGATCCTTCCCAGCCTTGGGGATGGCGACCACTTCGGCACATTTCCAGGCAGTGGGGTATTGCCTGGTTGTGAGGATGTTGTTGAAGGTGGCCACCAGGATGGGAGTAGGAGCTGGGGGTAGCTGCTTGAGGAGGGCATTCGTCAGCCTATCGGGGCCACCAGCTTTCTTGGATTTGAGGTGCCGCAATTGCAGTTCAACCTCTTCTTCATTGATAGGGGTGATTTCATCCTAAGGGTCCTGGACGGCAAGGAGTTGAGGGAGGCATGCCGTTACCAGGCGGATATGGTCGGGGTCAACGGGGTCATCGACCAGGGTGAAGTTGTGCGCGAAGACGTCGGCCAGGGCATTAGCCTTGGCGTCTGGTTCAGACACAAAGTCATTGCCGACCTGGAGTGGGGGGATCTGTTGCTCTCGTCTCAGAAGGCTTTTTGTGAGCCGCCAAGCAGGTGGGTCATTCAGGTCAATGGCAGAGATTTTGTTCTCCCATGCCTGATTGCGGTGGTCTTGCACCGCAGCCTTGATTTGGCGCTGTAATCTATTGATGAGGCGCTTGGTTGCCGGATTCCGAGTGAGCTGCCATTCTCGGATGGTCCAGTTTTTCTCTGTGATGAGAGCAAGGATATGTGGGGGGGGGGGGAGTGGACGCAGATGGTCTGGGGGTTGATGTGCACGTTGAGGGGTCGCTGCCACTGCAGCATCTAGGGCAATGGTGGTGAGGTGTATGAGGGTGCGATCTGTGTCTGTTTGTTCGGCAGCAAGGACGGTGGGTAGAGCTGCTTCAACCCGCCGCTGGTAGAACTGCCAGTCAATACCATGGATGTTCAGGCCTTCACTTGGCTCGGCCATAGTTCCAACGAGATCGATAGATGACTGGCCGTTGGTCAGAGGCTAGAGTGATGCGGGTGGCTGCAGTGATGGGGTGGGGTAGACCTTTCTCCACTGCGTTGTCTAAGACATCTGGGGGATGTCAACCAGTAGGGTATATGGTGGGGTCAAACGGGCTGATGGTGCGGGCATGATGCCGCTCAGCGACCCGGAGAAGTCGAAGACCAGATGTGTTGGTTAATCTGCTGTTCCAGGCAGCATGTTTGGCATTGAAGTCACTGCCAACGAAGACGTTGTTGCCGAGCGACAGCAATGCCTCATAGTCTGGTGTTTCAAGAAGGCCTTGTGGTGGTCTGTGAAGAGCCACAAACATGATGGGACCCCTCACCGTGTGGACAACAACGCCAGTGGCTTCCACAGTGTTGAGTTGGGGGAGGGGGATGGGGTAGTGGCGAAGGGAATTACGCACGTACACCACCGTGCCACCAAAGGCAGTGGGCCTGTCTGTCCTGTAGCAGGAGTAGTTCGCTACACGGACAAAAACACCATGTTTGAGGTGCGTCTCAGCAACAAGGCAAATGTCGACCCCCTCATCAAGGTGGAACTGTCGGAACTCGCCCTGCTGTTTGTAGAGACCATTGGCATTCCAGATCATGGCTGTCAATCCGTGGTGTCTAACAGCCATGACTGGTTGGAACGGGGGTGGTGGTGGTGGGGGACATGGATTGGGAGAGGGGAGAGGCGAGTTGGAGTGGGATGGTTTGGAGGAGGGAGATGAATGCGGAGGTGATTGCCGAGGTCAAGGCCTCGACAACATTGTTGATGAGGTCACCAAAGAAGGTGGGAATGGAGGACTGGGTGGGGAGAGGATGTTGCTGAGATTGCACCGGGGTGGGAGAGGGGGCAGCAGAGCTTAACGCCTGCTGCCGGGGTGGGGAAGGAACAGCGGAGTATGACGTCCGCTGTGGGGAGAGGGGAGCAGCGCATGATGCCTGCTGGGAAGGGAGGAGAGGGAAGGCTGTTGGGGGGGAGGGATAGGGATGGAGAGGAGGGAGGGTGGGTAGGAGTCCAGAGGGGCGGGATGGGAGCGAGATGTGTGGTGGGGGTAAGTCCGCGGCGCCGACCCACCCAGGGCACCAGCGTAACTGGTGACCGGACGGGCCGGCACAGAGGACCCTGAAAATCGCTTTTGATTTTGATTTGCCCTGAACGACTGGATTTTTGGGCAGCCCATGTAGCTGCCCAAATGATTCCCGCCACAGCGGGCGCAGGTGGGGGGGGGGGTCGTCTCGGGGTTTGAAGCACTCCGAGGAGGCATGACCGCTGGCACACTCCACGCAACGCACCTCACGGGCGCAGTCACCCGCAAAGTGCGCCAGTCCCTGGCAGCGATAGCATACCAGGGTCATCCTCCTGGAGCGGGCCTTCTCCATTGTCACGCTGATGTGGTCGAGGAGGGTGAGGGTGGGGAGGAGGCGGTTCTCCGGCGTGTCTGGAGCGGAGACGAAGAAGAGTGGGGTGGGGCAGTAGGTGCGAGGGGAGATGATTCTAGATATGACTGTGGGGGTAATGTTCAATGAGTTTAGGGTCGTCTTCAGGTCATCACCAGAGTACTTCATGAGAAGCCCTCTGACGACTACCTGAAGGTGGCGGGACTTGGTGGGGTAGGAGTAGTAGGTGATTTTGAGGGTGCGAAGTGTGTGGAGGATTTTATAGAGGTCCTCTGGGGACTGGACGGAAAGTTTATATTGATCATTGGGGCATGATTTAATCTGGTAGGGGGAGGTGGTGATGGTGTTCAGGATGTCGAGAAGTTCTTTAGTGGGCCCATTGTAATCAATGACGACGGGTGGGGGGGGGGGAGGAGGCTGACTTTGGGTGGGGGTGGAGGGGGGGGTGGGGGAGAAGTGTCTGCGGCACCATCAATGGCCGCAAATGTGTTACGGACGAGCACATCCGTTACGGTCGTGGCGAATTGACGGCGGGGTGCCGTTTTTCGTGGCACTTGAAAGCCCTCCGCGTGAACTATAGCTTTCTTCTTCTTTGACTGCCCGCGTTCTGCAGGCTGAGTGGCCTCCGAATCGGAGGAGGAGGCTAACTGCCGCTTCCGACCCTCAGCGACTGGGCGCCGATGGTCGTCGTCATACTCCATCACGCTCCCGTCATCGCGGCAGTCATGTTGGGATAAAGGAGGGCCTGCAGCCGATCACTGTCTACCTGCTGCCCCCCCCCACCCCCCCGCCCTCTGCGGCGTCACGGAGGGCAATTAATTGCTCTTGCAGCCCCTCTTGGATATCAGCGTCGGTCATCAGCGACGACACAGCAAAGTCTTCTTCTGGTGTAGGAAGCAGTTGCGGGACGCAAACGGCGTCCTGGATGTGCGGCATGTCAAGGGCAGGTCTGGTGGGGGGAGGAAGGGGGGAGCGTGACCTAGAGCGCGGCGCACGTGGGCTTGTCCCACGTGAAGGGGGCCCTGGTACGCAAAGTTCCCTATTCCTGGCCCTAGGTGCAGCCTCATTGATGGCTGCACCAATAAAGCTGCGACCGGGAGTAGCAGGGGTGGGGCAAATGACGGTGGTTGTGATGGTTGTGGTGGTGATGGTGGAGGTGCAAATGATGGGAATCGGCAGCGCAATTACGTCGCCTGTTGCAGCAGGCTTCGTCCGTTTTGCAGATCCAATCTCGTCCGTGGACGTGTGCGTGGTCGTCGTAGGTGGGGGGCCGGATGGGGCCGCCGACGGAGCAAGCTCCGCCGGACAGCGATCCGCCACACCCGTCGCATCGGAGCGCACGTCCTTCCCTCGCGGCATCCCAGCTCGGAATGATACCGACCCTCCACAGCTTGCCTTTTGAATCACTGGCGACAATGCACAGTATGCAGGGGGAGGGGGGTTATTTCCGGCAAAATGTGTTAACACTATATAGAATGCAGATATGAGTTACTAACTCCTTCTGGGAAAGGCGACTTCCTCCACCACGAACTACAAAATAACTTCACTTAGCACGTGTTTATACAGTGGAACTATTTTCAGTTTACGGAATGTGTACTTTTCGCAAGTGTTAAGTTAGCTTTTACGTAAAATACGTTCTAGTAAACAATGGCTGAGAAGTGTCTAATTTGCAAGTGTGGTGATGTCAGTGACCTTTGTGGTGTTGGTGGGAAAGGGAAGACTGTTGAATGTGACACCTTGCTGTAGAGATGGGGGATCCGCTCTTGAACTGATTCATAGAGTTGAATCTTTCAAAGGAGTGAACAATCAGTGATTCAGAAAAAAAGAACGGTAGCTCCAAACGTTTCCCACGGCAGAGAGAGAGAGAGAGAGAGAGAGAGAGAGAGAGAGAGAGACGGAGCATATCAGCAGCGCCTCTGCTGGTCACAGCACAGTGCACGCCACACAACACAGCCAGCGCCGGCCTCTGCCCTGCTTCTACCTTGGCTGCCTGCATTGTGCAGTGCCCCAATGGATTTTGTGTTTCACATATGCCGTGCCGTCTCTGTGCGTCGTCTGCCGCGTGCAGTGTCTGGCGCAGCTTAACTTCGCATCGCACTCTGTCGGCGATCGTTTCAGTCGCACGTCCTGCCCTCTAGGCAGTTGATGCGAGCAACAGGACAGAGAGCCACCTAGCGGATAACATAGGAACTACTTGCAACAACCTGCTCGCAAGGAAACGGACGATTTGTCTCGGAGCGGGTGAGTGGTGGCCGTTCACCGCTCCCCCCACCCTCGGAACTTGCCCGCTCAACGCTCACCCCACCGTTCTCGACTCTAGCCAGAGCATTGAGCAAAGCAACTCAGGTGTCACTCTGGTCTCTGCGGTCTTAGCTCACGCAGTAATACAGCTCGCGGCTCGACCTGCTCGACTCAGTGCTTCTGCATCGGAGTTCGTCTCTGCTGGATATTGTTCTTCGTAGTAATACCGCTATGTATATTACATTATTATGTTATGTATACATCATTTGTTTTTATTTTATTTTTATTTGTTTAAACTGATCAGATTAGGTTCCTGACGACTCCTCTTACTATAGGATTTTTATTATGGACACTCGAATTTACGCTTTAATTACGCACGAACCGATAAACGTATTGCAAAATGTGATACACCAATATTTTCCTTGTTTTATTCTGCGTAAGGTTATATGCAGCACTTTCGTTTAACAGTCAAATTTATATTTTTTTTTCTTATTCTGGTACGGATTTTGCGATTTTAGGCGTCTTCGGAAGGAAACGTTCACTTTAAAAATATATGGCTTGCGATGTATTTGTATGAGGTTAATGAAATTTTAATACATTATGGCCAAATATATAGTTAATGTAAATCTCAAGTTACAACATTTTCTGATCACCCAAAAAACCACGATAGTGCAAAATAAATCAATAATCAAAAACTTTGTCATATCGTGGAAATTTCAATAAACAATACAAAACTCTTACTCATTATCTGTGTTACTTCAAAATAGGATCAAATAAGATCAAAATACAGGTGTAGTACTGAAATAAACCAAGTTTAAAGGGCAAGGTGCCTTCCATTTATTTTCTATTGGAAATGAGTGGTGAGTCATGAAAAAGAGCTAATTCATTTCAGGGAGTGAACAGTTCTGATCCGATCTCTGAAAAGAACAGTTTTTCCCATCTCTACCTTGCTGCTGTCTATCGTTGACAGCTTATTGCGACCTTGTGTAATTGAGTTGTAGTCTCTGTTTGGTGTATTAATAAATGGTCAGGAAGCTACTGCACTTCTCTTGTCGTTAATTGTGTGCCTGACAGGCTAAATACTCATTATAAATAAACTGGAAGCAGCCTTGATCGCTTAACTTTTGTAATGGTGACCGGTTTCGATCTTATTATAAGATCGAAACCGGTCACCATTACAAAAGTTAAGCGATCAAGGCTGCTTCCAATTTATTTATGATAATTACAGATCGCTGTTTTCCTATATAAGATCTATGTTCTTTAAAATGTTAAATAATCATTTGGAGCGATTGTTTGAATGCACTGTGTGTCTGTTCCTCCGAAAGAACAGACACCATGCAGATTGAGCTGCTGTGAAACTATATGTAAATCGAAGGGGATCACTGCTGTTAGCTGCAGCGGGACAATAAGCGGAATCAGTGGCGACGAACGAAAATATGTACCGCACCGGGATCTTTTGCTTACTAGGCAGGTGGGTAACCACTGCGCCATCCGGAACACAGCGTTATCGCAACTGCACGGCCTGTGTCGATAGTCCCCACGGCCGATCCATACTCCCATCGAGCGCCTCCTATATGCAGACCCTGTTCCAAGGAAGAGACACCATGCATTCAAATAACTGATAAGCATGGATAGGCAATGAATCCATTTCTTCAGTGCTTATGCACAAATATTTCCGACCTCCCTTGGGGCCGGCCGGTGTGGCCGTGCGGTTAAAGGCGCTTCAGTCTGGAACCGCGTGACCGCTACGGTCGCAGGTTCGAATCCTGCCTCGGGCATGGATGTGTGTGATGTCCTTAGGTTGGTTAGGTTTAATTAGTTCTAAGTTCTAGGCGACTGATGACCTCAGAAGTTAAGTCGCATAGTGCTCAGAGCCATTTGAACCATTTGAACCTCCCTTGGGAATGTCTAAGTAGCGAACAGGAGTGTAATGGACAGGAACTGCGCATAGGTGGCGCTCGATGAGAGTGTGGATCGGCATTGGGGCATGTCGGGATAATCTGTGCTGTTGTGATAACACTGTGTCCTGGATGGCGCAGTGGTTACACACCTGCCTGGCAAGCAGGAGATCCCTGTTTCGAATCTCGGTCCGGTACACATTTTCGTTCGTTGCCGCTGATTCCACTTAATGTCCCGATGCAGCTGATAGCAGTGATCCCCATTGGATTTATATATCTGTAGAGTTGGCTGTGCTGAGTGGAGCCACGTACCACACATCCATGTTTCTTGCAATTCAGGGTCATTCTTTTGTGTTAATTAGTGTAAGTCATGTTGTCGATTACAGCAGTCAGATTGCGTTGGGCTTGTATATTGTGGGTAATAAAAGAATAGGTTAAGTTCGAGTTGTCTTTGTAAGTGAAAATTCTGTAGGTCAGTGTTTAGTATAACAAAATAATTGATGACATAGCTTCACAACGTCGTCGGGAAAGCTCAGATTTTTTATTTCTTCTTCCTGAACTGTAATTTCTTCTCTAAATTTTTCTTCGGTTTCCTTTACTGGTTGCTCAGTGTACAGATTGAATAACGTCGGGTGTAGCCTACAACGTGTTTCACTCCCTTCCCGATCCGACCTTCCTTACCACGCCCTTCAACTCTTATAACTGCTGTCTTGTTTCCGCAAAAGTTGTATATAACCTTTCGCTCCCTGTATTTTAACCCTGTTACCTTCAGAATTCCAAAGAATGTACTCCTGTCAACATTATCAAAAGCTTTCTCTGAGTGTAAAAATGTTATAAGCGTACGTTAGCCTTTCTTCTGAGGTAAGTCTAGGATAAGTATTGCCTCACATATTCCTATGTTTTTCCTGTACCCAAACTGATCTTCACCAGGATCGGCTTCTACAGGTTTTTCCATCTTTATGTAGATGAGTCATGTCAGTGTTTTGCAAACATGATTTATTAAACATATATTACGGGACGATGACACTTTTTTTGCACGCATTCTATTTAGCGACGAAGTGTCATTCACCAACGGCGGTAACGTAAACCGGCATAATATGCACTATTGGGCAACGGAAACTCCACGATGATTCAGGTTCGAATCCTTCCTCTGGCAGGGATGTGTTTGATGTCCTTAGGTTAGTTAGATTTAAGTAGTTCTAAGTTCTAGGTGACTGATGACCTCAGAAGTTAAGTCCCATAGTGCTCAGAGCCACTTGAACCACGATGGCTCCGACAAGTGGAACATCAGCGACCTTGGCGGTTTAATGTGTGGTGCGGCATTATGGGAGGAAGGATAATTGGCCCCCATTTTATCGATGGCAATCTAAATGGTCCAATGTATGCTGATTTCGTACTTAATGTTCTACCGATGTTACTACAAGATGTTTCACTGCGTGACAAAATGGCGACTTACTTCCAACATTATGGATGTCCGGCACATAACTCGCGTGGGGTTGAAGCGGTATTGAATAGTGTATTTCATGACAGGTGGATTGGTCGTCGAAGCACCAATACCATGGCCCGCACGTTCACCGGATCTGACGTCCCCGGATTTCTTTCTGTGGGGAAAGTTGAAGGATACTTGCCATCGTGATCCACTGACAACGCCTGACAACATGCGTCAGCGCATTGTCAATGTATGTGCGAACATTATGGAAGGCGAACTACTCGCTGTTGAGAGGAATGTCGTTACACGTATTGCCAGATGTATTGAGGTTGACGGACATCATTTTGAGCATTTATTGCATTAATGTGGTATTTACAGGTAATCACGCTGTAACAGCATGCGTTCTCAGAAATGATAAGTTCACAAAGGTACATGTATCACATTGGAACAACCGAAATAAAATGTTCAAACTTACCTAAGTTCTGTATTTTAATTTAAAAAAACCTACCTGTTACCAACTGTTCGTGTAAAATTGTGTGCCATATTTTATATCCTTCCCTCAAGACACTCTCCATTCCGTTCAATTGCTTTTACATGTCCTTTGCTGTCTTTGACAGAATTGCAATTGTGAGTAGACTGTTTGTATGTTGGCAGCGCTACAGACTGTGTTAATATCGCTGACAGCACTCTGCGCCCTTGGCAAGAGATTGTGTGATTGGACGGACTAGCAGTTAGCGAGTGGATAGAGAAGTGTGTTGGCATGACTTGCATTGTAAAGTGAGACAGAAGGAAATATATGATGACGTTTGTTTGATTGGTAATGTTTGGGCAGTGGAATTATTGACAACTATATAATTTTTAGAACTGGATGTCACATGAATAACGTAAAATTTTGTAAATACAAGCACGTTGTTTGCTCTTCAACAAAATCTTTCTTTTGCTAACTATATGTCTCCTAGTAGTTAGAATCTATACTAGTTACAATCTTTTTATTTAGCTGGCTGTAGCTGCTGCTTGCCGTAATTGCTGTAGTTCGTGGTATGAAGTTTTTCTGTGAGGTAAGTGAGTTATAAAAAAAGTGAGGTTCGTGATTGAAATGAGTTCAGACAATTAACAGAGTTGGAGGTAGTTTCATATTTCTTTAATTTCATACTTTTTGGATTTGTATTATTGTTAGGATTTCTTGCAATTCAGGATCATTCTTTTGTGTTAATTAGTGTAAGTCATGTTGTCGATTACAGCAGTCAGATTGCGTTGGGCTTGTATATTGTGGGTAATAAAAGAATAGGTTAAGTTTGAGTTGTCTTTGTAAGTGAAAATTCTGTAGGTCAGTGTTTAGTATAACAAAATAATTGATGACATAACTTCACAACGTCGTCGGGAAAGCTCAGATTTTTTATTTCTTCTTCCTGAACTGTAATTTCTTTTCTAAATTTTTCTTCGGTTTCCTTTACTGGTTGCTCAGTGTACAGATTGAATAACGTCGGGTGTAGCCTACAACGTGTTTCACTCCCTTCCCGATCCGACCTTCCTTACCACGCCCTTCAGCTCTTATAACTGCTGTCTTGTTTCCGCAAAAGTTGTATATAACCTTTCGCTCCCTGTATTTTAACCCTGTTACCTTCAGAATTCCAAAGAATGTACTCCTGTCAACATTATCAAAAGCTTTCTCTGAGTGTAAAAATGTTATAAACGTACGTTAGCCTTTCTTCTGAGGTAAGTCTAGGATAAGTATTGCCTCACATATTCCTATGTTTTTCCTGTACCCAAACTGATCTTCACCAGGATCGGCTTCTACCGGTTTTTCCATCTTTATGTAGATGAGTCGTGTCAGTATTTTGCAAACATGATTTATTAAACAGAGAGTTCGGTAATATTCACATCTGTCAGCACCGGCGTTTTATAGAATTCAAATTATTACATTTTTCTTGAAATCTGAGGACACTTCCTGCATCTCGTACGTCTTGCACACTACGTGGAAAATTTTGTCATGGCTGGTTCTCCCATGGACATCAGTAGTTCTGATAGTATGTCGTCTACTTCAGAGGCCTTGTTTCGATTGATGTCCTTCAGCGCTCTGTCAACTTCTTCGCGCAATATTAGATCTCCCATCGCAACTTCTTCTTCTTCCCTTTCTATAATATCACCTTCAAGTTCCTTTCCATTTACAGTCGTCTATACACTATGGTTTTCCATCTGCTATGTGGTAACCGAAGAAATATCAGCAGAAGCTGCTGGTTTATAATTTTACATCACTGTAAAGAAGAGTACGTTCTCATTGAACATTGGGAAACTGGTATTATGAGGCACATACGCTCACACGGAGAGCGGATGAAACAGAACGTGTTACGATTCTAATTTCCCTTCTCCTTGGGTTACCAGGGACAAAACATTCCTTGTTTTAATCGGTGACATCGATCGAGGCGGTGCAGGGATTAAGGTACAGGACCCACATTTGGGAGATTAAGGTTCGAATCTACATCCACCATTCACATTTAGGTTTTCCCTCGTTTTGCTAAATAAGGTGAATATCGGAATGCTTCCTTTGAAAAGAAAGGAAGAATAAAGGAAAATAGGAGGGTAAAAATTGTAGAGGGAGACCAAGAGATCAATACACTAAGCAGATTCAGAAGGAATTAGGTTGCAGTAAGTACTGGGATATCAAGAAGCTTGCACAGGATAGAGTAGCATGGAGAGCTGCATCAAACCAGTCTCAGGACTGAAGACCACAACAACAACAACAACAACAACAACAGGATACAATGTCTCTTCGACGACGAGGTAACTGGAGACCTAGAACAAGCTCGAATTGCGGGAAAGATGGGGAAACAAGTCGGCCGTGTCCTCGTCAAAGGACCCCAGCAATTACCTTAAGCGATTGGGGAAGCCACGGAAATCCTAAGTATAAAGGGCGAGAGTTCAAATCCCCGTATGGTAATCTAGATTTAGATTTTCCTCAGTTTCCTCAAATATCTTAAGTCAAATCCTGGGATGTGTCCTTTCAGAAGGACACTGTCGACTTGTTTCCTCTTCCTTCCCGCATACCGATATTGTGGCCCGTCTCCAGTGACCTCGCCGTCGACGAGAAGCTGAACACTTAACTTCCTTCTTTCCTTTTCGTGGAGTCAGTTTGTGCATGATGTTTGCAACTAACCAGCCGGATAAGGCACCCCTCCGTATATATTGTAAAATCCACATCGATTTCCTTTTTATATCGAGATAACCTATGATTGAAATAGAACAATCGTATACAAATAATTCACTGAACGGAAAAAACAGTAGATTATGCAGTGGTTCAAATGGTTCAAATGGCTCTGAGCACTATGGGACTTAACATCTGAGGTCATCAGTCCCCTAGACTTAGAACTACTTAAACCTAACTAACCTAAGGACATCACACACATCCATGCCCGAGGCAGGATTTGATGCTGCAACCGTAGCAGCAGCGCGGTTCCGGACTGAAGCGCATTCAACCGCTCGGCCACAACGGCCGGCAGATTATACAATGTTAAACCAATAATTCCATAGCTATGGTGAAAGACTATTCAATATTACGAAAATACTTGTTAATTCCGGCAGACCAAATTGTTCTTCGAAAACGTGTGAAAGGAAATAGGCGTGTTATTATGGAGTACTTACGGTTCGCCAGGTTATTCCTCGGCGGCGTGCTGTATTACATATTGGCTTCTCGACTCGTCTGTCGATGGGAACGGGGATCTAATTCAGAAACGACTCAACACGTCATGAAAACGATATCTTGACTGTGCCGTAAAAGCGCATAGGCCCTGCATGCAAGTAACACCACCACCTGAAAGGACCTGTGTTTATTGTGCGCCGCTTAGCCAATGAAAGAAAGATCAGTGTCTCTAGTGTTTGAAATTGAAAGTTTGTAACGCAGGACGGTTTCGTGAACCTGCGGAATTGTATTTTCGTAGTCATATGGACGTATTTCTACCTGAGAAATAGCTTTCGGGAAGGTTCACACGCAGATTCAAGAAATCGATTTAGTGAGTTCTTGTAATGTTTACGTGGAATTGGTAGGGGGTCACAACTTCTTAACTAATGTTAGATGGAAGTCTGTTGAACGACTTGCAACAGACTGCATCACTCTGCAACAAACCTGCATAAAGCATAAAGCGAGAGGTAAATGACTAGTTGTGGTACCAGATACGGAGTATGTTCATAGATGTAGAAACCTCCAGAATTCTAAAGTAAATTAAGTAACCCCCTTAGCCATTCCTTCTAGAAATTAACTGACACTCTAGGTTCATGGATTAAAAATTCCTATGTTGTCAGGGTAGCGAAATGTGAGAAGACATGCAAAGGATCAATCCTCGGTATAGATACTGCCAAATGACACTCTCCATAAAGAAATGTAATACGTTGCATACAAAGCCCCATTATTTTTCGATCAATCGCTGGAAACAGCACGACCATGCAGTGTGTGTGTATGTGAAATCTTATGGGACTTAACTGCTAAGGTTTTCAGTCTCTAAGCTTACACACTACTTAACCTAAATTACCCTAAGGACAAACACACACACACCCATGTCCGAGGGAGGACTCGAACCTCCGCCGGGACCAGCCGCACAGTCCATGACTGCAGCGCCCGAGACCGCTCGGCTAATCATGCGCGGCGACCGTACAATATCTAGGAGAATGCATCAGAAACGATCTAGTGTGGAATGACTACATAAAACGTGCGTGGGCCACACTGGTCATTGTGGTGGTTCACAGGTACTTACATCAGTCGTCATAACAGTCACAGCGACACAGTTTTATTCGGCTTTTCCCACAACGACATCCAAGAGTACCTATGCTTACGCAAGCAAAATGAAACGTAGTAAATTAACAGGGAAGTTGTTGCTTAAAAACCACCTATTGCTTCATCTGTTACGTTAAATATTAATATTTGCAATACTACATCATTATTTTTCATACACGATATGTACCTACACAACAGAGGCCTGTTTACATCACACTGTTACTTGCCATGCAGCTTTATAAAGGATGTTCCAGGAGGTATGCTCAATATTCAGACATATGGCAGGAACGATCGTTCGAAGCAAAGAAATCTTGTAAACATCGGCTCTAAAGTGCGTTGTTTAAGAGTTATGAGCACTGGTAATGGATATTATATTATTTTTTTTTGTTCTTTTCTTTTTATACATGTAAGCTATAATAAAACCAACGGTAAAATAATAAGTTATTTTGTACCAGCGATAATGTTCGGATATAAACAGAACAAGTAGAGATACACTCTTCAATTGATTAATATCTGTACCTTCACCTTTTTGTCTCTATAAGTAGTAGCGGGCGGACGTATGACGAGTTCCGCCGTGTTAATATTGATCAAAAATGTTTATTCTAACCGTACATTAAAGAAGTGTTCTAAAAGTTATTAGGGAGACGAAGTTTATAAATGGATATTTATATAAATAACCCCATCATTTCGCCCGCGCCGAGAACCCTGCATCAAGAGGATCAAAGCAGACAAGAGGAATTTGCGTGAGTAGAGGAGGGGCGATCCAGTAACAGCATCGTCATCACCAGCTCTAAGCACAGTGGCGATAACGAGAAGTACGTAAACTTAAATGATGAATGATGATCTTAAATGTATTGAATATTGAAGGTCTGTTAATATTAGTGCCAGTTAAAGTTCACTCAGGTATCTGTACCTTCCAATTTCTTTCTATTTTTCTTTCCAATTTTTTTCTAATTATTTAAGCAAGATAATTAATCAGTTTTCATTATATATTATATTTTATGCACCCCCCCTCCTCCCCTTGTTCTTCCACTATTCACACTTCTTCGTCTACGATACTGTGAAACAAACCAGTTCTACTACAAATTACGCTGACGGAAAAACGACAACGCTAATACATAATTAACATAGAGTAATAAAATTTCGGGAATACATTTTTCTAGGTAACACATTTGAGTGATTAACACAGCAAGATCGTAGGTTAATGTACCGGATGATGAAAAAGTCAGTATAAATTTGAAAACTTAATAAACCACGGAATAATATAAATAGAGAGGTAAAAATTGACACACATGCTTGGAATGACATGGGGTTTTATTAGAACCAAAAAAAAAACAAAGTTCACAAAATGTCCGGCAGATGGCGCTGGACGGCAAAACGTCAGTGACTGCGCATGGCAATCGTGTACCAAAGGAGCTGTAATGAGAGAGAGAATCAGATGCGCCAACAGTCGCAGCATGTAGACGTTGCCTGAAAAGGCGCTTTTAGTGAAGCTATATTATCAGAATGGGGAATGTACTAGTTCAGCGTTACGATCCTCCGCCATAGGAAGGGGATTCGAACGGGTAGAGATCCGTTGACAAATGCAGATGTGGCGAGAATGATTTCGAAGTTCGAAGCCACGGGTTGTTTAGACGATAGACCCCGTAGCGGCCGACCGAGCACAAGGCGTAATGCTGCTGAGACAGTTCAGGAAGAAATGGAGACTGCAGCGGGTTCGTCTATGCACGGGGAAGTCAGCGCTCGTGCAGTCGCACGTCGCACCGGCATTCCACACACTGCTGTTTGGTTGGCACTTAGGCGTACCCTCCGATGCTATCCGTACAAAATCCATCGGCATCATGAACTGTTACCTAGTGATTTAGTGAAGCGGAGGGCATTTGCGGTGTGGGCGTTTCAAAACATGGTGGAAGATGACAATTGGTTGAGTAACGTGTTGTGGACCGACGAAGCTCATTTCACCGTCCGAGGGTCTGTCAACGCCCACAACTGCAGAATTTGGGCTACCGAAAATCCTAGAACTGTCGTGGAAACTCCATTGCACGACAAGAAAGTCACGGTATGGGTTGGATTTACCACATCTACCGTTATCGGGCCTTTTTTCTTCGAGGAAATGAGTGATTCTGGTTTTGTAACTGCTATCCTGACGGGTGAGAGGTACGCCGATATGTTACAGAATCGCATCATCCCCAGCCTGGCTGATAAATACCTGCTGGAACGAACGATGTTTATGCAGGATGGCGCTCCACCCCATATTGCTAGACGCGTGAAAGATCTCTTGCGCGCGTCGTTTGGCGCTGATCGTGTGCTCAGCCGTCACTTTCGTCATGGTTGGCCTTACACTTCCCTGTAAACACCATCACCCGCGAACAGCTCACAGAGATATTGACATCATCTACCAAATAATTTATACACAGGTCCGCTGTTTCCATAATTTTGCGATTTAAAAAAAATTAATTCTGTGGCTAGTTGCCCTTCCTGTGCGTCATCCATCTGTGAATCGTGTAAACTTTATTCTGTGTTATCGTAGTTCAGCTGTTCGTGTGTAATATTTTCTGAGGAAGATTGGGGAATAGTCGAGCATTTGCCCAAACTGGCGTGGAAAACCGCCTAAAGGCCAATCAACGGTCGTTAAACAGCCCTGCAGATGTCAGTCTCTATGCATATATTATATCGGAGAATAAAATTTTGCTGCTACAGGTGTCGCAATGAACGTTGACCACAGCAGAGTGCTGTAAATGATAGAGGTGACTGTGCAGTCTTAAGTGTTTGGTCGCAATTCAATCGGTCTACCGTGTACTTTCTATAAGCTCGTGATAATCATTAGCGGCCTTTAATACACTATTATACTGCAGTCGCCTTGTGAGAGGCCTCTGCCAATGCTATGGACAACGCCTTGGAACCGATAGTGAAAGCAAGGTCATGCGCTCACACACACACACACATACGTATACATACGGCACGCGCTGACATCACATCCTGGTGCCACCGAAGGAAACCGTGCCAACAACCGCTCTGCATCCTTCCCAGCCTCGAAGGCATGGACAGAGGCGACAGTCGGTATTGGTCATCAACGACCGCACGCCAGTGTTATCTTGCTGTTTCATAATAGTAATACTGCATTTTCGTAGATGTCACTTAAATTAGACGCTTGAGATTTCCATGTGGCCACAAAGACACGTTCGTGCTGTCGAAGTTGCTCATTACGCAAGGTCATAGTCACATTTTCAGATAGTCGCGGCTCTAAAACAATGACTTGTACATTCCGAACGTTACACAACATTCAAATAACAAAACAAAACGCAATAAACTGGGATGTAAGCTTTTATGAATATTAAGTATCTTTTCATGAAAACGTTACTTTTTGAACTTTTCTACTAAGTGCATAGTTGGGCATATGCGCAGACGACACCGTATGCATGAATATTTTTTTAAGTGGATGAATTCTTAACACAATATATAGATTGAAATTTCTCATCGTAATACATCAGAAGACGCAATCTGTTTTACTTGGAGAAACTGAAGCCAAGATCGTGTAAATGTTTCCCTGTTTATAAAAACCGGTTTCGACAGAATTTGCTGACCTGAAGATGACTGTCGAAACCAGTTTTTGTCAATAAAGATATATTTATGCAAAAAATGGAAATGATCGTGTGGCATTGTTGGCCGGGAGGCCCCATGCGGGGGAGTTCGACCGCCGTATTGCAAGTCCTTTTTAGTTGACGCCACTTCGGCAACTTCTGGATCAATGATGATGAAGGACACACAACACCCAGTCCCCTGCCAGGAATCGAATCCACACCCCTTGCGTGGTAGGCGGAAACGCTACCTCTACGCTACGGTGGCGGAAATATTTATGCAATCCTGGCTTTAGAACGTTTTTACCAAAACATAAAGTGAATTATCACACTTCATAGTAACGCAGGTGTTAGATTTAATTAGATTCATTCTCCATTTTATAGACTCCTAATGAGGGCATCCTTACTGATATGGAACGTGTTAGCTGTTGAATAACTCAGCCAGCACATCACTACAAAAGCAGGTATTTGCTCGGCCTACTCAGTTCTGTGCATGCTTAAGATACGTATTGCGAAGCAGACAGATATACAATTTTGTTTAGTAGTATCTACCTTGTTTGTTTCTGAATAGAGAAATCACATAATATATTATTAGAAATTTACAGCAGTAAAATAGCGTTAATAACTCTACTGCGCACTCGTGTTCAGTCGTTCATCTGTTGAGTATTGGCCAATGGATGCGACATCATAAATCGAGTAAATCGAGTGTCATCTCAGTGGAAGGCCTTTACCAGGGTTGTGGTGGGAGCCTCGCAAGCGTTCTTAAGCTTGGCATATCGTAATGCAGGCGTCGGCCACGATTAATCAGTTGGTCTACTGAAATTTGCTTATTCACTGCTGCCCTGTTACAGGGCCTTTTTATATCCCTAGGGACACAAGCGCCCCCTTGAAGGGCCAAGTCGAGAGTGGCGCAACGGGCTCCAAAGTGCATCATTTATACAGGGGATGTCTCACAACAAAATGCGAAAACTGACACGAGCGAAAGTATGGGATAATAGACGAAGGAATGTTTCAGTAAATAAGGATCGACAAACGAGCAGTTTGCGAGAAATTGCGAATCAATGTTTACTAGTTGCCACTGACTTCAAATGTTTTCTTAGCATGACTGTATTTCAAATGTAGAGTTTTCAGTTACGTTTACACCTAACTGGGCCCAAATTTCACTCAATTTTATGCAGCTTTGTGAAGACATTGCAAGTGGTCGTCTGCCTCGATTCCCTTTAAGTGCGAGAGACGTTCAACACGTAATGCAATACATTTTTCTCTCGGCCGGTTTCGGTTGAAAAAAAGCGGAAATTGTTGTGTGACGTCGTGGAATATTCCCGCTTCAGCCCATACAGTTTGATGAAGTTGCGATACGTGTCAGTGCTATATGTAGCCTTCAAAATGGCTTCGGTAACGGAAATGCTTTCCAAGCAGAGGCCTGTCATTGAGTTTGGCGGAAAACCAGAGCATAGCGAATATTTATAGGGGCTTGCAAAATGTCTGCGGAGACCTGATATTGAACTAAAGCACTGTAAGTCGTTGAGAGAGGCGTCAAGTCCGCAGCTCGTGGTCGTGCGGTAGCGTTCTCGCTTCCCGCGCACGGGTTCCCGGGTTCGATTCCCGGCGGGGTCAGGGATTTTCTCTCCCTCGTGATGACTGGGTGTTGTGTGCTGTCCTTAGGTTAGTTAGGTTTACATAGTTCTAAGTTCTAGGGGCTGATGACCATAGATGTTAAGTCCCATAGTGCTCAGAGCCATTTGAACCATTTGAGAGGCGTCAAGTCATCAACACGACGTGGTCGCGCAAACCCGCCCGATCTCCTGCGTGCCGGCCGGACGCGCACAGCTGTGATTCCAGCAATGTTGGGACGTGCGGACACTGTCGTTCGAAACGATGGACCTGATCTCAGTCAGACACCTCGCTGTTCAACTGGACGTCTCTGTTGGTTGTACTGGCACACTCATCCACCACTGGGGGTACTCGAAGATGTGTGCCCGCTGAGTTCCTCGCCGCGAAACAGAAAACCATAAAAAGCAACGAAGGGCCATCTGTGAGGGACTGCTTGCACGGTCTACAAGGCTGCCCGAGCACGTGGAACACGTGAGGCAATACTGACCTTACGACTTATCTTAGAAGAAAGATTAAGGAAAGGCAAACCTACATTTCTAGCATCTGTAGACTTAGAGAAAGCTTTTGACAATGTTGACTGGAATACTCTCTTTCAAATTCTAAAGGTGGGAGGGGTAAGATACAGGGAGCGAAAGGCTATTTACAATTTGTATAGAAACCAAATGGCAGTTATAAGAGTCGAGGGACATGAAAGGGAAGCAGTGGTTAAGAAGGGAGTAAGACAGGGTTGTAGCCTCTCCCCGATGTTATTCAATCTGTATATCGAGCAAGCAGTAAAGGAAACAAAAGAAAAATTCGGAGTAGGTATTAAAATCCATGGAGAAGAAATAAAAACCTTGAGGTTTGCCGATGACATTGTAATTCTGTCAGAGACAGCAAAGGACCTGGAAGTGCAGTTGAACGGAATGGACAGTGTCTTGAAAGGAGGATATAAGATGAACATCAACAAAAGCAAAACGAGGATAATGGAATGTAGTCGAATTAAGTCGGGTGGTGCTGAGGGAATTAGATTAGGAAATGAGACACTTAAAGTAGTAAAGGAGTTTTGCTATTTGGGGAGCAAAATAACTGATGATGGTCGAAGTAGAGAGGATATAAAATGTAGACTGGCAATGGCAACGAAAGCGTTTCTGAAGAAGAGAAATTTGTTAACATCGAGTATAGATTTAAGTGTCAGGAAGTCATTTCTGAAAGTATTTGTATGGAGTGTAGCCATGTATGGAAGTGAAACATGGACGGTAAATAGTTTGGACAAGAAGAGAATAGAAGCTTTCGAAATGTGGTGCTACAGAAGAATGCTGAAGATTAGATGGGTAGATCACATAACTAATGAGGAAGTATTGAATACGATTGGGGAGAAGAGAAGTTTGTGGCACAACTTGACCAGAAGAAGGGATCGGCTGGTAGGACATGTTCTGAGGCATCAAGGGATCACCAATTTAGTATTGGAGGGCAGCGTGGAGGGTAAAAGTCGTAGGGGGAGACCAAGAGATGAATACACTAAGCAGATTCAGAAGGATGTAGGTTGCAGTAGGTACTGGGAGATGAAGAAGCTTGCACAGGATAGAGTAGCATGGAGAGCTGCATCAAACCAGTCTCAGGACTGAAGATCACAACAACAACAACAAGTTTAGGGGACTGATAACCTTAGATGTTGAGTCTCATAGAGCTTAGAGCCATTTGAACAATTTGCAAACGAACTTCTTCTTCTCCATGACAGCTCAAAGCCTCACACAAGTGTGCGCAGCCGTGTGGCGCTCACAGAACTTAATTGGGTTAACTTCCTCATTCAAACTACAACCTGGATCTCGCACCTTCCGACTTCTATCTGTTTGGCCCAACGAAGGATTCACTCTGAGGGAAGCAGTACGTGGATGATGGGGAGGTTACTGACGCAGCAAGACGTCGGCTCCGACTTCGACCAGTAGAGTGTGCAAGCAGGCTGTTTAGGTTTTTATGTTGGTGACGCCACGTAGCGCTCTGTATGAAAATCACTGACTGTGCTGTGTGCAATCTGTGGCTGGTTTGCATTGTTGGAACATTTGCTATTGTAGTGTTGGGCAGTTGGATGTGAACAGAGCGTAGCGTTGCGCAGTTGGGGCTGAGCCGCCAGCAGTGATGGATATGGGGAGAGAGATGGCAGAGTTTTGAGAGCGGACGATCTGGACGTGTGTCCGTCAGAAAAAGGAAATTTGTAAGACTGGATGTCATGAACTGATATATATAATGACTTTTGAACACTATTAAGGTAAATACATTGTTTGTTCTCTATCAAAATCTTTCATTTGCTAACTATGCCTATCAGTAGTTAGTACTTTCAGTAGTTAGAATCTTTCATTTAGTTGGTAGTATCGGCGCTCGCCGTATTGCAGTAATTCGAGTAACGAAGATTTTTGTGAGGTAAGTGATTCATGAAGGGTATAGGTTATTGTTAGTCAGGACCATTCTTTTGTAGGGATTATTGAAAGTCAGATTGCGTTGCGCTAAAAATATTATGTGTCAGTTTAGTGATGATCAGAATAAGTAAAGAGAAAACTGTTTGAGTACGTTGAGTTTTGCTCAACTGTTTGAAAATCATATAATGTAAGAGGTTTATCAGCACAGTCATTCTTAATTTTTCTAAGGGGATGTTTCAAGTGTAATCACTCTGTCATGCAGGTCCTCCTAATAAGGTGGTGTAAGGCCGGCGCACAGAACAGAGAAGATGTTGAAAAATAGGGTTTTATAGCCAAAAGAGTGGGAAATAATATGGTGTTGAAGCATAACATGATGTACGGAATCCGATCAGTGGTGCGGGGTAATATAGAAAGTTGCAGGGACTTCATTACTTGTTCTCGGATGGCAAGCGCATATATGACGATGTTACGATGTGCTTAATGCACAATACGGTCATTATCCCTTGTGGAGCTTTGATGCGGTCGGCTCGAACCTTGACGGCGAGTACACCTGCACCTTACTTTGTCGTGCATCCCAACACTGGACCACTGTAACAGCTGGATGTTCCACCAATACGGATATTGTACAATTCAATCAGCCGGCGAAATGGAGACCCACAATGAGACCCCTTTCAAATTCTGTCAGATGCTGATAACGCTGTCTCAAATGAGTACGCGGCATCTCCGTGTCCGTGACAGAGACCGCTCACCACCTGACGCTGTCTACGCCCCTCGTAGGCCTGGTAACAACACTAAACACGAATATCACTAATGCACTTGTGTCCGTTGTATTTGTAAGAGAGAACTGCAACTATTATCTTTTACATGCCCGCGCATGGTGTGTGCGTGTGAGTAGTGACATTGACGTCCGAAGTGTCTTCTGGGCGCTTCACTTCCTATGCCAGGAAGTGTAGATAAGGAACAGCGGAGGGCCTTTAACACTTCCTGGGGAACCCCAGATGTCGCTTCTGTTTCGCTAGATGACTTCCTATCAATTAGTACGAACAGTGACGTTTCTGTCAGGAAATCACGAATCCAGTCGCACAACTTAGATGATACTGTGTGTGTCGTTGTTATTGCTTGCAAGCCTCTGCGTCTCCCAGCAACTACTGCAACCTATATACGTCTCAATCTGCTTACTGTTTTCGTCTCTTGGTTCAAATGGTTCAAATGGCTCTGAGCACTATGGGACTTAACATCTGTGGTCATCAGTCCCCTAGAACTTAGAACTACTTAAACCTAACTAACCTAAGGACATCACACACATCCATGCCCGAGGCAGGATTCGAACCTGCGACCGTATCAGTCGCGCGGTTCCGGACTGCGCGCCTAGAGCCGCTAGACCACCGCGGCCGGCTCGTCTCTTGGTTTCCCTCTACGACTTCCCTCCCCCCCCCCCCCCTCAAATAGTAAATTGGTGATTCTTTGATGTCATAGAAGGTGTTCTGTCGCTTCTTTTAGTCGAGTTATGCCACATACTTCTTTCCTCACCAGTCCCATTCAGTATCTTCTCATTAACTAGCCGATCTAGCCATCTAATCTTCAGCATTGCCACTTTGTAGTGCCACTTTTCAAAATTATCCTCTCTTCTTCTCTGAACTTCCTATGGTCCACGTTTCACTTTCGTCCAAGGATATACTCCAGACAAATACCTTCAGAAAGGACACTTTGTAACCTTCCCGTATAAATAAAATAAAATAAATTAAATTTGGATAATTAAGTTCGACGTATGAAAACTGATAAATCTTAACTCATGAAAAACTGATTAATTTTGACATAAGCAGCGCTACGTCATGGCCCTGTGAAATCAACCTGAATCTGTCCGTGAGAAATAAACTGAAAAATTCTTACCTCGTGATGGCGTCGCCGGATAACGCTGTCTATATAACTGCTCGGAAGTGGCGCAGCTTAGTGCAATGCTGGCCTATCTACTAATACTGGATAACATTTGTCTGAGATCTGAATTACGAGAAGAACTGACTTAAGTTAGTGACACAGCTGCACAACGGGTCGTATGATTACTAAGGAACACATGACTATGGTCTAACAAAAATTCTGGAATATTTTAATTTGGGTAAATGACTGGATCGGGACTGGCAATGACTTGAGGGGATATTATACTTTTATAGTTTACTGGTGAAAACAATTATATTCATTCCATGGTATCATTTAGCTCTGCGGCTGATCACAATTATTATTCAGTTCCATATAATAAAATTTTACAGTTTGTTCTGCAATGTGATTTTTAACAACTACTAACTATAAACGGCGCTGTACAGCGACAAACTACAACTACACTGTAGCAGCGAGCGACTGCAACTGCCTCAAAGACTGCTCTGACCTGCGACTCTGTTGCAGCTCTCTTTTGACAGGGGCAAGTTGTTTTATGTCTCAGGCAGTGCCTGTGAATTGTCGTTCTAGCAAAGTGAGCAATACATCGAGATTACATTTGCGCCAGCAGGGTGGTGAACCCCTTACAACTTAAATTTTTAATCGATGTTCATAGGAGATGATAATCTGTAGGCAAGCAGTATTATTAGAAGCTTCTTCTGAAGAATGGTGTCGAAAGCCTTCAGGAAATATACAACTTGAGACATCCTGTCGATAACACTCTTTACTGCGCGTGAATAAAGAGTTAGTTGTATATCACAAGAAGGAGTGTACGGCATATATGTGGTTGTAAGGTTTCCTACCGTTATTACGAACCCTCAACTCACGAAAATTTATTATAATTCAAGTGATCATGATGAATAGGGTACTGAAATGAAATATTCCTCTTTCAAGACTTGGTTTATTACAAAGCCAACACGTAAATTCCCAGAATTAGCATACAGATCAAATTTAAAAAAAGTGAAACAAAATACGCAGGCAAAGTTATTGAAGGAGAAGAAGATCGGGCTAAAACGATAGCTACCTCAAGGTAATAGCAACAACGTCTTCTATCTACATGTGAGATACTGACCGAGATTGTGAAACGCTAGTTGAACGTCAATGTGACATAGATTGGTTGAAATACAGGACTGCAGCTCAGGTGGACTCGCTGCAGTGAAACTGAGTCCTCAGACAAAGATTGCTAATAGGCCCGGGCCGCCCACATGCTCAACACTGAACTGCCCAACGTGTGATGTGGAGACCAAAGGTGCGCTACTACAAAGGGCATTGTCAGGGCACTGTCGCTCCGAGATGTGCAGAGAACCACGGCTGGCATGCCAAAGACAAATCGACTGTCCTCTGTGGCGGCTCTTCCCCAATTTGCCGAGCGTACAGCGTACCTCGGCCGAACAGCCCACTCCATCCTCTATGGTGGACATCCACCGAACGCCACGAAAATCTCTCCTCTCTTACTCCCTCGGCACCAGATTCATGTGGAGTCGCTAAAAATTGTCCCCTCCAATGGCCAAGCTGCTGGGGCAAATTGCGCCAATGGCGTACTTACAACACTGCGTCAGAACTCCCTCCTAGACACCGAATAGCGGTTGTTGTGTCCCAGCCAAATGGAAAGTCGAATTAATTACAACTTAGAAGATTTATTCTGAAAATAAGGTGAAACATAACTCAGCGTAATCACTGGTGTCCAGCTCCGTAGCCAAAGTTCATTTCCCGTAAGCACTACCACACTAACAGCGTCGCACTGAGAGGAGACCTGCTCTGTACTCCAGAAGACCCGCCACACCCCCCTTTCCGGGCTACGACGACGCTACTTAGTCACGTGGGGCTGCTCCAGCGTTATGACTGCTCCATCTCTTGTGGAGACCCCACTGTGAACACTTGGAAGAACGCCGCGCTGCAGCACTGGCACACGGTGCTCGAGAAGGCGGTGGCCGCGTCTTACGTACGGCGACCGCGCTATATGAACGCACTGCACAACAGCGGTATTCTTCAACGAATAAGTGTGCTGCCAAAATCTATGCTCTCCTCCGCTTAACTTGGCGCCAGAGAAACGCGGGTGCGTTCCACGCCTGCGGCAGACAATACTCTCCTCCCCAGAGCAAGTATAAGGCTCAAAGCCAGTCTGTTAGCCGCGCACCCGAGGTGTACGATTTGCTTCCGGAATGCAGGCCGTGGCCGTTGTCCTGCTGGAAACGGGCCGCCCTCATGGGCCGACTTTATGGCGAGAGGCCACCGCCTGCACTCACAAGAAAAGCGGTCAGACTTTTGCAGAAGCCCAAATGCTTTCCTGGAAGAGCCAACGGCTATTTCTTTGACCTCTCCCGCCCTGGCCACATCTCGCTGCCGTCCTCGCCGACAAAGAAAAAAATGCTCGTACAACAACTTTTATTGCTAGCGACAAACAAACTTTCTCATTTCCTGTTATACCTACAATTACTCGTCCTGAGGGCTCGCTACGTAGCTGACACGGCTACAATGTCTTTGTAGGGACTACGTAGTCAACAAGCGGTAAAAGATGGCGTGCCCAAAGGGTCGCTACTTTTCATTATGTCTGTTCTTTCGGACATGTCTGGAAGAGCAGACAACATTTTGATCCAGCCATTATCAATCAAGACATAAAGGAATTACGATATGTGGCTCCTAGTGTGCATTTGTTTACATCAAAGGGGAAAATTAAAATTTGTCAGAATATCTGCGTAGTAAAGAGAAGACCTAGGTTCGAATACTGGTCTGGCACAAATTTTCACCTTTAACATCACTCACAACCATGCGAGAGACGGACGCTACATGTCGGACCAGGTTTAAATCCCTTCCTTCTTTTATCTTCACACAGCGGAAACACTGCATTACACTACGCAAACTCTAATTATAGTCACCTACCCACACAGATACATGCCTGACAAAACTGTAACACGTTGCGAAGAGAAGTTACATTTGTTTGCAAAAGAACAAAAACCCTTCGAATTAGGTGACTGAACCTACCAGTCAGGGTTTTCCAGCTAACCATGCCATACTACTTTCATTCATCGTGATATCACAGCTGTGTGTACAGGTAAATTGCTGGGGTTTCTTCCGAGTGCAAATCTGTGGCCTCAGTGAGACTGAAGTTGGTTTCATGTTCCATGCCTCATTTTGTACGATAAATCGTAATGATATGTAAGGACTCATTTTACATTCACATCACAAATTAATTTGTAAACATGGCTACATGCTGAATATTTATAAAGTTTACTTTTGTTTTTATTTTATTTTTTTTATGTACAGATATGACTTAGTAATTTCTACCCATCACAATTCCCACGCACAACCATTTACACACTACACTAGAAACTGTTCAGCGGAACAGAAAGAGTTGTCAACAAGAACCTTTTTCAGTTTGTTTTCAAATTTTTACTTTGCTGTCTGTCAGACATTTTATATCACTAGGTAACTGTTCAAAATTTTTTGTTGAGTCTCGTGCGCCCCGTTTTATGCTAAAGACAACATGAACTTGGAGTGCTGAATGTCTTTTTTCCTTCTCCCTCAAATTAAGGCCTGTGTTTGATACTAGTAGCCTTTTCTTGGCCAGTAACGCCATTTTTGCCTGTGCTTGTCTGCTTTTGATGTCCTTGTTCCTTCCATCATGGGTTATTTTGCTGCTTAGCTAGTGGAATTTTAATTTCATGTTCTTCGTGAACATTAATCCAGATGTTAAGTTTCTCACTGTTCTCATTTCTGCTACTTCTCTTTACTTTCATCTTTCTTCGATTTACTCTTAATCCATATTCCGCACCCATCAGACTGTTCATTCCATTCAGCAGATCATGTAATTCTTCTTCATTTTCAACCAGAATAGCAATGCTATCAGCGAATTGTATCACTGATATGCTCCTGCACCTCAAATTTTAATTCCACTCCTGAATTTTTTTTTTATTTCTGTCATTGCTTCTTCTATGTACAGACTGAACAGTAGGGGCGAAAGACTACATATATTCCTGTCTTACACCCTTTTTAATCCGAGCACTTCGTTCGTGGTCTATTCTTGTTGTTCTCTCCTGACTCTTATACATATTGTATTTGTCCATCTCTCCCTAGAGTTTGCGCCTATTTTCCTCAGAATTTCGAACGTCTTTCACCATTTGACATTGTCAACGCTTTTTCGAGGTCGACAGGTCATGTGAATGTGTATAAATTTTTCTTTACTCTTGCTTCCATTATCAACCGCAACGTCAGAATTGCCTCTCTCGTGCTTTTACCTTTTCTAAAGCCAAACTGATCGTCATCTAATGCATCCTCCATTTTCTTTTCCATTCTTCTGTATATTATTCTTACCAGCAACCTGGACGCATTATCCGTTAAGCTGATTGTGCTATAATTTTCGACTTGACAGCTCTTGCAGTCTTCGGAATTGTGCGGATGATATTTTTCATAAGATGGTCTGCCGCCAGACACATAC
Source organism: Schistocerca cancellata (assembly GCF_023864275.1). Taxonomy (NCBI): domain Eukaryota; kingdom Metazoa; phylum Arthropoda; class Insecta; order Orthoptera; family Acrididae; genus Schistocerca; species Schistocerca cancellata. The sequence continues at coordinate 504,590,641 of NC_064631.1, forward strand.
ATTCTACACACCAACGTAAATAGTCGTTTTGCTGCCACTCCCTCAGTGATTTTAGACGTTCTGCTGGAATATTATCTATCCCTTCTGCTTAATTTAATCTTAAGTCTTCTAAAACTCTTTTAAATTCTGATTCTAATACTGGGTCCCCTCCCTCTCTTCTAAATCGATTCCTATTTTTCTCTTTTATCGCATCAGACAAATCTTTCCCTTCATAGACGCCTTCGATGTACTCTTTTCATCTATCAACTTTCTCCTCTGCATTTAACAGTGGAATTCCCGTTACACTCTTCATGTTACCAACCTTGCTTTTAATTTCACCGAAGGTTGTTTTGACTTTCCTATATGCTGAGTCAGTCCTTCGACAATCATTTGGTTTCCGATTTCTTCACACTTTTCATACGGCTATTTCGTCTTAGGTTCCCTGCACTTTCTATTTATTTCATTCCTAAGTGACTTTTATTTCTGTATTCCTGAATTTTTCTGAATATTTTTGTACTTCCATCTTTCATCGATGAACTGAATTACTTCTTCTGTTACCCATGGTTTCTTTCCTGTTTCCTTCTATGTACCTATGTTTTTCTTTCCAGCTTCTGTGATTGCCCTTTTTAGAGATATCCATTCTTCTTCAACTGTACTGTCTACTGAGCTATTCATTACTGCAGTATCTATATATAGCCTTATAGAACTTTAAGCATCTTTCTGCATCCCATAGTACTTCCTTATCCCACTTCTTTGCGTGTTGATTCTTCCTGATCAATCCCTTAAACTTCGATCTACTCTTCATCACTACTACTCGTACATTGTGTTCTGAGTCTATATCTGCTCCTGGGTACGCCTTACAATGCAGTATCTGATTTCGGAATATCTGTCTGACCATGAGGTAATCCAGCTGAAATCTTCCCTTATCTCCCGGCCTTTTCCATGTACACCTCCTCCTTTCGTGATTCTTGAATAGAATATTCGCTATTATTAGCTGAAATTTATTGCAGAACTCCATTAGCCTTTCTCCTCTGTCATTTCTGGTACCAAGTCCATATTCTTCCGTAATCCTTCCTTCTGCTCCTTCCCCTACAACAGCATTCTAGTCCCCCCTGACTGTTAGATTTTCATCTCCCTTTACGTACTGCATTACCCGTTGAATATCCTCATACACTTTCTCTGTCTCTTCATGTTCAGCTTACGACGTCGGCATGTATTCCTGAACTATCGATGTTGCAGTTGATTTGCTGCCGATTCTGATGAGAACAACCCTATCACTGAACTGTTCACAGTAACACACTCTCTGCCCTACCTTCCTACTCATAACGAATCCTACTCCCTTTACATCATTTTCTACATTTTTTATATTACTCTATACCTGTCTCACCAGAAATCCTTGTCTTCTTTCCATTTCACTTTACTGCCCCAACTACATGTAGATTGAGCCTTTCATTTCCCTTCCCAGATTTTCTAGCTTTCCTACCAAGTTCAAGCTTCTGACCAGTGGCAGATTTACATATAGGCCCACTAGGCACGGGCCTAGGGGCGGCACCATAAGGGGGGCAGCAATTTTTGCTCTGTACTCATGTTGACCTTTTGTATTTTAAAATAACTGCGCTTACAAATGACAAAATTTTTTAATACTATCAAACAACTTGCTAGTTTAAATAAGCCTTAAGAACGAAATTCGACAATACAAGCTTGGAAATAGACATAGTTTACTTGGTAAATGAATGGAAATTTAACATTGGGTTTCTGTTTGGTATCATCTTCATGATTGTTCAAAATATTTTGAAGTAAGCTGTCAGGTCGGCAATCTACAATACAGTGTTTGAAACTTTATCATTCCGAGAATGTTGTCGGCTTCTATTTAACCCTACCATATTTTCCCCGTGAAAATACCGGGACCCATGAAAAGCTGTGATAAACTAATCAGCGGTTTCTTAAATACTGTAACATGTGTGGACCTAAGTACGTAAAGCCCGACTCTACTTATATTTCTTGTAGAAATTACGTGGAAGTATCAAGTCAACCCTCCATTACTGTAATTAATGTGAAAGCTCTGTGGTCTTGACTATCTGATCTTTGATTTAATGACACCCGTTTAACAAAACATGTTGCTACTGGGAATGTTTTACATTTTTAAACACATGTTTATACCAAAAGAACATGAGCGGAATGTCTAATAATGTGTGAAATACACTTCACAACAGTTTAAAAATTTTATTTATTTATTTAGTTACTTTTTTTGGCGAAAAAAGAAGAAGAGACCAACTTTCGTTTGTCTCATTTATTTTGTTGCTGCCTGCACGATATCAAAGCTCCCACTCTGTGCAATCGAATAGTAGGCCTACGTGCCATTGCAAATTTTATATTAAACTTCTTAACTAAGCTTTTTTTCTTCGAGGAAAGGTTATTTTTATTTTATGTTGGAACAAAAGGTGCATTTGCGTGTAGACATAACAGCAGTGTTCACACAAATGATAGCACACCACATCAACTGCCAACAAGACTACTTAAACTTTGTAGTCTGTCTTCTCTGCCCACAGAAACCGCTAAAATGTTATAAGAATAAGTGGGATAAGAGCCGATCTAGCACACCTCACTGCAAGAAATTACGAAAATTATTTGCTATTTAAATTAGAAAGACAGTGTCAAGAATATTCAGAACATATTTGCGTCCCAACTAAAATTCCGGCGACGCGGGAAACAGAAGCCAAAAAAGGGACTGTCACGATTCTTTACGAGATGAATTCCAGCCAGCAGGTGTGCTTCCACTGTTCACCGACAACAGAGAAATAGGCAACAATGAAATTAAAATATTCTGCATTGTCGTTCTTTCGTAGGACAGTTACGTCGAGTAATCCGAGTTGGTCAGTTCATCGCTCCGGTTGAAAGGAAAAATCTTTGTGCTCGAGGGCCGTGTTTAAAGTAAAAAGCTCATGTGCGGTGCAGTACGATTGGAACTGCATACAGTCTTACTTTCTTTCCTTTCACAATTTTTTTGCGTTTGTTTTAACTGTTGGTTGACAATTTTGTAAGTGCCTTAACTTGAATAACAGTGAAAAAAGCAAACGTGCATTATTAAATGGAGCACCATTTCGGAAATTATCGAAGGAAAGGCGAGAACGAGAAGCCGATGACCTAACAACGCTTGGCAGAGTAGATAAATTTTTCGCAAAAAAATGTTGCTGGGTCGACTTCGAGTTCAAGTAGTACGGATGATATTTCTGGCACTGCAGCTGTTGTAAAAGAAGTAAATACAGACGAAAAAAAAGTTAAAAATGGAGGAAAGGAAATTGTTCCTGATTTCGAGTTTCACGAAAAACTAAGTGTCGAGTCAGACATTACAAAAAGAAATAACTTCGTTCGTGATGATCCTGCAGAATGGTGTGTCAATGAATCAACAGTCGACATTCTGATTTTTGTAATTAAAGAAGATCACTAGGCGATAAAACCAGGTATTTGAACAAAAATGTATTTTACCGTAAACTTTTAAATGGTGAATCAACTTTGCGTAATTTTCTAATATACTCCTGTAGGACCGCTGCTGTTTTTTGTGCACCATGTAAACTGTTCGGATGTAAGGCCGCAAATGCTACTAATGGTATAATTCACTTGAACACAAAAATTCTGAGTTATCACTCTTAACAAGAGAAAAGTCACTTGGAACAATAGATAACCATTTCGAGTCATATGTCGAGACAGAAAAAATGTATTGGCGCAGTGTGTTGAGAAGGGTGTTGGCAAAGTAGTGAAGAAGCTAACAAGTCGTGGACTTCCCCTATGTGGACACGTTGAAAGATTCCATTCATTACATAATGGTCAATTTATGATGTCTCTTGAACGTATAGCCAAGTTTGATCCTTGTCTCGCAGAGCACATTGAAGTATATGGAAATCCAGGGCAGGGACATACAAGTTATCTTTCTTCAACAATCTGCGATGAAATAATAGAGCTTCTTTCTGGTCGAATAAAAAGAATTATCGTAAGTGAAATAAAAAAGGTCAAATATTTCTCTATAATAGTAGATTCTACTGCGGGCGTTTCACATATTGATCAACTGTCTTCCATATTAAGATGTGTGAACGAGAATGGTGAACCTGTTGAACGTTTCCTTCTGTTTTTACCAAATCCGGTACACAAGTCCGAAAACTTAGCTGAGGCCGTACTAAAAGCCCTGTTTACAAATTCCATTGATATTACTGACTGTAGAGGCCAGTCATATGACAACGCGAGCAATATGTCAGGACCCTACAATGGTTTGCAAGCACGCATTAAAGAACGAAATCCGAAAGCACATTATGTGCCTTGTGTAGCACATACTTTGGATTTAGTCGGCACTAGTGCTGCAAGCTGTTGTCGGGAAGCTTGTTCATTTTTCAGCGTAGTGCAAAACCTTTATAATTTTTTCTCTGATTCTACACAGCGCTGGGATAAACTTCTTTTTTCTTGAAACCAAGAATCAAAACGGTAAAAAGTCTATCAAAAAGACGTTGGTCAGCAAGAGAGGAAGCGTGTGTAAGTGTATATGAAAAGTGGGAGGGCGTTATCAGTGCCCCCACACATATTGCCAATAACACGTTCGAAAAACCACTTGTGCGAAATAAGGCTTCAGCTTTGTTGAATCAACTCAGCAGACTATAAACAGTATTCATGTTGACAATTTGGAAGGACGTACTCCAGAGATTTGATAGTGTAAATCTGAAATTGCAAAGTGTAAATATTGATACCAAAATAGTGCATGAATTATATGAAGGATTTAGGATTTATTGCATGAATGCACCTATAAAAGATCACGAAAACGCAAACTTCATGATGACGAAGAAGCGGACTCTGATGTTTTTCTGACTGGATGAGAAAAATATAGAGTCGAAACGTTTCTCCCAGTACTCGACAACTTGAACACCGAATTAGTGGGGAGGAAGGAAAGCTACAGAACACTGTTGTACTCCCTCACAGTTTTCAGTAACCTTAAGAACAGTTCACCTGACGATATTGCCGAACGTGCAGCAAAACTCCAAGCGTCGTATGACGCAGATTTACAGCCTCCCTTCCCTAGTGAATGTGTGCATTTCGCGGAACTTTTGAAATCTTCTGAGATTAGTGCTATACCAGTCGAAACGAGTAAATTTTATTAAAAGAGAGTCACAGTCCGTGTTTCCGAATGTTGACATTCCTCTTAGAATATTTCTACGTATGGTACTTACAAATTGTTCAGCAGAACGCTCGTTTTCGGCTCTTAAAAGACTGAAATGGTACCTACGTTCAATTTTGTTTGAGGAGAAATTGAGCGCCTTGTCCATTCTTCACATCGAAGCCGACCTCCTAACTGATAACCGTCTTAACTACGAAGATATGATCGAGTTTTCTGTCGTCAAAGCTAGACGCAGACTTTGCTGACTTTTGAGTTTGTTTATTTATTCATATTACTTTTAAAAATTTAAGATTATAATGTGATTTTTATTATAACTTAGAGCACTTTCATTGAATTTACAATCCACGTATTACCTGTTTATTTTACAATTACCGATGGCATAACGCGGAACTAAACCTCGTTTACATGCAGACGTGACCTAAGGCGCCCGACAATACTAAACAATACTCGAATCACCCAGGCCGCTCAGCGCTATACAGTCAAGTCACACTGGTACTGTAGTATATTACAACTGCTGCGTATTCCTGGCGTCGGCTGAAATGTAGAGTTATCGCGGAAATATACGTTATTGGAGAGTACGCTCAGATGAAAAAGTGTTAATAAATAACGTAGTACAGTTCTGTCGATATATATGTAAAAGCTTTGCTAATACCGTTAGAAAGAGCTATGGTGAAAGCAGTAGCTGCAGTACAAAACTGTTCAACCCTTACCTGGAGTAAAGGTATTGTGTACACTTATTATGCAGCATCTAGCTACACAGACCGCAATGCTTTACACGTTAATTAATAGATTATAAAACAAATTTGACTTTTCGACACTAGTCTGTAAAAGTATGCAATAGCAAATCCAGTTCTGTATTTGTTCGTCTGTATTTAATGATTAGTTCGTGCACCGAAATCTCTATTTCACTTTCATTTCTTACGCTTTCCTATAGATTCACGTATTAATACCGAACGTGTGTTTTTTATCTGCTACACATTCAAGTTGTTAAATCATAAAACGACAGTTTAATTTTAACTTTGAACGCATCTCTGTAAAAGTACGTATTAATTTCTTGTGTATGACACGTTCGCTTCAACCTTTAGAACGTAACACAACTTTTTTTTATTTTTCATTTTCAACGGTTTTGTGTAAAAGAACATATTAAAAGTGAATGTATAACAAAAATCCGTTGTTACACGCTCTGCTGAATTTTTAGGCCATAAAAGATAAGTTATTTCTCTTGTGCTCGTTTCTGTTGTCTTTTGACAGAAGGATGTGTTAACACAGTGACTGTTTTAAGTTTATTTTATCCGCTGCCGTACACCCAATACAGTTCAGGAACCATATTACATTTTGATTGAGCGCGACTAGACCGCTGACGCGTCCTTCAGAACAATGAATAGCAGAGTACGGAAACAACGCCGGCAGTTGTGACCGAGCGGTTCTAGGCGCTTCAGCCCGGTACCGCGCTGCTGCTACGGTCGCAAGTTCGAATCCTGCCTCGGGCATGGTTGTGTGTGCTGTCCTTAGTTCAGTTAGGTTTAAGTAGCTCTAAGTCTAGGGGACTGATGCCCTCAGATGTTCTCAGAGCCATTTGAACCACTTGAACGGAAACAACTCACAGCGCTTCAACCCAAAACGGCAACTGTGAAGTGATCGAGTAATAGTTATTTTTCAAAACATTTTTTTTTTGGGGAGGGGGGAGGGTGCTCATATAATATGGTGTGCCTAGGAGCTCAAAATTTTTAAATGCGCCCCTGCTTTTGACATTCCACGTTCAGGCTCGCAGATCGTTATCCTTTCGTTGGTTATTCAGTCTCTTTCTCGGGATCGGTTCCCCACTGGCAGCCCCTCCCGGAGATCCGAATGGTGGACTATTTCGGAATCTTTTCAAAATGGTTCAAATGGCTCTGAGCACTGTTGAACTTAACTTCTGAGGTCATCAGTCCCCTAGAACTTAGAACTACTTAAACGTAACTAACCTAAGGACATGACACACATCCATGCCCGAGGTAGGATTCGAACCTGCGACCGTAGCGGTCGCTGACAGAAAGAGGGTGACTTCTTATGCCGGAAGTCTTCGGCCGCCAGTGCTGATTGTTATACAAAATTTCAATGATGGTGGTGTTCCAAGCCGGGGCCGAGGACGTTTTGATTACTAATCGAAGACGCTACCCCCAGACTACGCGTGCAAGCGCCTCAATGTCTTGAATACCGACTCTTTAATAAGTTTGAAGTTTCCACCATATTCATTATTTTCTTACGATGCGTCACACTTTGCGTAGGTGTAGCACCCGTAGATGTGCAGAACTGAATTTGTCGAGTTTTTCTAAAATTGAGTGAGAGACCATTCGCAGAAAACCAGTAAATGATTCATTTAACAACTTTGTTTACCATTTCTTCTGTTTCCGTATAAATGCTTGGATTTATTATAGCAGTAGAGTCATCCGCAAAAAGAACTAATTCTTCGTGTTGTGTATTAGACGGAAAAACGTTTACATGTATGAGGAACTATTGTGCACCTAAGACAGGCTTGGGGTACCACATATGTGCTATCACCTCAGAATCACGTCCCTGGATTAGACTGGGCTGAATTACCAAATATAACTTCCTGCATTATTTTGTTTGGATATGATATTATCCATTGGTTGGCTATGCTATCAATCCCATAGAACTTTCACTTTATCTAGGAGAACAATCTTCCATCCGATGGACGGACATCGAACGACCCTCATGTGGTTGAGGAGCGTTTAGACTGGTGCACAATCATTCTGAACCTGACCCTCCCGGACATCGTCGCGTCAGCACGTCACTTCCGGGATTCCGGGAAGCGCATCCACCCTGGATCGGATCCGTCCGACCCATTACCGACGAAGGGAGATGTTCCGGCCAGCCGAGATGTAGTTTTTACGTGATTTCCCAAATACGACTTGATGAATACTGTCCCGCGTCACGTGATTCGCGAATATTTCGACAACGTCTCACATTTTCACTTGGGATGGAACTAGACGCAGAGAGATAAGAAATTGATTCCTGGGACGGTGGGGGGGATTTTTAACGGAGAAATTAGAAATCGTGGGATACACTTTTACCGTGAAGTAGCATCAATCGGCTTGGTAGAGCGCTTGGCGGCGATGATGCGAGACCGACATTCTGCGCCGTCAGTCCCAGGTAAACAACCTTTCTCTCCTCTCCTTTCTCTTTCTACGCCCACTTCTTCCGCTACATTGCGACTGCGGCGTTGAATACATACCCACTCTTGAATCAAATGTTGGAACGGCGACTTAAAAGTCTCCGTGACCTGACAAAAAACCATGAAGTATTGGCAGCTGTCAGTGTGAAGTACACAGACTTGATTTGCAAATAGAACCACTTTATGGGGTAGCTCAAACGGTTCTGAGCACTATGGGACTTAACTTCTAAGGTCATCAGTCCCCTAGAACTTAGAACTACTTAAACCTAACTAACCTAAGGACATCACACCCATCCATGCCCGAGGCAGGATTCGAACCTGCCGCGGTCGCGCGGTTCTAGACTGTAGCGCCTAGAACCGCGCGGCCACCGCGGCCGGCTTATGGCGTGGGACTTGTTTCTTTTCGGTGTGAGGAGTGCTCATGCTTTACGGACGTGAAGAAATTTGCATGTTGTCTTCTTTGTTTTTCGGCCTCTTATGTGCCTTTTTAAAGCGTCTGATCTCGAAACGTAGGTCTTCAAAACACACGAAATGAGCCGTGGTAATTATGAGAGGGGTGAAATTTCATTCCAGTAAAAATAAAGTCTTGCTTTTGTTGTTGTTATTTTCGGTGCGAAAACTGATTGTATGTAGCTGTCCACGATAGTTTGTTCTATGCAGTTCTCATCACATCTGAATCACTACAGCGACCTACACCCATGTGAAGCGCCTTACTTTATTTAAGAGTCGGTCTTCCTCTACAATTCCACACCTCCCACCTTCGACAAATTAACTATTCCTTGACGTTTCGAAGTGTATGGAATCAATCGATTCCTTCATTCAGTCAAGTTATGCCATAATTTTTTTTCTCCCCAGGTCGACTCAGTATTTCATCATCAATTATCCGATCTTCAGTATTTTTCTGTACCATCACATTTCAAAAACATGTACTCTGTACTTGTATGTACTGTTCATCGTCCACGTTCCACTTCCATACATGGCTACCCTTCAGATGCTTTGAGGACACACATTCTAACAGCTAAATTTATATAAGATGTTAACATAATTACTTTTTCGGAAACGATTTTCTTGCTGATTCCAGTCTACATCTTACATCCTCTGTATATCGAACATCATTAGATATTCTGCTGCCCAAATAACAAAAGCCGTCAACTACTCTTGGTGTCTCATTTCCTAATGTAATTTCCTCAGCGTGACCTGATTTAATTGGACTGCATTCCATATGCTTTACTTTACTTTTGTTGATGTTCAAGCTGCCTTCCAAGTCCTCCACTATCTCCGACAGAAAAACTCAAAGTTTTATTTCGACTATCTGAATTTTCTCGTTTGTTTCCTTTACTGCTTGTTCAGTGTACAGACCGACTAACACTCAAAACATGCTAGGGCTTCGTCTCATATCCTTCTCAACCACTGCTTCATTTTCACGTCCTTTGACTCTTACAAAAGCAGTCTCGTTTCTGTACAAGTTCTTCATCATCTTTCTATCCTTTCTAACTTCAGAATTTCAGAGACTGTATTCCAGTCAATATTGTCAGTTCCTTTCTCTAGGTCTACAAATGCTATTCACGTCTTACTGTCTTTCTTCAACTTATCTTTCGATATACACTCCTGGAAATGGAAAAAAGAACACATTGACACCGGTGTGTCAGACCCACCATACTTGCTCCGGACACTGCGAGAGGGCTCTACAAGCAATGATCACACGCACGGCACAGCGGACACACCAGGAACCGCGGTGTTGGCCGTCGAATGGCGCTAGCTGCGCAGCATTTGTGCACCGCCGCCGTCAGTGTCAGCCAGTTTGCCGTGGCATACGGAGCTCCATCGCAGTCTTTAACACTGGTAGCATGCCGCGACAGCGTGGACGTGAACCGTATGTGCAGTTGACGGACTTTGAGCGAGGGCGTATAGTGGGCATGCGGGAGGCCGGGTGGACGTACCGCCGAATTGCTCAACACGTGGGGCGTGAGGTCTCCACAGTACATCGATGTTGTCGCCAGTGGTCGGCGGAAGGTGCACGTGCCCGTCGACCTGGGACCGGACCGCAGCGACGCACGGATGCACGCCAAGACCGTAGGATCCTACGCAGTGCCGTAGGGGACCGCACCGCCACTTCCCAGCAAATTAGGGACACTGTTGCTCCTGGGGTATCGGCGAGGACCATTCGCAACCGTCTCCATGAAGCTGGGCTACGGTCCCGCACACCGTTAGGCCGTCTTCCGCTCACGCCCCAACATCGTGCAGCCCGCCTCCAGTGGTGTCGCGACAGGCGTGAATGGAGGGACGAATGGAGACGTGTCGTCTTCAGCGATGAGAGTCGCTTCTGCCTTGGTGCCAATGATGGTCGTAAGCGTGTTTGGCGCCGTGCAGGTGAGCGCCACAATCAGGACTGCATACGACCGAGGCACACAGGGCCAACACCCGGCATCATGGTGTGGGGAGCGATCTCCTACACTGGCCGTACACCACTGGTGATCGTCGAGGGGACACTGAATAGTGCACGGTACATCCAAACCGTCATCGAACCCATCGTTCTACCATTCCTAGACCGGCAAGGGAACTTGCTGTTCCAACAGGACAATGCACGTCCGCATGTATCCCGTGCCACCCAACGTGCTCTAGAAGGTGTAAGTCAACTACCCTGGCCAGCAAGATCTCCGGATGTGTCCCCCATTGAGCATGTTTGGGACTGGATGAAGCGTCGTCTCACGCGGTCTGCACGTCCAGCACGAACGCTGGTCCAACTGAGGCGCCAGGTGGAAATGGCATGGCAAGCCGTTCCACAGGACTACATCCAGCATCTCTACGATCGTCTCCATGGGAGAATAGCAGCCTGCATTGCTGCGAAAGGTGGATATACACTGTACTAGTGCCGACATTGTGCATGCTCTGTTGCCTGTGTCTATGTGCCTGTGGTTCTGTCAGTGTGATCATGTGATGTATCTGACCCCAGGAATGTGTCAATAAAGTTTCCCCTTCCTGGGACAATGAATTCACGGTGTTCTTATTTCAATTTCCAGGAGTGTAATTCGTAAAGCCATTATTATTCTTATACTCTCCGATCTTGCCCGAAGTTGGTTTCCACCATTTTTTCCATTCTCTAGCAAATAATCTGCGTCATTGTTTTCCAATTATTAATTATGAAACTGATGGTCCGGTGGTACCTTTGTCATGTTATGTTCTCCCAAAGATAATAATCGTTCTGAGAGAATGTCATCTATTCCAGGGCCTTGTTTCGACTTCGTTCTTTCAGCGCTCTGTCAATTCTTCTGGTAGCATCACATCTTCCGCCCGCCCGGCTAGCCGCTTGGTCTGACAAGCTGCTTCCCGGTCGGGAAGGGGTGCGTGCTGGCGGATCCGCCGGCCGGTTAGTGTCGAGTTCCGGTGTGCCGGCCAGCCTGTGTATGGTTTTTAAGGCGGTTTTCCATCTGCCTCGGCGAATGAGGGCTGGTTCCCCTTACTCCGCCGGAAACACTCGTTGTGTATGAGACCTTCCCGCGGTGGGACGGTGGTGGGGGGGAGAGGGGCACGGGGCCCGAACCGCGCAGTAACCCTGGGTTCGGTGTGGAGCGCCTATGGGGTGGCGGTGGACTGCTGTGGCCTGTTGTGGGGTTGTGAACCACTGAGGGCTACTGCGGGACGAAGCCTCTCCGTCGTATCTAGGTACCTGGTTCAATAAACAATACACACGATCACATCTCCCACCTCACCTTCTCCATTTTCACTGTATAGCCGGTCTGTATATACCTTTCACATTTTAGTTCTGCCTTCTTTGCTTAGTACTGGCATACCATCTAGCTGCTGATATTCATTCAGACGTCGTTCATTTTCTTGTAGCTGGCATCTACCTTTCACTTTGTCATGTGTGTTTTTTCGGATTTGCATTTCTTTTCTAGCCATTCCTGCTTTGCCATTTTGCTCTTCCTGACAAAGTAACTTTTAGACCTCTCTTTTCTTTTTGGCTGCTTCACTTGCGACATTTTTATGTTTTCTCTTCGTTTACCTCTAATTCTATTCACCATTCACAATTAAATTTTCATCTCCCTTTACGATCTGATTAACTTTTTCCAAATGCACATTTTTTCAATCTTTTCATCAATTGCGGAGCTAGCAGGAATATGCAGGGTTATTACAAATGACTGAAGCGATTTCACAGCTCTACAATAACTTTATTATTTGAGATATTTTCACAATGCTTTGCACACACATACAAAAACTCAAAAAGATTTTTTGGCATTCACAAATGTTCGATATGTGCCCCTTAAGTGATTCGGCAGACATCAAGCCGACAAAGTTCCTCCCACACTCGGCGCAGCATGTCCCCATCAATGAGTTCGAAAGCATCGTTGATGCGAGCTCGCAGTCCTGGCACGTTTCTTGGTAGAGGAGGTTTAAACACTGAATCTTTCACATAACCCCACAGAAAGAAATCGCGATTGGGGTTAAGTCGGGAGAGCGTGGAGGCCATGACATGAATTGCTGATCATGATCTCCACCGCGACCGATCCATCGGTTTTCCAATCTCCTGTTTAAGAAATGCCGAACATCATGATGGAAGTGCGGTGGAGCACCATACTGTTGAAAGATGAAGTCGGCGCTGTCGGTCTCCAGTTCTGGCATGAGCCAATTTTCCGCGGGCTACGCGTGAATTTTGCCCGCACGCGTTCAACCGTTTCTTCGCTCACTGCAGGCCGACCCGTTGATTTCCCCTTACAGAGGCATCCAGAAGCTTTAAACTGCGCATACCATCGCCGAATGGAGTTAGCAGTTGGTGGATCTTTGTTGAACTTCGTCCTGAAGTGTCGTTGCACTGTTATGACTGACTGATGTGAGTGCATTTCAAGCACGACATACGCTTTCTCGGCTCCTGTCGCCATTTTGTCTCACTGCGCTCTCGAGCGCTCTGACAGCAGAAACCTGAAGTGCGGCTTCAGACGAACAAAACTTTATGAGTTTTTCTACGTATCTGTAATGTGTCGTGACCATATGTCAATGAATGGAGCTACAGTGAATTTATGAAATCGCTTCAATCATTTGTAATAGCCCTGTAAATTTGCACTACTCTGGTGAATATTGGCTTTGTACCTGTCTTGACTACTACAATGCTTTCACTATCATGTTCATAGTAGCTCACCCACATTGTTATTTTATTATGCATTATTAGCCCCACTTCTGTTATTAGCTCTATTGGATTTTGTTTTGATAACTCTGCACTCATCTTACAGAAGTCCTGTTCTTCTTAGTATCGCACTTCTCGAATTCCCACCGGGTCTAACATCAATCTGTTCATTTCTGTTTTACAATTCTCTGACCTACTTATGCGATTAAAGGATCTAACATTCCACACTCCGACGCGTAGGACGCTACTTTTATTTTTGCTGTTGACGACACCCTTCTGAGTATTCTCCTTCCGGAGACCTAAGTAGGAGAACTATTTTACCCCTGGAATATTTTACACAGTAGGGAGTCATCATCATTATATAGACTGGTGTGCAAAATTAAAGCAACAAACGGAAATTTTGCAAGATTGCGTTTGTTTTGCCACAAAACAGTATAATCGTGTGATAGTAAAGTAGAAACAATATAAAGAATACAGAGCGTAAAGAACTGCAACATGCATAACGGTAGACAAAAACGTTCTTCGTCTTTTACAACTTAACGGATTTACACGCACATTCCGACAGCTCCTTAATGCGCCCATTATAGGGTATGACCACCATCTGTGAAGGGCTAATAAACGACGGGACATGCTGTGAATGATGTCATCAATCTCAAGTTGAGGCAATAATACCCGTTCTTACTGCAGAGCTGCTCGCAAGTCTTGGGGAGTGGTTGGTGGACGCTGACACGATACAGTCCGTCCCCCTAGTGCATCCAGACAAGCTCTATGGGACTCAAATCGGAAGAGCGAGCAGGTCACACCCCGCATGCAGTATCTTCCAAGGAAACATCAACCACCTGTGCTCTATGAAATCAAGCATTGTTGTCCATCAATACAAAGTCTAGGCCCACAGCACCTTGCAACAACCGCACATGAGGCACCAAGATCTTGTCATGATACCTGACAGCAGTTAAACCTTGTCGATTCGCCCGTACAATTTCATGAAGATGGTTCAAATGGCTCTGAGAACTATGGGACTTAACATCTGAGGTCATCAGTCCCCTAGACTTAGAACTACTTAAACCTAACTAACCTAAGGACATCACACACATCCATGCCCGAGGCAGGATTCGAACTTGCGACCGTAGCAGCAGCGCGGTTCCGAACTGAAGCGCCTAGAACCACTCTGCCACAGCGGCCGGCCTTGCACGAAGAGCTGTTCGATTGGTCAGCATAATCCCTGTGCACACTTTTAGGGAGCCTCCTCCACAATGTTTGGGTCCCGAAATCGTATTCCACGCTCCCTCCTGAGGCGAATCCGTCGAGAATCACTCTCCAGACCAAATCGGAATTCATCAGTCAGAAGAACATTGGCACACTGTTCGACCATCCAGGTGGCATGTTGACGACTTCGCTCTAGACGTTCCCTTCTGTGAAGACACGAGAAAGGTACACATGAAGCAGGTATCCGACAATAATGGCCACTCTGCCGAAACCTTCGGCAAACGGTTTGCCTCGCTACAACACGTCCAGTAGATGCTGCGACGTCAGATGCCAGTTACCGTGCAATACTAAGGCGGTACTGTCGGTTCTCGCTTTCTGATGTTACACATGGTCGGCACCGCTCTGGTCTTCGGGATACAGTTTCAATCTCTTCAAACTTTCCCCACATCCGAAAAACAACAGAACGATTCACATTAAGCCATCGGGCCATATCAGTTTGCGATTTCCCTGTTTCCATTCTTTCCATGGCCTTCCGCCGCAGAGAGCCTGGTAGGTTTCATCGCTGTGCCATTTTGCACCGTCTGTGAATGTGTACACATCGATTGTGGATATGGGACTACCCGGAAAACACTATCCCGTTTGGTAGGTGCCCTGACGTCATCGTTAGCATGGTTGTCCGTTGATTAAAATGCAATCTTCCGTGCAGGACAGGATCGTATGGACATCTGTTCACTGTTTGCATGATTATATCGTGAATTACACACAGGTTGGGGAAACAGTGGTTTGTTTGCTTTAATTCTGGACATCAGTCCAGCAGTGCTGATTGTTCTAGAAAAATAGAAGGGTTTTAGTTTCCCCATGTTCAGCTATTTTTAATGTCGACATAACAAGGCCATGAAGGTTAAAGTTAGAAGGTCAGATTTGTCAGTTATCCAGACTGTTCCCTCTCTTTAGGAACCGTAAGTAAGTATGAACTGGCCGTTCGGTTCTAGGCGCTACAGTCTGGAACCGAGCGACCGCTACGGTCGCAGGTTCGAATCCTGCCTCGGGCATGGAGGTGTGTGATGTCCTTAGGTTAGTTAGGTTTAATTAGTTCTAAGTTGTAGGCGACTGATTACCTCAGAAGTTAAGTCGCATAGTGCTCAGAGCCATTTGAACCATTTTTTAAGTATGAACTCACTACTGATACTCTTTCGATGTCGGTGCAACTATGGTACGGCTACCTGTAACACTCAAGGACGCAAGTCATCTGATCTTCTTAAGGTGATACATCTCTATAGGTGCTATTTCTCTCCTGTCCTTTCCATTATTTCCTCATCCATTATTTCCTCATCTCTCATCCCTGTGTAAGCTGTAACTCAGCAGTATGTGGTTAGTGCAATTTTCCTTTACTTTTCCACTCGCAAATAGAGCGCGGCAAAAACCACCGTCTGTATGACTCCGTATGAGCCCTAATTTCCCGTATCTTTTCTTCGTGGTCCTTTCGCGGCAGTAGAATCATGCTGTAGTCAACTTCAAATTTCAGTTCTCTAATTTTTCTCAATATTGTTCCTCGACAAGAACGTCACCTTCCGTCAAGGGATTCCCATTTGAGTTCTCGAAGCATCTCCGTAACACTTCCGTGTTGTTCGAACCTACTGGTAACAAATCTAGCAGCCCGACTTTGAACTGCTTCGATGTCTTCCTTTAATCCGACCTTGTACGGAACCCAAACACTACAGCAGTACTCAAGAATAGGTCGCACTAGCGTCCGATGTGCGGCCTCCTTTACAGCTGAATCACGCTTTCCGAAAATTCTCACAAAAAACCGAAGTCGACCATTGCCCTTCTTTGTTGAAATCCTCACGTGATCGTTTCATTTCATACACCTTTGCATCACTGCGCCCAGATATTGAAAGCAGGACACTACTAATGCCGTATCCAAACACTGCGTCATTGTTTCGCTACTCACTCGAATTAACTTACATTTTTCTACATTCAGAGCTAGCAACTAGAAATTTTGTCTACGTCATCTTGTATCCTGGTCGTCATTCAGCTTCAGCACCTTATCGTACACCACAGCATCATCAGCAAACAACTGCAGAATGCTTCCCAAGCTGTTGGTCAAATCTTTTACGTGTATAGAAGATAATAACAATCCTGTAACACTTCCCTTGGTGCACTCCTGATGATACCTTTGTCTCTGACAAACATTCACTGTCGGCAACAACATACTAGGTTCTATTACTGAAGAAGTTGTAACCTTCCGACAAAAAAAATAAAAAAATATATGAATAAGAATAATATTCACATTTAGTGAAAAATTCCTAAACCTCTCAACAGTAAAAAATATAGTTATGTTGTTCACATTCAGTATAACCTACCAACAGGAAAATTGCGTAACCTATTAATAATAAAATGTCATTAACCTCTCAATAAAAAATTTGTTGCTCACTTATAACCTTTCAATAAATCACTGTGAATTTAAACTGGTAAATTTAGGACGTCAGCAGTGCTGCGTCATGGCCCTGAAAATTCATTCTGAATAAACTGAAAATTCTTACCTCAATGAGGTCGCCGGATAACGCGTATATATCTGCTCCTATAAAAAATTTTCTGACACAGCCGAGTGCAATGCTGGCCGATAGATTTGTCATGTATAAAAGGAAACAACTGATTTTTCTTTACAATAATCGGGATGACCATGGATTGGAGAAATTAGTAAGTTCTTTAAATTGAAATGAATGGTTCTCAAAAGTTACTTTTTATGAGAAAGATTATCATTAAGAGATTTTTTTTAAAAACATTTACATGGGACTTGATATAACAATACTACATATGCGCGAGGCTGCTTTTACCTTATATTATACCGCTCAGGCACCGCCATCGCTCCCACGACCGGCCCAGCCAACTCCACACACACGACAGCTAGTTAGCAACTACTTACTCCCAACTACCACACAGTTCCTACTGCATACGACACTGCTCTCTGGTCTGAGATTCTCTTATACCTTACATATCACAGGCAGCGCGTGAGCAATACATCGAAATTACATCTGCTCGAGTGCGCTAGCAACAACTTTCTTAATCGTGGACCTCTTACAAAGTCTTCGAGCTACTCACTTAACTGTGAACTTATTTCATTGGTAGCCCCTTCGTTAATAGTCTACAGTGTGGCACAGCGTCAAACGCTCTCCGGAAATATGGAATCTGCCTGTTGCACTTGATCTATAGTTCGCAATATATCATGCGAGGATAGGGTAAGCCGAGTTTCGCACGAGCGTGCTTTCTAAAATCGTGCTGATTCGTGGACATGAGCTTGTTAGTCACAAGAAAATTTACGGTATGCGAACTGAGAATATGTTCAAGGATTCTGCAGCAAACCGAAGTTACTATCTTGCGGATCCGTTCTTTTGCCCTTTCTTGTACACAGGAGTCACCTGCGCTTTTTCCCAGTCGCGCGGGACTTTGCGCTGGACGGGAGATTCGCGATAAATGCAAGGAGCCAGTACCGTAGGGTACTCATCGTAAAACCGAATTTGGATTCCATCCAGACTGCTGACTTATTTCTTTTCAACTCCATCCACGCGCTGGGGTTGCTTATTACTACGTGATCCATAAGGGACTAAATCTGCCTGTCGTTATCTGCACTTCCTCTTTTGAACCGGAAGTGCAACAGACTTTGCATTTTCCGAATTTCGTTGTTAAACCAGGGTGAGTCTTTTCCGTTCTTAACCCAATTACTATGCACATAGTTCTCCAGACCACGATTTACATTCTGCTGAAACCTGGCCCGTAATTCCTCTATGTCCTATCTTGCTGGAACTGACATAGTGAAATGCTAACAACTGCTTACTTCCTCTTTCTAGCAAAAACACTCTTCTAGCCTTCTTGACTGATTTATTAACTTTCGTAACCGTAGTTTCTGTAATGACATCATGACGACAATCCTCGTTTCTGTAGTGACGCTATCGATAAGGTAAGGCCTGTTTGTAGCTGCAGGTTCTAAGATCTTCTCACTGCATGTGGGCTGGCGAACCAGCTGCTCAAAACAGTTTTCAGAAAACGTCTTCAAAAGTACTTCACAAGACTGTCTGTCGGTCCTCCTCTGCGATGAATCCATAGACGTCCGAGTCTATATTCGGTATATTAAAGTCGCCTCCAACTAGTACGAGGGGCGTCTGACAAGTCCGTGCAAGAATAAAAACTACTTGCATGTTTGGGGTAAACCTTTTTTATATTTCGACGTAGTCTCCTTTTAGACTTATACACTTCTCCAACGCTGTTCTAATTTGTTGATCCCTTCGGAATAATAGGAATTGTCCAAGTCTGCAAAATAGCTATTAGTTGCTGCAATCACCTACTCATTTGAATAAAATCTTCGTCCCGCCAGCCATTTCTTCAAATTGGGGAACAAATAGTAGGCCGAGGGAGCCAAGTCTGGAGAATAGATGGGATGTGAAACGAGTTGGAATCCTGTTTCCATTAATTTTGCGACCACAACTGCTGAGGTGTGTGCTGGTGCATTGTCGTGATGGAAAAGGACTTTTTTGCGGTCCAATCGCCCACGTCTTTCTTGCAGCTCGGTTTTGAAACGGTCCAATAACGATAAATAATATTCACCTATAATAGTTTTACCCTTTTTAAGATAGTCGATGAGGATTATGCCTTGCGAATCGCAAAAGACAGTCGCCGAAGGAATGGTCTTCGCCTTTTTTGGTGCAGATTCTCCCTTGGTAACCCTTTGTTTAGATTGTTGTTTGGTCTCAGGAGTATAGTAATGTCCTGCGGATTCTTCCTGAACAGTTGCAAACCATCCTTGCAACACTTCACACGATTCCGTTTTTGGTCAAGCGTGAGCAGTCGCGGAACCCATCTTGCGGATAGCTTTCTCATATCCAAATGTTTATGCAAAATATTATGTACCCGTTCATTCGGGATGCCCATAGCACTAGCAACCTCACGCATCTTAACTCTTCTGTCACCCATCACCATATCATGCCTGTTATCAATGGTTTCTGGAGTCTTAACCTCCACAGGGCGTTCAGAACGTTCAGCATCACTTGTGCCCATATGGTCACTCTGAAAATTTTGAAACCACTTATAAACTGTTCTAATCGAAGGTGCAGAGTCACTGTAATGTTAATCAAGCTTCTCTTTAGTCTCCTGAGGCGTTTTGCCTTTCATATAGTAATGTTCAATCACCACACGAAATTCTTGACAATCACTCGACTTCCTTGATTCACACGAATGCCAAACACAAGGAAATAGACCAATATGGCTGAAACTTGGTGTGAATTCTTTCCAAAGATGCTACTAACTAAATACGATCTCGATACGCGCCGGTGGAGTCATCTCTCGGACTTTGCACGGACTTTTCAAACGCCCCTCGTATTGCAGGATCTGGGTATTTTCGCACTACTGGCCGCGCTAGACTAGAGGAATGTTACGACTGCATCTTGGGACATTAAACTGCTCTCCTGCTGAGTATACCCCACACAAGCATGTACCCTTATGTACCCACTTACAGGCTATGAAACAGTTAACAATAATGCTTACCGAGAAAGATGTTTCCACACAAAGGTAATGGTCTCGTACAACCAACACACCTGCTTTACTACAGCCCCAAATTTTAGGGCTTGTGCTGGATTAATTTTTGGAGACAGAGACGAAGCTTCTTCTATTTCGAATTCGCCATTAAGAGACACGGAAATTTTCGGCACTCCGGACCTCTGAATTGATTTAAGGCAGTCACAGTCATCCGTATAACCGAAATTTGAATGTCTTCAAGCTAACTTATCGGATTAACATTTCTTGACCTAGAAGAGACA
This sequence comes from Schistocerca cancellata, assembly GCF_023864275.1. NCBI lineage: Eukaryota > Metazoa > Arthropoda > Insecta > Orthoptera > Acrididae > Schistocerca > Schistocerca cancellata. The sequence goes on from NC_064631.1 coordinate 504,611,088, forward strand.
TATATGACGGGTGAAACGGACACGTCTCCGAGACAGACACACCGATGGGCTTCCGCATGTAGCATTAAGATGCGTGTACCACGACAGCCTTCGTAAGCCAGGAGCGGGTGGCGACCTTGCTTCCAAAAGCAGAAATACTCAACGGAGAAGAAGGAGGTCACACCGGTAACCGTTCCAGCGTTCCAGGAAGGCGAGACTGCTCACTAACTGTGCTGCTGTTATTGGAACATGCGAGTGCTGAAGTATGCTGAGACTATACTGTCCCGGTTACAAACTGAACAAGATGCTACAGATCCAAAGAACTCTGTTCCTTAACGAGAATCTGTACAGCGGTAAGTGGCTTTGAGAACATTCACATCATTAATGAACATTAAAAAATGTCATTAAATGTGACAAAAATTTTACCTTAGAGGTTACGGCAGTCAAGAGACAATCTTAATAAAAAACAGAAAATATGGTTTAGCGTCGTGGCGACGACTATGGATTAACATCAACGCGGTTACTGCGATAAGTAACAGATCTCACGTAAGTCTCCGATATTTACGCAAACGATGTCTGTTCGAAGTAACAATTCAAAGTTTATGTAAAGACCAGGACTGGAACCATTAGCTCGTTCAAACATGTCTATTGGTGCTACCGTTTACATGCGAAGCAACTTATGAAAGCTGTAGATTCAATTTCCGCCGTCGTGTTCACACATTAGCCCTGAACTGATTTTACTAACCCGGTTAAGTATCGGTTTTCCGGGAGTTAATTGTTTAAGATAAACAGTGCCCATAAATGAGCTGTACCTGTTACCTCAGCACGATGAAGTAAAGTTCTTCTCAACAGCTTCGTAATGTTTCAAATAAAAAGTTACTATGATTTCTTTGTGAATGTCAGTGAATGAAATGCATTAGTAACCTAGGAGATGGAGTCGTAAGATGTCAGACCACAAAATAAACAACTGTTCAGCCAGAAAAGGCAAATTTATTCAACCGTCTGCAAAACGTTTTTTTTAACACGCAAAATTTGACAACGTAAAACAAATGCAAAAAAAACTTCCATAAAAATTAATGTTTGATCATTGAACAATATTCAGCTGACGCTTGACATGGTGACACGCCATAGAGCTTCTGTCTCAAATAATTTCAATAAAGCACAGTATGAAACCAGGCACTACTAGAACAAACAGAAGTTTTGAGTTAACCACTTGTTCGAAAAAATACATCAGGCATCGGTAAATATTTAGTTAACGCACCAATTAACACGTACACGCACAGCGGATCAGAGCACTCGATGAGCAGCTACAAAACAATTTAAAATTTTCCCTTTAGGTAAACCACGGAAATATTATTTTAACTCTTTCAGTAGAATGGACATAAACTAGTTATATGAAAGAATATATAAATGCAATGGAATGGACAACGTCCACATGGCTTCAACAAAAACAGCATGTTGTAACATTACACAAAAGCAGCACAAATAATATTCATAGTTTAGGAACAAGGCTCAAACTCTATGAACACTTTCACCAATGTAAGATGACCAAGATGGAACTGATAAACTCTATGGATAAAATCGGTATTAACTCAAACCTAAACACACGGTGTGAAAAACCCTATAACTCAGCGGACTGCTACGAATAACTATTCGTGCAGGCCACACACGAAGGTGCTCATCAGACAAGTCCAACAAGTGCTGATGACTACGACTCAGTAATCCTACTTTTCCCGTGAATTCTGTAGCAACAAATAGCAGAGCGAGTTCTAGGACCGCCCTCCACCGAATCCGAGCGAAGTGCTTCTCAGGCATAGAAGTTATTAGAGCTGCAACGAAGACTCTCTCAAAATGATATTAGGTTTCGGCAGCTGCTCAAAGCGTTCATCTCCACTTCACTGCCAGTACTTGTCCTTGGAGGGCCATCCTCCAGTTGTCAGTGGTAAATGACTGAGAGCGGGCGGACGCGCATCGCTGTTTAGTCGGCGCTCGTGGCCCCTGGCGGGACGCGAAAGTGGCACTCTCGTAAGCCGTCGGCACACGGACCGTGCATCCGAACGTTGAGCGTGCCGAGTTTCTGACGTCATAGCGTGGAATAGCGGGTTCGGGAGTCTTTCCGAACGTGCAGAACAATATCTGGCATGTCAGATATTCTGACCGTGCGCCTGAGCGTTGACCAATGAGATGACATAACGTCAGCTACGTCACACGCACGCCGTGTCCCTTGAGTACAGAGTTGTGAGGCGCCATATTGGCATTCATTTCAAGCTTATATGTATATATGCCGTTTCTGAGCACCAGAAAATTGAAAATCACTGGAAAGCCCGTTGTTAACTGTATGATTCTTTCCAATAAAATAATGAGAAACATCATATTCGTGGCAAAAGAATTATTGTAACTTGCGTATTATGAGAGTAGGCTATTTGAAGGCTGCCACACACTGAAGATCCACCCAAAACGCATTGTTCTTGGTAGAATTTTTTACAATTAAATTTCAATTAGTAACATATCTATCGATTAAGTTTTCCAGCAAGGGTAACATAATGTGATTAGACTAAAGTTTGTGATTTTGGTTTAGCGTAATGCGTAGCGTCGCTGTTCAATATTGGGTTGTTTCTTAGGGCGGTGGTTCGCAAGTTGACACAGGCAAGTTTTTTTTTTCCCCTACCGTTCACGTTTTTATTAGGTTCTGATACTTTATTATTAGTTTAATATAAGTATATACAATAATATTTGATGTTATATAAATATAAGTTCACCTTTTTTTGAGGGGCGGCTGTTCGATTGCTTGCGCAATTTGTATAAAGATATTTTGCTCTTTTTTCTTTTACGCTTCGTAATTCACATGTTGCAAAGATTCTGCTACTAGATAGGAACAGTGATCAAGTAAGACTGACCTTGGGGTTTTACTAAAATGTGGGAATGACGAAATAATGTTTATCTTATGCGGAGAAGTATTCCAAATTTTTACCGTACTGTTTGTAATGGAACTTTTATAAGCCTGTGTCCTTATTGATTGATATGGCACTTTTCTTTTTGTGGACGATGGAGTAAATGTGCGTTTTAAGAGAGCTATCGTGGGATATTTACGCGCGCCCGTTGAGTAAACTGATTTACGAACTAGAAACATTCCTCAACTGCCGCTGGAGTGCGTTGCAATCGCGTATACCCCGTTGGGGCCCACGTACAGTATGCACAAGTCGCATCGTTCCTGAGCGTTCAGCAGCACGTTGAACTCGGCACGCTCAACGTTAACGTTCGCCAGCACGGTCCGTGTGCCGACGGCTTTAGCGACACAGGCAAAGAGATTACGTTGGGCTGTCCATATCACATCGAAACACCGCACAGGTCACTGAACTCTAATGGCTGAGGAAGAGGAGAAGAGTTTTCGAGAAGAAGGTCTTTAAAAAGTCTTACCTGAGCGAGGTAATACGTATGAAACTGTTATATTACGCTCACCTAGATGATCTGCGATGTAGTAAATGTGCGAAGCTATAGCTGGCCGACCATTACCACACTCCAAATTTTTGGAGACAGAATTGCTAGAAAAATTCTTAATGAGTAGAGACGTATTTTTATTCCCGTGCGTAGAATTAGCGAATACGGTCGAATCCGGGTATAACGAGATCAAAGGGAGCGATGGTTTACCGTCGTTAGAGATAATAGCCACAGAAACCGGATTTTCGCTTCGTTTTTTGATAAAAATTTCGTACCTGTAAATTTTAGAGTGCCAAAGAGTTAACTCCTCAGGAAGTAGAAGTACAGACAACTGCAGTATTTATAGGGCAGTATTTGTGGAGAGGAGCTGAAGCGAATTTTCTTATGTTTATGCAGCACGTACTGCAATAAAATGCCGGAAAAATGTAAAAGCAGTTAACAAATGAAGAAAGAAACAGCAACAATATAAACTGTTCAATAATGTCGAACACGGTCTATAAAATGTTGAACATGTTTAAAGCTAACTGTCAGTGCTGTGTAATAGTCATGAACGACACAACTTCGTTCCACTTACTGTATTAAAAAAATTAATCAGCCAGTACCAAAACGTTAACACAGGATTCTATACATAAATTGTAGACCTGCACTGAAAAATGGACTATTCCTCAAATGTAAAAACTTGGATATAAGTGTTGCCATCTATTGCTGGGTACGGGAACTATCAAAATTGACATTGGTCTCACCCCTAAATATCACTTAGGAATGAGACAATTAGGGGTGGGACCAATGTCAATTTCGATAGCTCCCGTACCCAGCAACAGATGGCAACACTTAACTCATAAGTTTTTACATTTGAAGGTTAGTCCGTTTTTCCGCGCATCTCTTCAATTACACGAAGGCCTACACTTTCTCGTATGTTTCTCTCTAAAATATTGTGCAAACTTGATGTACTGTACATAAAACGTTTAAAATATCTAACTCACGTAACCATAAAACATTAATAACTTCACTATTATTCCACTTATGTATTTTGAAAAAGTAAGACATACTGCAATTTCAATTTTCTAGCTTGCTACAATCGCAACAAAGACAGTGTTCTTTCGGCTTTTTAAACAGTTGCTTCAACGCTGAAATCCAAAGCAGTAGTTAATATATATGATTGCAACTCTCCCGCATCAATGCTTTCCTTCAGGTCTTCTAACGTTATTGGGTTACTTGCGTACACTTTTCTCTCTAGAGTTCCCCACAGAAAAAAGTCAGGAGTGGTTAGGCCGGGCGAACGCGGCGGTCACAGTCCTTTGCTGACAGTCTTTTCTTCTGTGAACATTTTATGACTTGTAAGACTGACTGGCTTGAAGTGTGACATGTTGCCGCATCCTGTTGAAAGGTAGCATACATACGTTCATACAGGGGGGGACAAGGCACAACACACTCCTACTTTTTGAGCGTGAACAGTTTCCTCGTTACTCGTATAGTGATTGTTAGTTGATCAGTGTTCGGTCTTCTGCAAGTTGACAAGTCCTATCAGATTGAACCAGGCTTCATCAATGTAAATGGAGAAAACTGAAATCATTCCCTTTTTGAAATAGTTATTTATTCTGTGAGCCGGTTTTCGAACCTTTTCAGGCTCATTTTCAGATGATGTACAGGAGGTTTCAAAGTTATTTCAAAGCGTAATGCTGGATGCTGGCTCAGTGACAAGATGGAACAAGCTTTAATGCATCGCCATGAGTATTGTTTATGCCGATTTTGATCCAAAATTAATTTTGTACTTACTGCGACGTATGGACGGTTTTTGTTGCTTCCATTGTGATGGACTGTTGGTACCACATCATCACTTTTACAGAATATGTATGCATACCTACTATAATAACCTGTCTCAAGTCGTTCAAGGTATTCTGTTTTTTTTTTCTGAACATGAGTGTATTTGAAATAAACTGTAGTTGTTTGTATGACAATGAACTTTATATTTAAAATACAAGAAGAACAAAATTTAAATGAACCGCTGATTTTATTTCTGTTCTTACGTGAATTTGGAATATTAGTAAAGGCAGATTCTGTTTATTTCAGCTAAATGTAAAATGAATAAAAATGAATAAGAGTATTGAGTTCCTGTTTTGAACTAGTAAATCTTCGAAATTCTGAAGGAAAAATCTATTTTTCAGTTCAGTCTGGTCACTGGATGAGTAGTCAGGTGCTGTATTTGCGTTGATAAAGATTTCGACTTTTTAAATAAGGTCAAGTATCGTGCTTTTGTACCCAAAATGAGGTATTTGGAGGTTCTGTTCCATGTTGTTTGCTGAATGTTTGTGTTGTTCAAGGTTGAGGCAAAGCTGAATTTGTTCACGTTGTTAAGATGGAATGCATCCATGTGCTCTTTAAATCTTGTTGTGAAGCTTCTATTAGTTTGTCCATGAGTTGCAAATGAGTTTGTATATATATCCATAATGGGTAAGCTAATTATGCTTCATCACTCATGAAACGTAGCAGCGGATGCAACATTCTGCGCTCAGTTATTTGACATAGCCACGTACAGTAATTCATACTTTTTGCTTTGTCTTGCTCCTTCAGTTCTTGGTCTCACGTCATTTTGTAGGGCTGGAATGTAAAACACGTTGACAAGACCTGTGCGAAACGTTCACTCGTTACGACAATTTACGTGTCGACTTCTTTCGTCTCTGGATCATTCGTGCTCGAATATCGCAATCACAGCAGGTGTACGAACGAACGGGGCTCGATCCCTTTTTGCGTTTGCAACTTCTCCTGTAGTACGCCACTTTGTCATCACATCCTGTACACTGCTCTCTGCTGGTATGGAAACGTCAGCCAAATTCTCTGCAGAAATGTCCCGCGTTTCCTTAAATGAACCGGCAGACACTCCCCCTCCACTAACGATTCTTTATGGAAGAGGCTACGTCTCGCCGAGACATTAATTTCCCACGTCTTGACCAAGTCGCAACGGCTTTCGTACTGATAATGCAAAACATAATCGTAACAGCTTCGAAACAGTACATCACAATTGGCGGGCGACAGTGAGCAGTTTACGAAAATATAAAAAATAGGTCGTTTATATGAGAAGTCGCAGTAATCGATATAGTACTAGGCGATGTTTAAATATAGCGTTTACATAAGATTTAGAAGAGATTCCGCTGTTACAGCCAATGCGTCATTAAAATATGATGTCGCTATAAACTGTGTCAACGGTATGTTGTCACGAGACACAGACTGTACGTGAGAGCTTTTGCTACTAAAAGCAGTGGGTATAGCAACCTACTAATTAGCCAGTGACAGAGAGGTATACCATAGCCACGTAACACGGTAACAGGGCGCAAGAGCAGCGGCCGTATGAAGATTTAAACTGAGAGGAACAGGAGATGACTGTCACGGTTTATCAATGACTTTCGGTTTCAAGCCCGACAGGAAATACTGTTGTCGGTTGATGTAGGTCCATCTCAATTTCCGAGAGAACAATGCTACCCTAGCTGCATGCAACGGATATTCGGAGTCGGATACCTCTCAAGAGATCATCGCCCACACTGGAACATGAAAGCTGAACTTCTCGAAGGGGCTAAACAACACAGTTAGCGGACAGCAGCTGACTGGTGACCTTTGGTGTGGGCCGACGTCCCACAGTTTTTAGTCTTTTGCAGGGCTAATGAGATATATGGGCCGTGCAACGAACTTTTGACGTCACACTAGTCGGCTTGTCCGCCAAACTCCGTGAACGCTCTGCTCCGTGAAGCGTGCACGGGAAATCAGTATTTAATTGTAAAGGTGCCCAATAAAGGTCTTAATTTGGTCGTGTGCTATCGATAACTTCCAAGCATTTAAAAACACAGTCAAGAATTACTAAATTCTTCTACAATAGTTACTCTCTGCACACAGAGACGGCTGATGGCACTGGTAGGACCTCTAGAGTCACGTGCTGTGACGTAACACCATATCCCGTCTTTCTTGTGGGCCTCGGCCGCCTTGTCAAATGACGCAGTGCCACGAGTGCGCCAGCTGCCCGGTGAGGCAGTCCACCCACAGTGTGGGGCGCATACAGTTCAGGCCGAATGCCATTCTTTGCTGTTTTGTAATATGGAAAGAATATAACTTCGACTTGAAGTTACATGAACTCACTTTTCAGTGACTGGTGTAGAGTGGAGCTTAGTGACGTGTTCGCTTCATTGTGCAGGCAATGGGTGACGTGGATAAAGTTTCGAAATACACTATTGATCAAAAGTATACGGGCACCCCCAAAAACATACGTTTTTCATATTAGGTGCATTGTGCTGCCACCTACTGCCAGGTACTCCATATCAGCGACCTCAGCAGTCATTAGGCATCATGAGAGAGCAGAATGGGGCGCTCCGCGGAACTCACGGACTTCGAAAGTGGTCACTTGTGTCATACATCTGTAGGCGAGATTTCCACACTCCTAAACATCCCTAGGTCCACTGTTTCCGAGGTGATAGTGAAGTGGAAACGTGAAGGGACACGTGCAGCATAAAAGCAAGCAGGCCGACCTCGTCTTGACTGACAGATACCGCCGACAGTTGAAGAGGGTCGTAATGTGTAATAGGCAGACATCTATCCAGGCCATTATACAGAAATTCCCAACTGCATCAGGATCTACTGCAAGAACTATGCAGTTAGGCGGGAGGTGAGAAAACGTGGATTTCATGGTCGAGCAGCTGCTCATAAGCTACACATCACGCCGGTAAAAGCCAAACGACGCCTAGCTTGGTGTAGGGAGCGTAAACATTGGACAACTGAACAGTGGAGAAACGTTGTGTAGAGTGATGAATCATGGTACATAATGTGGCGATCCGATGGCAGTGTGTGGGTTTGGCGAATGCTCGGTGAACGTCATCTGCCAGCTTCTGTAGTGCCAACAGTAAAATTCGGAGGCAGTGGTGTTATGGTGTGGTCGTGTTTTTCATGGAGGGGCTTGCACCCCTTGTTGTTTTGCGTGGCACTATCACAGCACAGGTCTACATTGAAGTTTTAAAAACCTTCTTGCTCCCACTGTTGAAGAGCAATTCGGGGATGGCCATTGCCTCTTTCAACACGATCGAGCACCTGTTCATAGTGCACGGCCTGTGGTGGAGTGGTCACACGAACAATAACATCCCTGTAATGGACTTGCCTGCACAGAGTCCTGATCTGAATCCTATAGTACATCTTTGGGGTGTTTTGGAACGCCGACTTGGTGACAGGCCTCACCGACCGACATAGATACGTCTCCTCAGTGCAGCACTCCGTGAAGGATTGGCTGCCATTCCGCAAGAAATGTTTCAGCACCGGATTGAACGTACGCCTGCGAGAGTGGAAGCTAAGGGTGGGCCAACACCATATTGAATTCCAGCATTACCGAAGGAGGGCGCCACGAAATTGTAAGTCATTTTCAGGCAAGTGTCTGGATACTTTTGATCATATAGTGTATACAAAGGTATTTTTTTAAATTGCACAAGAACTTAAAAAAATCGCAGTTCTGCAGCTTCAATACATAAGTTGTAGTAGGGTATACATAATATATACGTGCAAATTTGTGCCGGCCTGGGTGGACGAGCGGTTCTAGGCGCTACAGTCTGGAACCGCGCGACCGCTACGGTCGCAGGTTCGAATCCTGCCTCGGGCATGGATGTGTGTGGTGTTCTTAGGTTAGTTAGGTTTAAGTAGTTCTAAGTTCTATGGGACTGATGACCTTAATGTTAGGAAACATTACCCATTTACTCATTTTTGAATTTACACACAGATGGGTCATATTAAACGCTTCTGCACTCTAAAATCTCTCTGTGTGATTAATCTCAAAATGTAATACTGTATCACATAATAAGGATAAAAGAAAGTGAAACATACACTTGTTTAATATTTATATCACCGTTGTCACCCACTCCAGGACAATGCGAAGTAGTTGTGCAGCTGAAATTTACTGCGAACAAATCTCCCTTTAACCTCCCTTAAGCTCATGGTCAGGTGTTTGTCATCTCCCTTAAGACCATAACGAAATGTTGTTCGCCCTATTCGGTAGGCATCCACGCGCTCCGGCACTCGGATGTGAGCTGGGAGACAAGTGGCTAGAGAGGAAGGGATTGCAACTTCTGTGTGTGTATGTGTGTGTGTGTGTGTGTGTGTGTGTGTGTGTGTGTACGAGAGAGTAAGGGGGGGGGGGGGCGGACAGCGAGGAATGCGGCGCACCCGCTCTGCCCTTCTCGAGATGTGGCTGCCGCGCCCCACCGCGCGCGTTATGTAAGGGAGGCGCGTGTGTGGCGAGTAGCTGCCGCTGCTGGTGCGAGAGTGGCTCTCGGGAAAGCGCGGACCACACGGACAGGCACGGGGCAGCGTACAAATGCCGCGTCTACCTGTCTGTGACCCTGTCAGGGAGGGGGTGACAGGTGTAAGACATTCCCCGATTGAGTAAGCAAACCGAGGACCTCCGCTTTCAGTGGTGTTAAGTACACCGGACAAGATGGTAGTCACTACAGTTGAAGTCATTAACGATGGCGGTTGACATTAGGCTTGGTTCTGCGCGTCTACGTCTCGCATTCTCCGACAGCCAATGGGCGATCAGAACAGAGAAATCTGCTATTAACACAGTAGCTAGCATTAAACATAGTCATAGCGAGTTATTTAGTGAATTTCTATTCCATTTGTTGTCGCTGACAGTGGTAGTAAGCGATAAATTCTGCGTAAGCAAGCGGGAGATATTAATCTGCAGGATATACGCTTCCTTCAAGCGGAAAGCACGCTCGTGCGCGTGCCGCAACTGCCTCGATATGCGCGAACCGCCTTCGTTCGTGGATCGGACTATAGTAACCCGGTGGATGGGGGGGGGGGGGGGGGATATCAGGATAATACTATTTAATGACGCCTCGAGTTGGCGATACAGGGAGTCCACAGGTTTCTTGAGTTACGTCATATCCAGCTGGAGCCACTCATTGGTCATTGGATCTGTAGAGATGTTGACCGCTACGTTTCACCCGCTGTTCCAAGTCCTACACATTTTCTCTGGGATGAAGATTTATCATTAAGCGGACCATTCGGCGTGTGATAGAGAGCTTGAGTTTTCGTCGTGCCAGGAACGTCTGCATGCAAACCTGTGGACAATGCTGTTGTGGTCTTGGAAGACCAGAGGGACCACTCCGTACTCAACATGAACATGCAGAGGAACAGGCAACACATAGTCACCAATAATTCATATACTTATCCCAAAATGAGATTTTCACTCTGCAGCGGAGTGTGCACTAATATGAAACTTCCTGGCAGATTAAAACTGTATGCTGGACTGAGACTCGAACTCGGGACCTTTGCCTTTCACGGGCAAGTGCTCTACCAACTGAGCTACTCCGCTGCAGAGTGAAAATCTCATTCTGGAAACATCCCCCAGACTGTGGCTATGCCATGTCTCCGCATTATCCTTTCTTTCAGGAGTGCTAGTTCTGCAAGATTCGCAGGAGAGCTTCTGTAAAGTTTGGAAAGTAGGAGACGAGGTACTGGCAGAAGTAAAGCTGTGAAGACGGGGCGTGAGTCATGCTTGGGTAGCTCAGTTGGTAGAGCACTTGGCCGCGAAAGGCAAAGGTCCCGAGTTCGAGTCTCAGTCCGGCACGCAGCTTTAATCTGCCAGGAAGTTTCATATAATTAAAGAGCACAGTTAGACTAAACTAAATGCGCAGTTCATTTCGCTGCCTTCCTTGCTACCCAAACTCCCCTCATTCGCTCGCTGTTTTTCTGTTTCCGGTCCTCTGTCCATGCTTCTTGTCAGCTTCGTGTCTTCGGCTTCACCTTGGCTGCCTTTTTGGTTGCCCTTTTTTCTTTCATCTTCCGGCTGTGATCTTGCTTGTGTTCTTCGGACCATTTTACGCCTGTTCGTTTGTCACAGTGTACCTCTTGTAGTTTACTTTTCTTAATGATGTTTCTGAATTTTATATGAAGATAGTAACTGTTCTCGAAAGAACAGATACAATTGATGACCGTGCAGCTTCTCTAGAATAAATGATAATTAATTGAAACCCTCAGCTGCAGGCAGGTGTTGTTGATATACCTCGATGGGGACAGCTGAAAATGTATGCTCCGACCAGGGCTCGAACCCGGGATCTCCTGCTTACATGGCAGTCGCGCTATTCATCTGTGTCCTCGGTGGCTCAAATGGATAGAGCGTTTGCCATGTAAGCAGGAGATTCCAGGTTCGAGTCCCAGTTGGGGCACACATTTCCAGCTGTCCCCATCGAGGTATCATTTTTTCCGAATTTTATTCTGTAGTTTATTGTGTCCGGTGTGATGTTTAGTTGGTTCAGGTCGTTTTTTAACTCTGCCACCCATTTGTTGTTTCTAGTGGTTACCCAGTCAATGATCTGTTTGGTCAGTCTGTGTGATGGCATTCTGCATAGGTGTCCATAGAAATGTAGTCTGCATTTTCTAATCTTTTCTGTGATTGTTTCCGTCGTAGTGGCGTAATTTGGCTTTTTATCAGATAAAATTCTTGTTATAATTATTCCACACTACTTTGTATGCCTTGTCCAGTTTAGTTTTTCTTTCTTCGCTTGAGTCTCCGTTATGTCCGCTCATTTGTAGTGTTTCACCGAGGTATTTGAAGTTCGCCGTTTTGTAAATCGTGCCGTATTTTGTGTTCAGAGATGAGAGTTTCTCTGTGCTCATAAACCGTGTCTTTTCGTAAGAGATCTGTAGTCCAGTTTTGGAAGCGATTTCGTGTAGTTTTTCAATAGCTTCTTTTTTTTCGTTTATACTTTTCGTGACAATCGCCAAATCGTCTGCAAATGCCAGTCATTTATTCTGTAGGTTTACTAAGGTTATCCCCTGTTGTTATATTTCTCATTCTTTTATTACCTTATCCAACACTAGATTGAGAAGAAGAGGTAAGAGGCCATCGCCTTGTCGGACACTTGTGAGAATTTCAAAGGGCTCTGATAGTTCCCCACAGAGCTTTACTTTTGAGGTCGTGTTGGTCAAGGTTTACTCTATGATAGTTCGTGCTTTGTTGTCTACTTTGTATTCAGCTAGAATTTTGAAGAGAGTTTTCCGGTCATAGAGTCGTACGCCTTTTTGAAGTCGATAAAGGTAATGATCAGGTTCTGTTCATGTTGTAAAATCATTTTCAGGTTCCAAATTTGTTCCGCACAAGACCGCCCTTTACGGAAGCCTGCTTGGTATTCCCCAATAAGGGGTCGGTCTGGCATTCTGGTCCGTTTAGTAAAACTTTAGAGAGGATATTGTATGTGACTGGTAGTAAGGATATTCCTCTGTAGTTGTTCGGGTCAGTCTTGTCACCTTTTTTGTGTAGTGGGTGAATCAGGGCAGTTTTCGAGTCGTCAGGAATTTTCGTGGTTTCCCAGATATCTTCCGAGATCTTGTGGATGTCTTTGGTGAGTTCTGGGTCTTGTAACTTCCAGATTTCCGCGATGATGCCGTCTTCTCCAGGTGCTCTACGATTCTTGAGTAACTTGATTATTTCTTTAACTTCTTCTAGAGTTGGAGGTTCACTATCTGGATTGTACGTGCTGGCCGGGGTGGCCGAGCGGTTCTAGGCGCTACAGTCTGGAACCGCGCGACCGCTACGGTCGCAGGTTCGAATCCTGCCTCGGGCATGGGTGTGTGATGTCCTTAATTTAGGTAGGATTAAGTAGTTCTAAGTTCTAGGGGACTGATGACCTCAGAAGTTAAGTCCCATAGTGCTCAGAGCTATTTGAACCCTTTGGATTGTACGTACTCGTTTCTGTCATCAGTTTTTCCATAGAGGGTCCGTGTTGAGGAGTTTTTCAAATTAATTTGCCAGAATGTCACAATTGTTTTTGGTATTCGTTTCTAGGGTTCCATTCGGTCTTCTGAAGCACAAGTTGGGTGGTTGATATCCAGTCATATTTTCTCTGAAAGTTCTGTAGAAGTTTCTTGTATTGTTCTGCGTGAAGTCCGATTCCTCTCCGCCAGTCGCCGTTTATCATACTGTCGTTTTTCACTGCGAATGATTTTGCTTGATTGTTTCTGTGTTTTCAGGAAGGTCATCCAATTCTCTGGGACTTTATGACTACTAAATTTCTTCCATGCACTGATTCGTTGGTCAATAGCTTGGTCACATGTGTGGTTCCACCAACGGTGTTTCCTTGTGCGTGGTGATTGTGCTAATTTCATGGCCTCTCGGATTCTTCCTGAAAGTTGTGTCCGGTCTGTCGTTTCCTCCATTTTAATTTTGTCTAATATTTGTGTCTGGTTTGTGACGCATTTTTTCCATCAGCTGTGGTAGCGTGTATTGGCTTCGATTACCTCGGCTGTAGTTTGATTTTTAGTAGGCATCTGTAGTGAACTCTGACGTCAAACAGCGATAGATGCTAAATGCCTGCAGGTAATACACTTTTTTTTAAACTGGTCTTTGTCCAACACCAGCATTTAGTCAGTTGAACGTATTTCCCACCAAAAAGAATGAAGATAGCACGTTACACCCCAGCCTTTTTCCACCTAGCTTGTAGGTGTAGGATAGAGTTTGAGCGTCTATGTCGCTGGTTTCGAGTGGTATTGCGAAATTTTTTCCCAGCGGGATAACGCCAATTGTATGGTATCGTTTTTCCGGCGTTTTGCGCTTTTTTCCGTCCTTGTGTACCGCTTTGCATGTAGCTGTGTAATTAGGCCCGATCTTTGTGATTAATTACGTAATTAGGATCGATATTTGCGTCAGTTTCCCGACCAAAATAAATAAAGTACGCTAACCTAACCTTCCTCTCCCGCATCTGGACAGTTTCCATGTGTTAGGCTTTTCATCCAGTAGAATCAGGGTTCAAGTCCCTGATACGTTGCGCTTTTTACGTGCACTGAGTGTTTGTGCACTAAATTATTTTTGGGTGTTTAAGTGTTGTGAGCATGTTTGCATTTCATCACACATGCATTATTTCGGTGATCTACTAGTAGTTTGCACGTCTGTATGCTGTGTACTGGATTAATTCGGTAATTTACGAGCTGTTTGCGTATCTGCACATCAGTGTACTGCATTATTTATGAGTAGTTTCCATGCCTGTAAACTGTATACTGTGACCCCAAGCACATCATGGTGAGTGTTTTGTATCAGTGTAATAAATAAACTATGAGAAATCCGTCCCTAAGTAAAATGTTCCAAAAATAAATAAAAGTACACTCCTTTCTCTCTCCAGCAGCACAGAACAGGCTGAGTCCTTTTCCCGCCAATTTTCCCCTCCAGACTTCTGGGGGAATGAGGAGGCTGGTGCACACGTGCAGCTGAGAAAAACATGTGTCATTATGATGCTCTGCTCCTATTGACTGAACTGCAAGATCACGTGACCTATCGTGGCGCCCTCTAGTGGTGAACTCACGAACTAGCTCAGTTCTTTGGTCTGCTGGATTGGAGGCAGTTGTGTCTTGTAGGGTGGGGGCTTATATGTAAGTTTTAGAAATGACAGACAATTCCAGCAGAGACAGATGTTTCCATGTGTTCTTTATTGCATCTTTAATGCAAAGCATTTATTTGCATGACAGTACTCTTTCTCTTCATATTTGCAAGCATTAATGCTCGCTTCCATTCTTCTTGCAGTAATCTGTGGATGCACTCCTCGGCTGAATGAGTGCATGTAATACAGCTATTAAAACTCCCTCTGTCTGCCACCAACATCTCTCTAGTTGAATACTTCCTCCTTCCACACCAACAGCTCAACAAGCACTGATATCTCAGCCTCTTGTGGCGGTAACACCACACTAAGCCACAAATGATGTAGGTAGATAATAAATTTAAACAAATTACAACAAACTTAAACAAATTTATACAAATTTAAACAAATTGTATTCGAATTGAATGACATCATGAGCAGTTTCTAGTGGGGGCAACACCATAGTAACTCCCCTCAGCTGCAGGAGTAAGCTCTTAGAGCAAAATTCCGTCCAAAATTCAAATTTTCCCACCTATTTTCCAAGAGGATGCCGCACCATCATGCAAAAAAGTCGGAATGTGGGTGGGGGTGGGGTGGGGGGTGGGGGGTGAGATAGGGGACCCCTAGAAGCATATAAGCATATAATTTAATTTCTCTCAGAAAATTCGAACTTCCCGCCTGTGGGGAGTGGCACTTTGCCGCCAAAAGCCACCATCTTGGATAATGGTACTCGCGTGATCAGCTGACGTCACAGCCGCCATATTGTATGATGTCATAGCCGCCACCTTGGATACATCTGGCAACAACGGAGAGTGGGGTCACACATAGGTTGTTCTCCTACCCCTCTTTTATACAAGATAGCAAGAAACCCACTGATGTTGTTGTAAATTCAGTTAAAGATGTCTGGGGAATAAAAAGGAAAAAATTGTGTTTTGGCCCATGTGGAACCTCTCCAAAAACAAACAACTGAGACAGTTAAAGGTTAAAAACAATTGATCCACTCACTTCATAAAAGCAACATATAAAAGAAGAATGTACTGTGAACTAGTGGTACTGTTAAAAACAGAGATATATCTTGTCAGCCATATAACGCTGAAAACATCGTAAAAACACTGCAATAACAAAGATATTATAGGAAGTCGACCTGAGGGACACAGGACGACAGCTGAGATATGCCAGGGGATGGCACTTAAATAGGGGAGAGAGGCAAGTTACTGTGAGGGACAAGTAGGTAAACAGGCAGAAGAAAGTGCATTTCATTAGCTTTTATCTCATCCTGTCGTCCTGTGTCCTCACAGGTTGCCTGGCATTAAAGTTCAGGTGACATACATCGATTTTCTAGACTGTAACCGACTTCGTATAATATCTATGCTATTGCGGTGTTTTTATGATTTTTGTTGATGAGGCGTTTTTCAGCGTTATTTGGTTTACAAGATACATCTTTATATTTTGCACCATTTGACTAATTTTGTTTAATTCTGATCTTGATACCGTGTAGATGCCACTAGATAATGGCTTTGGTGACCAAAATCGGTCCTAGCTTAAAACAAAAATAAAATTGCAACTGGTGCTCGTTCAGATGGTTCAAATGGCTCTGAGCACTATGGGACTTAACTTCTGAGGTCATCAGTCCCCTAGAACTTAGAACTACTTAAACCTAACTAACCTAAGGACATCGCACACATCCATGCCCGAGATAGGATTCGAACCTGCGACCGTAGCGCTCGCACGGTTCCAGACTGAAGCGCCTAGAACCGCTCGGTCACAAGGGTCGGCTACTGGTGCTCGTATTTTCTTCAAAACTATTACTGTAGCTACGGAATCTGCGCTATGATGCTCCATATGCTGGACAAGAAATCCCTCCGCAATTGTTTAGGCGCCAACTAATTTGACGTAACCCACGATCCATAGCTACATGTATTGCAAGATCTCGATTCGCAAGGGAAAGCGGGAGGGGCGTAAGGTAATCGATAAAAGAGAGATGCTGTAACGTTGTTGTTTTATTTTGTGGTGTAAGCGGTGCTGATAGACAATAAAAGCGGGTTAAAAGCTGTGAGCTGTCTGGGGAAGTTAACCTTGCATTACTGCGCAACTGTTTCACCAGGTATCCAGTCTAGCTTACCAAATTCGCAACCAGACTAACATTAATTATAATCTTTTAATAGTTATACGACATCCAGTGATATATATATATAAAGAGAATTTAAATAAAAAGAAATAAATCAGTTTATATTTGGAAATTTATTTTAACATTGATCATTGAAATTTCAGCATATTAAACGTGAGTCGTAACTAAGCTGGTGCCTTATTTAGGATTGTGAAAATGTGAGTTTGTACTCTTATGGAACACATCAAATAGGGGGCCAAGATTGGGAGACTGCTATAGCGTCCCCAGTGCCATATTACAAAAAGACTTAAAAACAGTATTTATGAAGAAGAGACATTAAAAAAATTGAATAATATATTTTTATCATGTAGCCGTAAAATAATAATTTCTCTGTGTAGGTTTAGATTGCAAAGAAATAATTTATGACAAAATGATCTAAAGAGACGACAAGATACGCTCTTTTGTTAATTTTTTAGTCATCTTCACTTCCTCTTTTGTCTTGAGTGTGTATAGACGGACATCTTTCGAGTGCTGACAAATGTAAGCATATTTGTATGAGTTAAGCAGATAATATATTAATTGAATATTATTGTGCACTTTTAATTTGTAAGAGGTGATCCCGATTTCATGTCCGCCTTCCTTGAATTAACCTGCATTCAAGTAATTTACAGCTCAACAATCGCAGCGGCCGATGCAGCCAACGACGCCATTACGTGGCGATATTAACTTATGAAAAATTAGCGGAAGCGGAAAACTCGCCCGTTATTAACACAATACTATTTTTTCTCCACAGCCGCCCGACGTTGCAGAAAATACTTAGCTTTAAGATTCTTATTTTCAGTACCATAGCCGAGACCCAGAGCCAGGACTCCGACTACAATACAATGGTTAACGGAGGTAAGAAAAAATACTCTCGCGCGTGTGTGGGCCGCAATTGTAATTAATAACTAAAGATCTTTTGCTTTAAAGTGAATTGACTAGCCGAGGAAATTAATATGAAAAGTTTATTACATTGTTCAGCTTGTATGCTCATGTTTTAAGATGCAGCAAGTCTAACATTCATTAACATAACAAATAATTTGAGATTAATATTGTTAAAAAGGAGAACTTCAGGAAAGCATTTAACCGTAAAATCAAAACTAAATGGAATATCATTTTTACTAAGGGCCACCACGTAAGTCGGCAACAATCAAAAAATAATAATAATAACAATAATAATATATTAAATTACGACGGCCGAAGGACGCGAGACTGCGTACAACACTGCATTCATAAAATAACACACGCAGAACGTTGAAACATATGAAAGAGAAAATTAACCACAACCAACCGATTCAATTTTCACCCAAAGAAGTTACATTCGTAGCACAATCCTGTCCGTCGTGTAATTACCACACACTGGTATACTAAATTCATATTAACTCTTTGTGAAATCTTCCCAAAAAGAATAGCTGAGGGCTACTTTGATGATTACACCACATGCTTCACGTGGTCAACTTGGTTTACACAAAGCGTGTAACTCCCCAATAATTTTGATAGTTAAAATAAATTAGATCGAAAAGCAATTTACAAAAGAAAAACCTCGAACTGGTTACTAACGTCTTACTATTAACCTGATGGGTCAAACAATTATATAAGCACGTGGTAGTGGTCTCACAAAGTACACTCCATGTGGGTTGAACATAAAGAAAAGTTGCTATATTGAAAAATATTGTCAAGACGAGATGTTATAATCTCACGCACACTCGCATTTAAGATTGATGATCTTAGTTAGAGTTACTGATCAACACGTGGTTCCACTTTACTCACAAAGTAGTGACAAAGCAACTACCGGAAAATATTCTGAACTTCACACGAGAATTACACTGCGCTGCAATTTAAGATAACATTAGATATTTTAGAGCTAAACCTGAAATAAAGGCGATTAAATTTTCAGTTAGGCTGAACTTAAGAAATCCATTGTCCTACGGACTTAGCAGACACGCGCTTAGCCGGAGATCTTACCACTTCAGACGCTCGCCACGGACAGACTGACGTGGTCCCTTCCTGAGGGGTGGCTCACAAATACAAACGGAAGTGGCCAGAGAGGCAGCTTCCTATACCAACATGACAAAGGACAGACAGGACCATACTAAGGATAGAAACCTCTTTGCTTTTAGAAAGCGTAGCTACCTGTTCCGACGTTGGTCCTACTGTTCTCTAGCAGACAGGCTTGTCTGCTACCCTGGGGCATGCAACTAGAAATACATTTGCTCATTCATCCTCTCACACAGAAGGGAAGGGGGTTGACAGTATCTTATCATATACAGTATATAAAGGAAAGCGGATGTAGGTTCCGTATGAGACTGTGTGACATGAATTACATATAAACTGTGTTTTAAAGTGTAGTAGTGTGACAGATCGTTCTTGTTTATGTGTAAAAGTAACACGTTCCACTACTCAGTCTCCTCCCAGATAGTCAGAAACGCCACAGTAAATTTAGAAGAGGAATTTATGCCGTAAATGACAACAGATTTAAGAAATTAACATGAAAGGAATTCTACAGAGACCTTTCAATGCTTAATGTTGAGTCGTAAGATCCTGGCGAGAATAACGCGGCACCAGAGCCCAAGAAGTTGTAACATAACTGCAGTACTGTCTGTTGCTGCAGCCTTAGACCTCCGATTTTCTCTCCTTTTATTAGGTTTGTCAGCTAGGTGCAACGTTGATGATGCTGCTCCAGTTGCCTTTGGATTGAGGATGCGGTACAGGCCGTAGTGTCGCTTCGGCTGATGTTTCGTACACTTCGTACACGTTTTTTTCCATGATTCGCTCCGATCCAAGATAGCGCTCAGATATATCACGGTCCTAGACCACGGGACGTGTCATCCTGTGATTCAGGTCAGCAAGCCGCTTGTTGCTAGAAGTAACGAGCGCCTCATTTGTGGCAGCGTTGAATGGCGTCTACACTTTGTGGCCGACGTACCGAGGTCATCACAGCCTCACTGGCTATGTGGCGTGCAACCATCACATCGTCGACTGCGTATCATATCAGCGGCACTCTGACGCTTCTCAGGGATGCTACCGGCTCACCAACGCAACCTTTGGTAGCAGCGCTCTCCAGCGACAATATGTGGCGCGAAGTCCGCAGCTCGTGGTCGTGCGGTAGCGTTCTCGCTTCCCACGCCCGGGTTCCCAGGTTCGATTCCCGGCGGGGTCAGGGATTTTCTCTGCCTCGTGATGACTGGGTGTTGTGTGATGTCCTTAGGTTAGTTAGGTTTACGTAGTTCTAAGTTCTAGGGGCCTGATGACCATAGATGTTAAGTCCCATAGTGCTCAGAGCAATTTGAATCAGCCATTTGTGGCGCGAAATTCATACTGGGTTTGTTTTCCAAAACGTAAAAACATGAAGTAACTTTACTAACGATCGGGGGCCATGAGTGAAGAAATTCCTGAAGACCCTTGTGGAGTTTACAGTGGATCCAATAGAGTTTTTAAATAATCCATTTCGTTCTACACACAATGTCCTAGACAACGAATTTGAACAAAGAAACGAAAGAGGGAACACTTTTGAAGAGTTAAGGTTATGTCCTCGACAAGGATAATTCTCAAATTTGGAACGCAGTACGCTACCAAATATGCAATTCGTGCATGTCACGCAGGAATCATCAACGTTTCTTTTTCTACCTAGTTTGTGCCCATTAGAAGTTTATTTCAAACGAAGTTTTCATTCCTTCATTATCCTTTGAAATGCACAGTGACACTGGTATACTGCAACTTCTGGAGAGGCTTTATCAATTCATCCAGCTACAATACAAGATATCAGAGACTGAAGTAATGTTCAAGCTATATTCTAATTTATTTACAGGTTTATTCTCTTTGGTACACATCCAGTAAACATATGCTCTTGTTTGTATCTGTTAATAATTCGTCTGTGTAGAACACAGAAAGTGACGGAACTTTTAAAGTCCACACGCAAGCCCCGAGAGGGACCCATTCCGGAATTATATAATTTCTCGTTATGGTCTTCAGGATACCACTCAGTTGTTGTCTTATGATACTCTAGCAAATGCAATTGTGAAGCAAAACGCAGTTTATATGTTACTTCATGCATGTTGCATCTCGTGAACTCTGCGGCCGTTAAGAATTATTGGCGAAGAACACAACCAGCCACAACTGTTTCAAAAAAAGCTTTATTTCAATGCCATGACCGGTTTCGGGCTATCTTGCCCATCTTCAGGTGGCTTGCTTTTCCAATTACATTAATATTTTCGTCAGCACCGCCTCTGCTGCTCCAGCAATACGTTCCAGCGGGTGGACTACATGCTGCTGACGAAAACATATATGTAATTGGAAAAGCAAGCCGTCTGAAGATAGGCAAGATAGGCCGAAACAGGTTATGGCATTAAAATAAGAATTTTTAAAGGTACTTGGGACTGGTTTCTTCCCGAACAACAAACAGTTTGCGTTTACAATTTTTGAATATTTTCTCCGAATGGAAATGAGCAAAAATAGGGAAGATCTCAGGAAATGAATGTCTGTCAGAGTGTGAAGTAAGAAATAAGAGAAATGTGAGTGCAGCTGCGTATTTGGAAAGAACAGCGTAGTAAGCGCGCTGCTTTACGTTGCAGGCTTCACAGAGGCCAAGAACATGGTTAGTGAACTCGTTCGGTCACCTGTAGAAGCAATCAAATGTATGTTGCGATGTTAAAATAAATTTCACCCATGAACCACGGATCTTGCCGAGGTTGGATGGCACGCCTCAGTGACACGGATAAATATACCGTAGGAGTAATTACATCGGAGGAGTATCTGTGGAAAGGCCAGGCTAACATATAGTTCCTGAAAACGCTGAGCAGCCTTTTCAGTAGTCGCAGGGGCTCAGTATTTTTGATTGACTGATCATGATTAATAACATTAGTCAACTGGGCTTGCTAAGCTGGTACTGCGAACGACTGAAATCAAGGGGATACTACATCCGTTATTTTTCCCGGCCTTCAACTCTGCCTTATGATTAAGTAATGGGTCCCGATGGATAAAATATTTCTGACGTAAAATAGTCCCCTATTGGGATCTCCTCACGGAAATACTCAACAGGATATCGTTATTATGAAAAGCAAAACTGGCATTGTAAGAGTTGTAGTGTGCAGTGCAGGGTTATCAATACAAAATCAAATACTGATAATGCAGGAACTGGTCTAATCAATATATATTGTAAAAGTAAGTGTTCAATGTGCGTGCCACTGAAACTAAGAAACGAATTCCGGTACGATCAAGGGAGTTACATGATGTGGTAGCCCTCTATACCCCAACCATGAAGAAGTTTCCTGTTTTTACTGGGCGGCGTGCTTTTGAAGATATAAGGGCTGGGAAGTTTCGCCCTCAAGAAATTCCTACAACATTTGAGAGCATTCGAGAACATTCCACAACATTCGAGAATATTCTCGAGCATTCGACAACATGCCAGAATGTCCCGGAACGTTCCACAATGCTCTGGGATGTTCTGGAATAGTCTTGAACAATCGTGAAGGTTCCAGAATGTTCGGGAGCATTCCATAACATCCCAGATCAATGTGGAACATTCCTGAAGACTCTCGAATGTTGTGGAATGTTCTGGAACATTTAGGACTATTCGAAACCTTTGTGGTATGTTCTGGAATTCGCCACTGGTGTGGGTACCCTTTGGTTGTTGTTGTTGTTGTTGTTGTTGTTGTTGTGACGAAGAGAAGAATCGAAAAAGTACTGCTGTGAGTGAATAAAACCAAAAAGTGAAGAGTGAGTGGTCAGAGTGATAGAGTGAGTGAATATCAATCTAAAATAATGTGTGAAAACTGTGTAAAGTATACTTAGTGTATTTGTTAGTAAAAAGTTGATATGATTTATATTGTAGACAACGCCCAAACGTAAAAGAGGAGGAAATCTTGCCAGTTCTAAAGCAAAACAGCGAAAACAAAAAGAACAGCGAATAAACGAAAGAGACGAAGAGGCACGTTTAAGTACCCAACGAACAGCAATGAGCACCGTGGGAAGCAGAGAAACAGAAGAACAACGAAATGAACGGATTCAAGAATCAAGAATTGCGACAGAATCTTATAATAAAAGACTGTGAACTCAAGCCAACCATGAAAATATCACCCTACGAGAAGTGCGGGCGAGGACTAGTAAACAGTACAACATAACAAATGGAGCACACCATTCTGACCTGACGAAAGAATAAAAAAAACACGTTCTTCAAAATATAAAAGCACACAACGCCTGCTTTCAAATGACTTCTTTCGGTGTCACTTCGATCAAGAATAATAGAGATGAAACCGATTATGTTTTTTCCATCCAAGGAGAAACCTATCACAACATGGAATCATTAGTACCACTATCCAACGAAGACTACAAATTTCTTCAAGTATATTCAATCGGAAGCATGGAAACAGAAAATAAGCAAAGATGCACAAACATCAGTGGATTGAAGCGAGAAGTTGTCCAAGATATACAGGGGATCTTACGCAAATACTATCAACTGATTCGCATGTTCGAAACAGCACTAGACCGACCTCAGATAGACGAAGTCACCATAATAACTGTGGATGAAAATACAATCCGCGACATAATTGTACAACGAAGAAGAGAAGGACTACAACGCATCGCAGAGACACACAGTTCATATGATGCCCTCCAATATCCATCAATATTTCTGCACGGAAAGGACGGATATAATTTTAATGTGAAACAAATCCAACCTGAAACAGGTGCAGAAACAAACAAAAAACTCACTTCCAAGGAGTTTTATGCTTACTGATTATTGATCAGAGACAATGAAACAAACAATCGCTTTCTCAACATTCGCCGTTTATTCCAACAATTCCTGGTAGATATATTTGCTAAAATAGAAGGGGAACAGATGCTTTATGTAAGGCTGAATCAGAAGGAACTACACACGGAAGAATACGTCCACCTTCGAGACCCAATCGTAATGACGGAAACACCGACGACATTGGAACAAAGGTAATCTTACCCTCATCATACACAGGAAGTCCGAGAAAAATACACGAATACACTGAAGATGCCCTGACCTACATAAGAAAACGTGGACGAGCTGACTTCTTCATAACATTCATGTGCAGCACGTCATGGCCAGAAATCAAAGAACAAGTAAGATAAGGACAAGCCCCTATGCATTGACACTACATAGTAGCCTGTTTTCCAACAAAAACAAGTGAGATTTATTGAAGTCACCACAAAATGCCGCATCTTTGGAACCGTTAGATAATTCATGCACTCAATCGAATGGCAAAAACGAGGACTGCCTCACTCACACAATCTCATATCGCTACATGACAGAATTCATCCCAAGGATATCGACAAAATCATCCAAGCTGAATTTCCCAGTTCGCAAGAAGATCCGGAACTGTACAACACAGCAGTGCAAAACATCATTCATGGACCATGCGAGCCATTAAACTCCTAATTTGGCCTGAATGAGTGATGAAAAATGTACAAAAAAGTACCCAAAATCATACTTGGACGTCACACAAACCGGAGTTGATGGCTATCCCAAATACAGAAGATGAGCACCCAAAAACGGTGGAGTCACAGTAAAAATTCGAGGCAGCGAAGAATTGGAAGTATATAATCAATGGGTAGTACAATATAATACACTCCTGGAAATTGAAATAAGAACACCGTGAATTCATTGTCCCAGGAAGGGGAAACTTTATTGACACATTCCTGGGGTCAGATACATCACATGATCACACTGACAGAACCACAGGCACATAGACACAGGCAACAGAGCATGCACAATGTCGGCACTAGTACAGTGTATATCCACCTTTCGCAGCAATGCAGCCTGCTATTCTCCCATGGAGACGATCGTAGAGATGCTGGATGTAGTCCTGTGGAACGGCTTGCCATGCCATTTCCACCTGGCGCCTCAGTTGGACCAGCGTTCGTGCTGGACGTGCAGACCGCGTGAGATGACGCTTCATCCAGTCCCAAACATGCTCAATGGGGGACAGATCCGGAGATCTTGCTGGCCAGGGTAGTTGACTTACACCTTCTAGAGCACGTTGGGTGGCACGGGATACATGCGGACGTGCATTGTCCTATTGGAACAGCAAGTTCCCTTGCCGGTCTAGGAATGGTAGAACGATGGGTTCGATGACGGTTTGGATGTACCGTGCACTATTCAGTGTCCCCTCGACGATCACCAATGGTGTACGGCCAGTGTAGGAGATCGCTCCCCACACCATGATGCCGGGTGTTGGCCCTGTGTGCCTCGGTCGTATGCAGTCCTGATTGTGGCGCTCACCTGCACGGCGCCAAACACGCATACGACCATCATTGGCACCAAGGCAGAAGCGACTCTCATCGCTGAAGACGACACGTCTCCATTCGTCCCTCCATTCACGCCTGTCGCGACACCACTGGAGGCGGGCTGCACGATGTTGGGGCGTGAGCGGAAGACGGCCTAACGGTGTGCGGGACCGTAGCCCAGCTTCATGGAGACGGTTGCGAATGGTCCTCGCCGATACCCCAGGAGCAACAGTGTCCCTAATTTGCTGGGAAGTGGCGGTGCGGTCCCCTACGGCACTGCGTAGGATCCTACGGTCTTGGCGTGCATCCGTGCGTCGCTGCGGTCCGGTCCCAGGTCGACGGGCACGTGCACCTTCCGCCGACCACTGGCGACAACATCGATGTACTGTGGAGACCTCACGCCCCACGTGTTGAGCAATTCGGCGGTACGTCCACCCGGCCTCCCGCATGCCCACTATACGCCCTCGCTCAAAGTCCGTCAACTGCACATACGGTTCACGTCCACGCTGTCGCGGCATGCTACCAGTGTTAAAGACTGCGATGGAGCTCCGTATGCCACGGCAAACTGGCTGACACTGACGGCGGCGGTGCACAAATGCTGCGCAGCTAGCGCCATTCGACGGCCAACACCGCGGTTCTTAGTGTGTCCGCTGTGCCGTGCGTGTGATCATTGCTTGTACAGCCCTCTCGCAGTGTCCGGAGCAAGTATGGTGGGTCTGACACACCGGTGTCAATGTGTTCTTTTTTCCATTTCCAGGAGTGTACAATATTTTCCAAAATGTTCCAAGCGCACATAAACGTAGAATACTGCGATTCAATGAAATCCATCAAATATGTCTGTAAGTATGTGAGCAAAGGTAGTAACATGGCAGTATTTCAAATAGAAAAAAACAGCGAACAACAAAACAGAAACGACGAGATCCTCATGTACCAAATCGGAAGATGCATCAGCAGTAACGAAGCGGCGTGGTGGATTTTCGGTTTTC
The DNA here is from genome assembly GCF_023864275.1 of Schistocerca cancellata. NCBI lineage: Eukaryota > Metazoa > Arthropoda > Insecta > Orthoptera > Acrididae > Schistocerca > Schistocerca cancellata. The sequence goes on from NC_064631.1 coordinate 504,637,259, forward strand.
CCACACATGAACGCGAACGAATTGTACAACAAAAATGGTTCTGAGCACTATGGGACTCAACATCTTAGGTCATAAGTCCCCTAGAACTTAGAACTACTTAAACCTAACTAACCTAAGGACAACACACACACCCATGCCCGAGGCAGGATTCGAACCTGCGACCGTAGCAGTCCCGCGGTTCAGGACTGCAGCGCCAGAAGCGCACGGCCACCGCGGCCGGCAATTGTACAACATTCAGCAGAACATTTGGGGAACGGACAAAGAGTTTACTTCACAAAAGACGCCGCCGGAAAAAGTCCAAGCGAACCATCTCAAAACACAACATTAACAGCTTTTTACCAACTATGTCAAACGGGTCCATTCGCAGAAACATTACTATATGTGGACGTTCCTACGTGGAACTCTTTCAACGACGAAAACGAGGAATTCCAGTAGAATATCATCCAGGAATCATGAAAACCGAAGCACTAGGTCGATAACACAATATATCCAAAGAACTCCGAATATTTCTATCTCCAGATGTTACTTCACGAAATAGGGGGACCAACAAGTTTCACAGACCTCAAGACTGTTGACCGTTACCTATGCCAGACGTACAGAGAAGCATGCCAATGCTTCCAGTGCTTAGGACTACTGGAAAACAACAACCACTGGTAATTAACACTACAAGAAGCCACACTCACAGCTTCATCCGAACAAATGAGAGACTTATTCGCCATAATTCTAACAACATGTAACCCATCGATTCCAAAACAGCTACGGAACTCCTTCATAGACAGTGTGAGTGGTGATGTATTGTACCAAACCCGTCAAGCTCATCCCGAACTGACCATCGAATTCAACGACGACATTTTCAAGAAGACGAATTTTTAGCAATAAACAACCAGACTTTAGTGCAACTTGAGATTCAAGCACCCGAAAAGAAGCTATTCGCGTGCTAAACTTCGAAATTACAAAGGAAAAAAAGATACATCAACGAACTACTTCAGTACTTTGCTCACAATGAACCACTCCTCAATGACAATGAAAAGAATATTTACAACGTTATCATGGACCGGATCGCCAACATTGTCGGAATCTTTTAGCTGGAAAGCGTTTCTAATAAATCTATTGCTGGCCGAAATACGTGCTAAACAACACATCGCACTTGCACTGTCATCATCCCGTATTGCAGCCACATTTATGGAAGGAAGACAACTGACCATTCGGCCCAACAACTACCGTTGAATACAGCCGAAGAACGATTCTCGGCAGGTCAAATTTCAAGAGCATCTGTAAGGAGTGAACTTCTAAAGGAAGCTGAAATTTACTTCTGGGACGAGTGCACAGTGACACATAAAAAATCACTCGAAACCATGGACAGAATATTACAAGACTTGCGAGGAAACCCTGAAGTGATGGGAGGAGCTCTACCCATACTCTCATAGGAGGTTTTCGACAAACACTTCCAGTTATCCCAAAGTCAACACCAGCAGACGAAATGAATGCGTGCCTTAAAAAATAGCATCTCTGGCTACACATACAAATACTGCGACTAACAAGAAATATGAGAGCTGAATTATCGAAAGAGGAAACAACAGCACATTTTGCACAACAAGTTTTACAAATATGCGTTGGCACATATCGTACTGACCAGGCGACTGGCCTCTTGAAATTCAACAATGACTTCTGCAGCATAGCCATTGCTGAAAACGAATCATCGAACAAATTTACCCAAATATATTCACAGCCACACCAACCTGGACTGGCTATTTGAAAGGGCTGTTTTGGCAACTAAAACTATAATTGTCGACGATATCAACTCTAATATTCGAAAGAAAATATCCAGTGAAGAGAGAATATACAAATTGATCGAAGGACGGTAAATGTTGAAGAAAGTGTGAACTTCCCTGCAGAATTCATAAACTCTTTGCAAGTACCAGGGACGCCATTACACTGCCTTTGACTTGAAATTGGATCTCCAATCATAGTACTCATAAATCTCAACTCACCAAAACTATGTATTGGAACAAGGATGATCGTCAAACAGGTATCGAATAATATCATCAAAGCCGATCTTATGCTTGGAAAGTACAAGGGGGCAAACATTTTATCTCCAGAATACCACTGATCTCTACTGAACTGCCATTCCAATTTAAAAGATTGCAATTTCCAATCAAATTTGACTACAGTTTTAGATTTAACAAAGCGCAAGGACAAACTTTAAAACATTGCGGCACCAATCCGGAAATTCGAAAAATTTGTACATATATATCTTGAATAATAAAACGAAAAATGTTGTTTATAAACAAGTATTGTAAATGGTTAGAATATGCTTTGAATAATTTTTTTTACGTCTTATACTTTAACAAGTATTGTAAGCAGTTAGAATGTGTTTTCAATGATTTATTTACCTCGTATACTTTAAAATTTATCCTTTTATTCCAACTACCACACAATCTCATATCAACTCCCTGAGCAAAGCCGAGTACACCAGCTAGTAACTAATAATAAAATCGCGATGCAGGTAAGTTTCTATGAACAGTGTAATCCACGCATTATCTTATCCAAGATAGACACTAAGCCAACACCAACCACAATAGCGCAAGTTTATATGGTAAACAGCTCTGCAGATTGAAAGATTGGAGTATGAGGTAACCAAATTTTTGACTTAGTTAAGGAAGGCGAAAATTTAATTCTGATAGGAGACAGAAATCATCACGGACACTTCCGTTGAAAATCATGAAAGGAGATTGTATACATGGAGAAGACCTGGAGACAATGAACGTCTCAAACAGATTATACCTAAGATTCCAAAACCAGATCGTAAATTGCAAAACATATCCAGTGTCAGATGTGGACTTTGACCACAATTTATTGGTTGCCAGCCTTTTCCCCACAGCTTCATCTGCATATCCATCTGTCATATATTGAACGCACCCCGTTCTCTCCATTCTCTCTGTCTTTTCATTTCCTCCTCCCCTCTTTTTGTCCATTTCCTCCATCCCCTCTCTCTGACAATATATTCTTCCTCCACTCCCTTTCTATCTCTGCCTTTCCATCTTCCTTTTCTGCCTGCCCAGCACCTCTCTATGCCTTCCACATGCCTCATGTATCTCCCCCTCTTCTCCTCTCTCTGTCCATTTCCTTCTCCCCCTCACTCTGTTGGTGCCCTTGTCTATCCATCTCAACCTGTTTCCAGCCATAGTCAACAGCACTTGTAGTCCCTGAAGTGCAATTCAGTAAAGCAGGCCAATACTTCTCCCATAACATGCCTGTCAGTCAGGCAGTCTAGACATCAGGGGCTCAAAAAGCATTTATTTACCCCTGATGTAAGACCATCATAAAAAGCAGGTCGATAAAGCAGACCACTACTACCCCAACACAACACACTTGTCACATAGGATAGCCTATATGTCATGGCCCAGAAAAAAGTGTTCTGTCACTGACCCCCTGACATGTTGACTGGCCTGCAAAGCAGGTTGATTTGGCAGGCTGACGCTGTTCCCATACAGCATGCCTCTCATGAAGGGCAGTCTATGTGTCAGGGGCTGAAACACACACACACACATATTCCTGTCCTCATCGCCACTCCTGTTGGAGCTAGGAGGTTATAAACACCACAGTGCTGATACTTGTGAGGCTTTGGTGGTCCCATACATATACATTTACAGTCTGCTTTATATGTATGGCAGATTAAAACTGAAGAAATTGGAGAAGGCAAGAAACTCAGGAATTGGGCGCAGAATTGAATGTTTTTAAGAGTTTCAGGAGGAGCTTTAGGTAAGATTCAACTGAAACAGGCAAAAGGAATGCAACAGAAGAGGAAAGGATAGCTGTGAGAGATGAAATATGGAAGGCAGCAAAGGATCTAATAGTTAAAAAAACAAGCCCTAGCGGAAATCCTGGGATAATGCAGGACATACCGCATTTAAATGACAAAAGGAAAAAACATAAACATGCAGCAAATGAAACAGGTAGAAGTTAACAAACTTTACAAATTAGATTTACAAAAAATGCAAAAGAACTGAACATGAATGGCCAGAGGAGGCACGCTAGTCTGTAGGTGCATGCATAAGGAAGGGAAAGACACAAGTCACTGATAAGGAAAATTAAAGAGTTGGTTGGAGAAAAGAGAAGCAGCCATATGAATATCAAGATTTCAGATGGTAAGCTAGTACTATACAAAGAAAGAAAAACTGAAAGGTACAAGGAATGTATTGAGGGACTGTACAAGGCAAGTGAAATTGCACACAATAGTATATGAGGCAGAGGATGAAGATGAGATGGGAGAAATGATAACGTGAGAAGAATTTGATAGATCAGTGAAAGACATACGTAGAAACAAGGCACCTAGAACAGATGACACTCCCTCAGAAATGTTGCGATCCTGGGGAGAGCCAGCCATGACAGAACAATTTCAGCTGGTGTGCAACGTGAGACAGGCGAAATACCCTCATGCTTCAAGAGGAATTTAATAACAGTGAGGTGGTGACAGGTGTGAATATTTCCTAACTACCAGTTGAATAAATCATCGTTGCATTGACACGAATTACTTACACAAAAGCGGAAAAAAATTAGTAGAAGCCAACGTCAGGGAAGATCAATTTGGGTTCTGGAGAAATGTTCGTTATTGATCGTTGAGTCTGGTCGTTGCGGACGTCGCAAGACATCCTGTTCAAGTTCGGTGGTTGATCCTTCCACTCAGATTTTTTATTACAGAGACCAACCGGCTCTCTGACCGAACACGCTGAGCTACCGTGCTGAAAAAAAAAAAGAAAAACAAACAACCTACTTATCTTAGAAGATATGTTAAAGAGAGACAAACCTATGCTTATAACTTTAGAGAAAGTATTCGACAATACTGGCTGGAATACACGCTTTCAGATTATAAAGGTGCAGGTATAAAATAAAGGGAGCTAAAAACTATTTACGGCTTGTCCAGAAAAACAAGAGATTAAAGAAACGAAAAGGAATGAGTAGTTGAGGTGGGAAAGAGAGAGTTTCGTAGCCTATACCTGATACCAGTCTGCACATTGAGTAAGCAGTAAATGAAGTCAAGTAGAAATTTGGAAGGCGAATGAAGTTCAGCTAGAAGAAATAAAAACGTTGAAATGACAACGTAATTGTTTCAATGATGGCAAAGGACTTGGAAGAGTGGTTGAACGGAATGGACAGTATCTTAAAAGAAGGCTATATGATCAATATCAACAAAAGTAAAACAAAAGTGATGGAATATCAGGTGATGCTGAAGGAATTAGTTTTGAATTGAGGCACTAAAAATAGTAGACTCTTTTTGCTTTTTGACAGCAAAATAATTGTTGATGGTCGAAGTAGAGAGAATATAAAATGTTAACTGACTATTGCACGAAAAGTATTTTTTAAGTAGAGGAATCTGTTAACACATTGTAAGTAGGCTGTTTAGGTTTTTATGTTGGTAATGCCACCTAGTGCTCTGTATGAAAATCGCTGACTGCGCTGTGTGCAGTCTGTGGCTGGTTGGACTCATTGTTGCAATATTCGCTAGTGTTGTGTTGGGCAGTTGGATGTGAACAGTGCGTAGCGTTGGGCAGTTGGAGGTGAGCCGCCAGCAGTGGTGGATGTGGGGAGAGAGATGCCAGAGTTTTGAGTGGTTACTATGGGTGGACGATCTGGACGTGTGTCGGTCAGAAAAAGGAAATTTGTAAGACTGGATGTCATGAACTGACATGACTGATATGACTTTTGAACACTATTAAGGTAAATACATTGTTTGTTCTAAATCAAAATCTTTCATTTGCTAACTGTGCCTATTAGTAGTTAGTGCCTTCAGTAGTTAGAATCTTTTATTTAGCTGGCAGTATTGGCGCTCGCTGTATTGCAGTAGTTGGAGTAACGAAGGTTTTTGTGAGGTAAGTGATTCATGAAAGCTATAGGTTCTTGTTAGTCACGGCCATTCTTTTGTAGAGATTATTGAAAGTCAGATTGCGTTGCACTAAAAATATTGTGTTTAGTGATGATCAGAATAAGTAAAGAGAGAACTATCTGAGTACGTTCAGTTTTTCTCCGCTGTTTGAATATCAAATAACGTAAGAGTTTTTCCAGCACTGTCATTCTTTACATACAAAGGGGAAGTTTCTACATCATATTACTTTAAGTGTTAGGAAGACTTTTCTGAAGGTATTTGTCTAGAGTGTAACCTTGTATGTTAGTGAAATGTGGACAGTTAACAGTTTGGACAAGAAGATAATAGAAGTTTTTGGTGCTACAGAAGGATGCTGAGGATTAAATAGGTATATGGAATATCAAATTAGGAGGTTCTCGCTCGAATTGGGACGAAAAGAAATTTATGTCAAATTGACTAAAAGAAGGATTAGGTGCGAGCACGCGTCCTGGAGCATGAAGGAATCGTCAGTTTGATAGTGGAGGGAAATGTGGGAGGTGCAAGTTGTAGAGGAAAACTAAGAGATGAATACAGTAAGCAAATGGTTAAAGTAGTTATTGGGAGATTAAGAGGTTTGCAAAGGATAGAGTGAAGACCACAGTGCAAACTGAAGTAGAAAGATGTAAGGATTTTGGAACTTATGTTAGAACATTATGAATTACCTCGAAGAAGACGGTCTATTGACACACAGTCAACATGGGTTTAAAAAACATCGTTCCTGTGAAACGTAAGTAGCTCTTTATTCACATGAAATGTTGAGTGCTATTGACAAGGGATTTCATATCGATTCCATATTCCTGGATTTCCGAAAGCCTTTTGACACTGTACCACACAAGCGGCTCGTTGTGAAATTGAGTGCTTATGGAATATCGTCTCAGTTATGTGACTGGATCTGTGATTTCTTCTCAGTGAGATCACAGTTCGTAGTAATTGACGGAAAGTCATCGAGTAAAACAGAAGTGATTTGTAGCGTTCCCAAAGGTAGTGTTATAGGCCCTTTGCTGTTCCTTATCCATATAAACGGTCTGGGAGACAATCTGAGCAGCCGTCTTCGGTTGTTTGCAGATGACGCTGTCGTTTATCGACTAATAAAAGTCATCAGAAGTCCAAAAAAACTGCAAAACGATTTAGAAAAGATATCTGAATGGTGCGAAAAGTGGCAGTTGACCCTAAATAACGAAAAGTGTGAGGTTATCCACATGAGTGCTAAAAGGAACTCGTTAAACTTCGGTTACACGATAAATCAGTCTAATCTAAAAGCCGTAAATTCAACTAAATACCTAGGTATTACAATTACGAACAACTTAAATTGGAAGGGACACATAGAAAATGTTGTGGGGAAGGCTAACCAAAGAATGGGTTTTATTGGCAGGACACTTAGAAAATGTAACAGACCTACTAAGGAGACTGCCTACACTATGCTTGTCCGTCCTCTTTTAGAATACTGCTCCGCGGTGTGGGATCCTTACCAGGTAGGACTGACGGAGTACATCGAAAAAGTTCAAAGAAAGACAGCACGTTTTGTATTATCGCGAAATATGGGAGAGAATGTCACAGAAATGATACGGGATTTGGGCTGGAAATCATTAAAAGAAAGGCGTTTTTCGTTGCGACGGAATCTTCTCACGAAATTTCAATCACTAACTTTCTCCTCCGAGTGCGAAAATATTTTGTTAACACCGACGATAAAATAAGGGAAATCAGAGCTCGTACGGAAAGATATAGGGGTTCATTCTTTCCGCGCGCTATACGAGATTGGAATAATAGAGAATTGTGAAGGTGGTTCGATGAACCCTCTGCCAGGCACTTGAATGTGATTTGCAGATTATCCATGTAGATGTAGATGTAGATGTAAGGCAGAGATATAAGTGACGCATTGAGAAGCGACCGGAGATGCAAAAGGAAGAGACACAGGACGCGCACCGCCGACCCTGACCACAGTAACTGATACGAGAACCAGGTCAGGAATGCGACGCAACGGTGAAGCAACGCCTGTCACAGTTGCCGGCCATCACTGTTTCGGCACTGGCTGACAACGTAACTCAAGGTCTCGGCCATCGGAGCCGCCTACATTGGTACGCCTGGTTATTTACCAGAGTGCTGGGTCATCCACTTACTCTCACTGTCTTACAGGTAATCCCCTAAGAGTGAGATCACAAAAGACCAATGATGTTTACGGCATTCGATGCCCCACGTACTGTCTAACATGCAGCCACAATATTGGCTTGTAACGGCCGTGTCTAGAGGAATAAAATGGTGAGCACAGCATGAGGCTATGTCGCATAGTTGAGCTGTTTAGTCGGCGGGTAACCCACAATATTGCTACGGTGCTAGTAATGTTGATACAAAGTAGAGCAATGACAATAATAAATAAAGCAAACTTCGCGTTATATCTAGAACAACAGTTGCCGAAGTTGACATTTCGTCATAAAGAACCCAAGGAATTTCGCAAAGAAGTGGCAGATGAAATATTAGTGTTTCTGCAAGATGAGTCAGTGGAATGTGTGGTGTCATATACGCTCGACTGTGCGGTCAATGTACATGAGGACTACAATGATGACTGATGACGATACGTGCTTACCAAGTGAGACTGATGTTGAAACAGGTGTCAAGCCATGTAGTTCGTCATCCTTTTCGGACAGGGAGCCACAAATCCCATCTCTAGTGAATCGTTGTCCAAGGAGCAGGTACTAAATATAATTACGTACTTGGACAATCATTCGCAGTATAGTAAGAAAACAATTATGAACAGATTTCGAATAAGTGTGTACCATTAACACCGTGTAGCGCATAGGAAAAGCAACGGATAATCAAGGGAGAACAAGGGGCACTTGTTACAAAAATCGGTGTTTACAATGTTTCAAGAATGCTCGATACAATTTACAGGAGGTGCATGATAGTTGCCCATTACATTATGACATCAAATTGTGCGTGACATACATTACTGTGATTTCAAGGGAAGCAGTGGATGCTTGCATAACCTCAAACGGTACTACAGAATTGGACGACGTAAGATAACGAAATGTGAAACAAAGCGTCAAGTTGAGGAAGCACAGCAAACTGCGGAATCGGCCCGAAAATTTGTAGATGAGATAAACAAACTTGTCCCATCGTTTAGCAAGGAATTTGTATCCAGCTCCGACCAATCGGCATTTGAAGAGGAAATGCATATGAAAGGAACCCTGGAAATTAGAGACACCAGGAGAATTGTATCAAGATCAACTAATATCAGTGCCTTAACGCATTCTCATACAATTATGCTGACTGTTAATCAGGTTGGTCAATTGACTGGAAAGTTATCATTGTGCTGTGAGAAGTTGGAGGTGCTCTGACCCGTACGATTCTTTCTTGTGTGCGTGATCTCGCAAGGGCATTAGGGGATATTTACGTTACAGCAAGCAAGAATGGGGAAAAGGGGGTAAGAGAACTACTGCTACTGCTTTTGAGCAATACCTGGGCAAAATAACTTGTTTTTGCTTCATTTCTTGTCAGCATATAATACTTCTTTAGAACAAATTTCCCTCTTGAAAAGTGTGTGACATTGCAGTTCATACCACCTGGAACCACTGGACAAATTCAGCCTCTGAAAGTCTCTTTTTGTGGCTATAAAGCATACAATAGCACTCTCTGCAGCTAAGCCTTGAAGGATGGGCAGTTTCAAAATAAGCTCCGCGACAAACTGTTTTGCATCCGGTTGCACGCCATCACATTCCATCAGTTCTCATCACCTCGTTACGCCAAATTGAATGCATACGATGGCCATTTTGTGACGTTTGAAACATACATCCCACAGAAGGTTGATCTCTGCACCTCCCGAACACTCATTTCTGCCACCCTCCAGGTGCACATGGTGAGTCATTAGCAAACCAATGTTTTTTCTGAAATTTCCTGGCAGCTTAGGAGACGAGGTACTGGTGGAAGTAAGGCTGTGAGGACGAGCCGTGAGCCGTGCTTGGGTAGCTCAGCTGACTGCCGGCACGGTGGCTCAGCGTGTTCGGTCGGAGAGCTGGTTGGCCTCTGTAAAAAAAAAAAAAAAAAAAAAAAAAAAAAAAACTGAGTGGAAGGATCAACAAAACGAACTTGAACGGATGTCATGTGATGTCCGCAACGACCAAACACAACGATCAACAACGAACAAAATGCAAAAAAAAAAAAGAAAAAAAATGGTGTAGCACTTGCCCGTGAAAAACAAAGGTCCCGAGTTCGAGTCTCGGTCCGGCACACAGTTTTAATCTGCCAGGAAGTTTCATATCAGCGCACATTCCGCTGCAGAGTGAAAATCTCATTCTGGAAATATTTTTTCTGTCATAATTGTCAACACAACACTATTCGTTGTGCCTTACTAAAGATTGAACGTGTAACATCGCACTCAATGGGTTCCTTGTTAATGAGGTCGTCCTCAAACGGGACGTGAACGCGTTTGTGGACGAGGAACTGGACAAGTTTTGTGACGTCACAACGTGCACTTGCACGTTCCACGGCATCCCGGAGCGTGAAAGGCTGAATAAGAGAAGTCAGATTTTTGCTTCGCGGAGAGGAACGTGACCAAGGTCGCGATCTACGTCACAAGCAGAACTTGAGACTCGCCATGTGACATTACGTCGTTTGAAGTTGAAGCACGTGTTTGGTGGGCTCTGTGCTGAAATTTACGTCCTACGGATCGACGCTGTTGTACGGCACTCGGAGTGGGTCATTTTTGTACGATTTGTTGTAATACAACAATGGGAAGACGGTATGTTGGTGGTTAAAGAATTTCCTTAGTTGTTTTCGTGTTATAGCTTGTGTGTTATAGCTTGTTACCGTGATGACGGCGATGATGAAGATTTTTGGTTTGTGGGGCGCTCAACGGCGTGCTTTTCAGCACCTGTACAAATTCCCAATCTCTTCACAGTCCAGTGTCGCCATTTTCCTGAATGATGATGAAATGATGAGGACAACACAAACACCAGTCCCCGGGCGGAGAAAATCCCCAGCCCGGCCGGAAACTGAACCCGGGAGCCCGTGATCTACAAAGTATACCGTTTTAAGGCAATTACACACTGTAGATTCATCAAAAGCCCGTCGTTGTTGGTATGATTCGTTATAATTAAACATCAGATAATGACATATCAGCCGTTAAGGGTGTAACCCTCTTTGAACGCATGAACGATAGATGACTTTCGTGATTTTTTTCAAGGAAAATAAAAATTAATGCCAAATCTGTTGATACAGTTTTATTCCTTACACTTCTGTCTCCAAGAATCATTTTTGTGACCACATCAGACACTCCCTGCAACCGCTGCACCAGGTGGGAGAATCCCTTGCCACCGGAGCACTGATCACTGGCGGGAACTCTCGAAGCCCTTTTGGACCCGTAACAAAATAATTTTGTACACGACGTTTTCAATATATTTTCTATCAGGATACAGAGACTAAATGAAAAATATTAAGTTGAAACTAATGTCATTTTCTTTGCCCACAAAATGGAGACAAAAGTGTGCGTCAACAACAGACTCCTGAAGATATCATAAAACGGCTATGTACGTTGACAAAGAATTCAATTTAAAACATCGGCATTAAATTACGACTGCAATGGTATGTACTGTTCTCGAGTTATATTTTCCGCCAATTTGAAAAATACGGTTCCGAGAGAAAAGTTTTCGGTTCCATTATTTGTTGCTAAATTAAACGTACTTCTAGTCAGTGATCCCTGCATCATACAGCAATCCTTCCAGATCTAAAAGGACATCCACTTTCATCTTCTTCGTAGCCACAATGGTCCTACGAGCCTCTTTGGCTGTTTCCGTCATTCGCCGTTCTGCTCGCTCGATATACTTTTCGTCCGCTTTCGCGGAAAAGTTCCGACTGGCTGGTCTGATATCAAGTTCGAGCACGTTCATAATTTCAATGATACCAGTCACCGACGCTGAAATAACATGCTGCCAGGTTCGCCGCGATGTCGACTGCTTCCCTGCCGATGTAAACTGTTTTCGGAGTCACTTCCCCACAAACCGTCGTGTAACTCGGTAACGGATTTTCTGGCAAACTTGAGATGAACGCTACTATAAAGCAGACAATCCAAGAATATACTCAGCAAAAAGACAAGCGATATTTTTTAGTTTTCAGAGAGGACTATCCCTTTAAAGCCTTCAGGATATCGCAACATTACAGACAGTGATATTTGTGAGAAAATGTTACTGTAGGGTAGCGGCGAGAGGTAGGGAGCTGCGAAGTTAAATACAGTCCGTTCACATCCTGCAATGTCCAAACATTTTGTTATTTTCCTTTGCACTTTCTAAAGGATTCTGGACTTCCTTATTCACTTAACAGAAGTATGTTCTTTAATGGGAGGTTTACTATCTTTTAGTTTAAAAAAATCGATTTTAAAAAAATTGCATTTTGGGATCCATAAAAATGTTTAGAATCCACCCCTGAAAAGGTTTTTCCGAATACGGAACAGAAATGTTTGTTATTTGCGGTTGAACAAAAAAATGCACCTGCCTGAAATCGGCCTTTTTCACGCACCAGTGTTTTTCTTTCGGAAGACAAGTTATTGTACCGGTGCTTCGGACGAAACACAAAATTCAAATGAAAGTTTGAACGCGTGTGTTTGGAAGTTAGGCCCCAAGAATTTGCATTCTGGTGCGAAGACTGTGGAGATTGCAACTTTCCTGGCAGTGTGCAGCTTCAACGAAGGGTATTCAGCAATCCTGAAGACCATGACACCCTGGGACTATTCGACGCACTTCGCCAAGCATTCGGACGACCACCGGATTCAAGCGGCCGAAAACCGCTTGTCACCGGCCGTACGAGCGGCTCTGGAGCAGCACAGGATGGCCCAGATCGAGCACAACGGCCTCTGTGAGGAAGAGGAAGGACTAGTTTATGGACCCGAAATAGCAGGTTGAACGTAAGTTGCATAATATTGCTTTTATACGTAGTCAAATCTTCAAACGCGTTTTTCTCGAAATAACTTTTTTTTATCGCGCGGTATGGTAACTTCAAATCTACTGAACCGACTGGCATGATTATTTGTTTCCGACGAAGCTAACTGAATTGTCTAGGAGTTGTACCACGTTTATTCCGATCAATCAACTATAAATATTTTTACTTGGCCGACAAAGTCGAAAAATCAATGAAAAAAACCCTATTTTTTAAATGGCCGCCATTTTTTTCCTATGGTCCAAATAACTTAAGCGAGGTACAACTCCTAAAGAATCTTATACATTTCGCTAACGTCACCTGAGTTTTGATTTGAGACGAGCCGACTGACCTGTGACGTACCGCGCGTGGAGGTCTACATTGAAATTTTGTTTCGTTCCGACAGCACTTCCGCCTTTGCTCTTCGACATTTCCGGTCGAAAAATTTCCAGTTTGTAGAGGAAATATCAATAAACATTTTGACCAAATTTGACATTGATATCTATAACACAACCCGAGAAAACAATTCTCAAACTACATGCTTTTTTCGGGCCAAAGATAGTAAACCTCCCCTTAATATTCCACATTACATAAATACAAGAGAGCCCTCTTTCAGGAGTGAGTTGGTTTCATTTTGTGAGCATGCTACCGAACATGGACCAACGAATTGCAAGACCACTTTCTAAAACACTGCCTGATTCCATCGCAAATCAGTGCTTGTTTATTAATTTATTTATTCATCCATAAAACTTTAGAGATTGTTTGATACGTATTTCTTTTATAAATATTATATTTGACTGTGAGCTCAAATATGCATGTACACATGCATCACTTAGAAACACACACACAGACACTTACGTTCCATACAAGAAATTTAACAGTAATAATGCAATATTTAAATGATGTTTTTGGCTTTACATACAAGAGAGCTTGCACTACATGCAATAGGAGATTAGCATTTTCTTGTTTCAAGTCTTTTCTTTCATAGGTTCTAAAAGTTCTGTTACTCTTTACAAACAGAGATCAGTGATCTAGTAAGAATGATCTTAGGGTTTAACTAACAAGTGCGAGTGATGAATAACTTTTATCTTATGTGGATGAATATTGTAAATTTGTATCTCACTATTTGTAATGGAGGTTTAAAAGCTAATGTCCATAGTGGCTGGACATAATGTTTCTCTTATTACCTTTATAACGTTCATAGATGTTGGAATTTTAATTACTGTTTACTATAGGCAGAACAAAGTTGCTAGCATATCGATAAGGGAGAAAATGTGCGTTTTAATGCAGCCATTGCAACAATTTAACGCGGGTTCATTTTCGTAAAGAAACTGTCGCTTGCGAGCCATATACAGCCAACAATAATTGTTGGAAAACGCAGCATTCGCAAATCACGACGAGGAGCGCGTTACGTGTGATGCACAACTCGCTTCCAAGCGTATACCAACCACAGTGGAAACGTCGTCTGATGTCCTCCACGATGAGAAACGTGTGCCGCGTGGGGTCGGCTGAAGTTTACATGAGCTCCGAAATCTGGTTTACCGTAAACCGATTCTTCGATACCACTCCCGGTCGGTCATGTAAAGACTCTAGTTTTTTAACAGGGAAATGACTGCCGCATTTCAGCTCCCACAATCGTTTTTCGCCCCGTGCGAACACCGTACCGTAACTGCGTCGTGATTTAATTGTCATGTTGCTACTCCAGTTTTTAAATGTTGGCTAATGTGAACGAAGTGATTTTGTGTGGAGTGAATAAAGAGAAGAAGTACTTGATTGACTGAGAAGATATTTATTTCCTTTATTTAACTGGAAAAAAAATCACATTTTGTCTTTATTCTGTAGAACAATATACGTGAACATTGGTGTGTCTGCTGAATTATCGGACTCTAATAGTTTGGCGACAACACTGTGAACTACGTAGCTGGCTGATCTGTGAAATTGTGCACCCACTCTACTTTTTAGTGGTAATGGTTGGTGACAAAACAGTCGCTAAATTCTACACAAATAATAAAAATCTGCCATTACTCATTCTGCAGTTTTCCAGCCATTTCAAGTTTACAAAATGTTCGAGTATTGTAGTATTCCACAAAGATTGCTTCGCGATTTCTCCACAGGTGCGTCTTGTATGTGGATATAATACGACGGTTGTTCAGAAAGTAAGTACCGATCGGTCGCGAAATGGAAAACTACTGGGAAAATCGGGAAAAAGCTTTGCACAGATGTGTTGGACAGTGTCTCTAGTATGCCCATCGATCGTGTCGCGTCGCTCTTTCCAGTTTTGAGTGAACTGGGAGGACGTAAAGATGCGTAGGGAATAGCGTCTCCCGCCAAGTATGAGGGCCTGGTTAGAGATTTCGCCCGTGTCATGCAGCCCACATAACACAACTAACTGTCGAGCAGTTCCTTCTTCAAACCAATTCTCGACCGCATCACTGCAGGGGCTCCTGCAGCGTTTCCGATGAGAAGTGTTTGATCACCCACAATACAGTCCGTAATTGGCTCCCCCTGAGTCTCATCTCTGCTCACAAGAACCGCTGGCTATGAAGGCGAAATTTTTCCACAGACAACGAGATGCAGACCAGCGCAGATAACTGGCCGAAAGTACGGGCGGCTGCTTTCTATGATGAGGATACTGGAAAGCTGATACAACACTACGACAACACTCGGAGAAGTAGGTGGAAAGTGTAGCTAATTGTTGCAAATAAAACGTTTCTGGTTTTCACTGTGGGTTCCATTTTGCAACCGATCGGAACTTACGTTCTGGGCAACCCTCGTAAAACTGCTTCGCACTGGCGTTGATGAGTAATTAAAGATCCCTCCTTGAACAATCTCCTGTTGCTCCTCTTTACGACTCCACTGCCACCCATAAGGGAGTCGTACCGTTTCGTTATTATAAAATTAGGAAAGTACTAATAACCACACTTTAACCCGATGACTAAACAACAACAGTTGATTTAGAGACACTGTGGTGTCACCGCCAGACACCACAAATGCTAGGTGGTAGCCTTTAAATCGGCCGCGGTCCGTTAGTATACGTCGGACGCGCGTGTCGCTACTGTCAGTGATTGCAGACCGAGCGCCGCCACACGGCAGGTCTAGAGAGACTTCCTAGCACTCGCCCCAGTTGTACAGCCGACTTTGCTAGAGATGGTTCATTGACAAATTACGCTCTCATTTGCCGAGACGATAGTTAGCATAGCCTTCAGCTACGTCATTTGCTACGACCTAGCAAGGCGCCATTATCATTTGCTATTTATCTTGTGATGCATGTACCGTCAAACCAATGTTCACCAATTATGAATTAAAGTTAAGTATTCCATCAGTTACGTACTTTATTTGCTACTATAAATTCCCTTAACTGTTCCAGACCTCACGCCAGCCTGCGTGAGCATAAACGCGTACCATTCGGCAACCGGTCAGAGTGGCTTGGCTGTCTTGCCAAGTCACAACAGGCACCATTCGTGTAAAACAACTGACGCTCCAAAAATCGGTATTTGATCAGACCAGCAATATCGATCCAGATACAACACATAAGCGCGAAAGTGAAAATTAGTGTCCAAAATCTTGTTTTCGTCTTCTGCAAGTTGTGTCACATGTAAACGTGCTATCTGACGCAATCGTCATGAAATGTGTTTTCGCTCTCGTCTCACAGCCTTTTCTGTCCACTGAGGATTTAGTTGTGTGCACGGGAGCAGTTGATTCCCTGCTGACAGCCGTTCCCCGCATGTCGTGCTATTGATAATAATTAATAATTAGAGTGGCGAAAAACCTGATGTCAGGTATGACATATGGAAAAATCATGATCCTCCAATAATGGATTGATCAGGAATATTCGTTCGATGTCAGCTGCCTTCTGCAGGGCCCTTTTCTTTTCTCTTGTGCTGCTTGGATCATGGACGCACCTGCTAAACTGCAGCTATCCAGGCATTTGATACGAGATGGTCGTTTCCGTTTTTAAGGTTCCTTACCTCAGTCGGTAGAAACTGAACCCTTACATGGAATCACTTGGTTGACCGCCTGTCCGCCGGCCGAAGTGGCCGAGCGGTTAAAGGCGCTCAGTGTGGAACCGCACGACCGCTACGGTCGCAGGTTCGAATCCTGCCTCGGGCATGGATGTGTGTGATGTCCTTAGGTTAGTTAGGTTTAAGTAGTTCTTAGTTCTAGGGGACTTATGACCACAGCAGTTGAGCCCCATAGTGCTCAGAGCCATTTGAACTATTTGACCGCCTGTCCTTCCGTCTGTTAGCACCCCTTTTTCTCAGGAACGGGTAAAGGGATCAAGATGAAATTTATATGAAATAGTAAAGCGTACGTCCCCTTTGCAGTGTGAAACATTTTACCTTGTAAGTCAATGTAATCAAAAGATAGAGCGATTTGTGACACATATTTTGATACTCGTGAACTCGCTCACCAAAACCTAGAACCACGATATTTTCCAAGAATCAAGGTTTAATAGTAAAATTAAATGAAAAAACATGAAAATTGCTAGTTTCAAAACATATCACATAAAATATATTTGTTTGCCATTTGTTGTCTGTCTGTCTGCCCGTCTTTTAAGACCCTTATTTCTCAGGAACGAGTGTAGATATTAAGTTGAAATTTACATCAAATACTAAGGTCCACGGTCCATTGGCAGTGTAAAAATTGAAACTTTTAAGTTAATGAAATCAAGAGTTGCGGCCATTTATGTCACATATTTTTAGTCTGGTTGGTTTCCGTACAAACTTACTAATGTTTATGGATAGTTTTTGCGAGTGAGCTTTGATAGTCGCAAACTTAAATCATAAAAACCATCCATACACATAACTAAGTTTGTGCGGAAAACAGCGAGCGAGAGTGCTACTCGCACTTTTCCAGTTTTTATTAATTAACGGCGATAGGTGTGCGTGTAAATTTTCTTAGGAATTTTTCTTGTTTTGAATGTCTGGAACCGCGCTCGTAATGTTTGAATCTTTTAGACTCGCGCACGCAGCCTCGGCAGAGAAATTGCGCTGAACAGAGATGAGTTGGAGGTTATCTTTCGTCTACGGAAGTGCGCGCCAGATTTATCGGTTGACGGCGAGTAGCTGAGACAATACAGTCGAGCTTTGGGGTTAGATATGAAGAGTCTTTTTTGTAGCAGTAGTAGTAAGCAGCAAACAATGAAGATTTTGGGGAATTATATTATGATATGTAAGAAACTATCAGCCTCGATTCCGGTAATGAAACCAACCTTTACCTTTTATCTTTGACAGTCATGGCCTCAGTTAGACATGCGCAATGTTCCCCGCCATGTTGTTCTGCAGCGCGTTATCTAGGCCTAATTAGTTGCACGTGAGCTCCCGAGGCCCACCCAATGGCGTCCATGGAGACGAGGCGCTCGCCGGAGCTAAAGTCAAGTCTCAGTGTTGACTTAGTACTTACGTAACGAATTTTTAAAATGTGACTACGCCTATTCAGGCTGTTTTAGTTTTATTTCTAGACCATGCCCTCTTAGACGAATTATAGACTCAGGTATACTTCTGAAGAAGGCTCACTTATTTGGTGTGAAACCTAGGTAAAGTTTGCTTTCATTAGTGCAATCGAGGCTGATAGTATCTAATATATTAGATTATCACGATTGCTGACTGGGTTGCAATGTTGAAAGTACAAAACTTATATTATGGACTAATGGAAGAGTTATCGTGGAGAGAAAAAGAGTTGATTTTTACATTGGCACAATCATACTCTTTGTGAAGAATAGATTGTAGGTAATGATTAAGTTTGTTCGATTTGCGGCAGCGGTTTGATAATGTAGCATTCTTAGTTCCTCAGACAATCAGATCAGGAATCTTTTTGCTTCTCATTTTTTTATTGGTACTTATCGATCATTGCGAGATAAATGGATTTAAGAATTAGATTTTGGAATTTTGTTTAAGGAGGGTTCAATTTTCGTCATTGTTTGAATATAGCTACGTGATTTCAGAAAAAAGCTTAACTATTATTGACGTTTCATACTGAAGTCAGTGGTGGCTCGTACCCAAATATTCGCATTTATCTCATGTTTAGTGCAACGTTTATGCTTCTATTCCTACACACTTTCACCCATGTCAGTTTTCGCTATTAACTGTGAGTCACCTTTTATGAATCAAAAGCCGTTTCCACCGACTTGCTGCGGTTCTCCCAAGGGCGACGGAAGTTCAGGCTAAGCTCTGAGACAAGTCTTCGCACAGTTACGTAGTAGTTATTTATTACATATACACCGAGCTGGGAAAAGTATTAGGATACCTCCTAATATAGGGTCGAACCTTCTATTTTCCCAGATGAGTGCACCGACTCGACATGGCATGGACTCGTTGAAAGTCCTCTGCAGAAATAATGAGCCATGCTGTCCCTATAACCGCACTGTTGCGGGCGCAGAATTTTGTGCACGAACAGATCTCTCGACATGTCCCATAAACGTTCGATGGAATGCATGTCGGGCGATCTGGGTGGCCAAATCATTCGCTGGAATTGTCCAGACCAGTGTCTCAATTCAAACCAACCGCGAACAGTTGTAGCCTGATTACATGGCGCATTGTCATCCACAAAAATTCCCTCGTTTTTTGGATACGTGAAGTCCATGGATTTTGGGAACGTGAAACCCATGAATGTTTGCAAATCGTTCAAATGGCTGTAAGCACTATGGGACTTAACATCTAAGGTCATCAGTCCCCTAGAACTTAGAACTGCTTAAACCTAGCTAACCTAAGGACATCACACACATCCCTGTCCGAGGTAGGATTCGAACCTGCGACCGTAGCAGCAGCGCGGTTCCGGACTGAAGCGTCTAGAACCGCTCGGCCACAACGGCCCGCGCTGCAGATGGTCTCCAAGTAACCGAACATAATTACACTACTGTCCATTAAAATTGCTACACCAAGAAGAAAAGCAGATGATAAATGGGTATTCATTGGACAAATATATTATACTAGAACCGACTTGTGATTACATTTTCACGCAATTTGGGTGCATAGATCCTGAGAAGTCAGTACCCAGAACAACCACCCCTGGTCGTAATAACGGCCTTGATACGCCTGGGCATTGAGTCAATCAGAGCTTGGATGGCGTGTACAGGTACAGCTGCCCATGCAGCTTCGACACGATACCACAGCTCTTCAAGAGTAGTGACTGGCGTATTGTGACGAGCCAGTTGCTCTGCCACCATTGACCAGACGTTTTCAATTGGCGAGAGATCTGGAGAATGTGCTGGCTAGGGCAGCAGTCGAACATTTCCTGTATTCAGAAAGGCCCGTACAGGACTTGCAACATGCGGTCGCACATTATCCTGCTGAAATGTACGGTTTCGCTGGGATCGAATGAAGGGTAGAGCCACGGGTCGTAACACAGCTGAAATGTAACGTCCACTGTTCAAAGTGCCATCAATGCGAGAGGTGACAGAGACGTGTAACCAATGGCACCCCATAACATAACCGGGTGATACGCCAGTATGGCGATGACGAATACACGCTTCCAATGTGCGTTGACCGCAATGTCACCAAACACGGATGCGACCATCATGATGCTGTAAACAGAACCTGGATTCATCCGAAAAAGTTACGTTTTGCCATTCGTGCACCCAGGTTCGTCGTTGAGTACACCATAGCGGGCGCTCCTGTCTGTGATGCAGCGTCAGGTGTAGCGGCAGCCATGATCTCCGAGCTGATAGTCCATGCTGCTGTAAACGTCGTCGAACTGTTCGTGCAGATGGTTGTTGTCTTGGAAACGTCCCCATCTGTTGACTCAGGGATCGAGACGTGGTTGCACGATCCGTTACAGCCATGCGGATAAAATGCCTGTCATCTCGACTTCTAGTGATACGAGGCCGATGGGATCCAGCACGGCGTTCCGTATTACCCTCCTGAACCCACCGATTTCATATTCTGCTAACAGTCATCGGATCTCGACCAACGCGAGCAGCAATGTCGCGATACGATTACCCGCAATCGCGATAGGCTACAATCCGACCTTTATCAAAGTCGGAAACGTGATGGTACGCATTTCTCCTCCTTACACGAGGCAGCACAACAACGTTTCACCAGGCAACGCCGGTCAACTGCTGTTTGTGTATGAGAAATCGGTTGAAAACTTTCGCCATGTAGCACGTTGTAGGTGTCGCCACCGGCGGCAACCTTGTGTGAATGCTCTGAAAAGCTAATCATTTATCTTCTTCGTGTCGGTTAAATTTCGCGTCTGTAGCACGTCATCTTCGTGGTGTAGCAATTTTAATGACCAGTAGTTAATTTCCAGTCAGTGATCGGTTCAGACCCAGTCCATTCCATGTAAACACAGCCCACACTGTTATGGGGCCACCACCAGCTTGCACAGTGTCTTGTTGACAACTGGTCTCCATGGATTCGTGGGGTCTGCGCCACACTCGAACTTTGCCATCAAGTCTTACCAACTGAAATCGGGAAAATATGACCAAGCCACGGGTTTACAGTCGTATACGGTCCAATCGATAAAGTAGCGAGCCCTGATGAAGCGCTGTAGGCGATGTCGTGCTGTCAACAAAGGCATCCGCGTCGGTTGACTGCTGCCATAGCCCATTAAAGCCAAATTTCGCCGCACTGTCCTAAAGATTATTCGTCGTACGTCGCACCTTGGTTTCTGCGGTTATTTCGCGCAGTGTTGCTTGTCTGTTAGCACTGTCAACTCTACGCGAAACCCGCCGCTCCCGGTCATTAGGTGAAGGCCGTCGGTCACTGCGTTGCCTGTGGTGAGAGGTAGTGCTCGAAATTTCGTATTCTTTGCACACTCTTGACACTGTCGATCTCGGAATATTGAATTCCCTAAAGAGTTCCGAAATGGAGTCTCCCATGCGTCTAGCTCCAACCACCATTCGGCGTTAACGACTAAGTCCCGTCTTGCGGACATAATCACGTCAGAAACCTTTTCATCTGAATCACCCGAGTACAAATGAGAGCTCAAATGACAGCTCCGTCGATGCACTGCCCTTTTATACCTTGTTTACGCGATACTACTGCCATCTATACATTTGCTTATCGTTATGTCATTAGTCTTTGTCAACTCGGTGTATGATATGCCTTGTAGACTCTACCCAGTTGCGACCTAAAGTCCGAAAGGATTTTGTTCAAACAGACAGAGCATTCGTTCCACTACCAGTGTGTTTCGCCGAAGTTTCAGTATAACTCGTCCGGCCAAAAGTTCCATCATCGATGGCCCACGCTCCGTTCCCGTAGAACCTTTTGGCAACCGGTTTCTGGTCTGTCACTGCTCACCATCCCGTAAGCGTCCCTCTCGCATTGTAATGACTTAGGAATTCCAACAGGTGCGCGCGGACTCGCGCATGCGCAGTGGGTGCCCGTGTGCCGAGGCGCCGCCGCGGTAACTCCAGTAGTCAGCGTCTTGGGAGACTCCAGTCGCACGCGGACCACCGTAGAGGACTGTTGTGTGTGGGCGCTGCTGTGTTGCGAGTGACATTTAGTCGTAACTTCTCGTGTCCTGTACATCTGTGTGGCAGTGAACTGTCTGCTGGACGTAACCCTCAGCAACGACGCAAGGGCTCGATAGAACTTTGGATAACCACCCACAGGTAAGCTCAGCGAAATTTTTATTGTCTAACAACTTGGCACTGAGAGCGTGTTATTACCAGATCTGAAGACGTCGCTGGGAACCGTCGTCTCCGTTTCTTCCAAGGAAAACTAAGAGATCGAATGTTACTAACTTATGTTTCTTGAGTTTCGACAGCTACAGTTCAAGAAGTATAAAGGCACTCGCAATTACATATTTCAAGCGCTATTACCTAGTATTCTTTAAAGAATAAACACGAAACGTTGTACCAAAATTATCCTACAAATTCGCTGAACAGCTATTTAAGAAGTAGACTCATACGTTTTGTTTTGTCTTTTCATGCCAGTTAATTTATCGTTCTTGTACGTATTGGTAAAACAGATAAATGCCGTAATTTGCAGAGAAACCGCTTTCTGACAGCAAATAGCCGTTTTCTCTTGCAGCATCTGTCAAGCAAACTTTGAGAAATAGTATATGAAAGATCTATCCCCGTAATGAATTTTCGGATTTACAGAATGAGACTTTATTATGCTGTATTCTATCCGTTGTCTAACAAATGATGTTTGATACCGAATTGTTGTATTTGACGGCTCAGGATCTTTCTCGAAACTCGTACTTCACGTTGTGTCATGTCAGTTCTGTGCCCGGCACCAAAAGCACTGTTGTTGATCCGTGGTTGATGCGAAAACATTGACGCACGATCCTACAAGCAGATCGAAAACAACGATGCAGTTCATTTTGTATAAAATGTAAACATTCATTCCGGTTCTGAAACCGGTAACTAGTATAATCTGCAAACTATTTATTCTATTGGACCCTAAATTTACGAAAATCAAGCTTTTCCGCTACATTATAAGAGAACATTATTAGTGACTACTGTTTCAGATTATCGTTTACAGTTGTTTTCTGATTGACTTGGTTATGCTGCACCTAACCTTTGCCAGGTTCCCTTGAAGTAAAACATCACGTTACCAAGAGGTTAAGATTGCTCTTGCCATCGGGAGGAGAAAGTGGTTACCCCCTTAAGACCTAAAATTTGCTATACTCTACAGAGTGTCTTCTGGTGATACATTGACGAGAGACTGTAGTACTGAAAACCTGAAACGGCAGGAAAAAAAGTTCTTCCTAACACGTTCGGAAATCCATTGCGTTCATCGCATTTTATTTACGTAAGCAAGGTTGACATAGACGGATAACTTGCTCCTTTTGGCAAGGATAGGACAAGGAATCAGCCGTGGCCTTGTTAAACAGTCTTGAAACGATTGAGGGAAAGCTTAAAAGAATGTCGCCAGGTCTGGATTGGAGCCATCCTCAGGAGGAGCAACAGTGACTCTGATTTTCGCCTGAAGTGACTTGGTGCAGCTTGTATAATTTTGTGTGGCTCAGCGACGTTGTGAATGTCTTACAACTGAGCGTCAACACAGGGTAGCTCTTGAAAAAATACAGTAATATAAATCAAATCCAATGCGTATTTACACTCTGCTATTTCCAGTACGAGTCCAGTGTCTCGACCAACGGCGCAGTAATGAAGGTTATGAATAGATGCTTAAAACACTTCAATCGAAATATATCTAGATGAACTGAGAATGAAGGCGTATTCTTATTCTGTTCTCAGTACAGTAACGTAGCATAAAGCCTGAATAGCAACACACTGACAGCTCAGTCTTCAGGCGAACTGGCATGATTTGGAAGAAGGATATGGTAGGAAAGTATCTTTGCAGTCTCAAAAATAACTGACACAGATTTTGTGTTACACAGTTGGAACTCAGTGGGTGTGTCAGGTAGAGCCGATGAGCGTATGCGGTAGCGAGTTGCGGGGTGAAGTTGGCCTGTTTCGGGTCTACGACCACTTGGATACAGGCTATAGATATGGAGACAACTCAGAGCTTTCTCTAGACTGTTATCGCGCCACATGTCTGCCATTGACGCCAAGGCATGCCTCTTTCTGTATGCTGGTATCATAACAGCAGCGTATATTTTGAACGCGTCTCAGGTAACGGAAGAATGTGCTACTTACAAAACGCACAGTAGCAGCGTTGAGTTGTACCGCAGACACGGCAGTGCGGCCGAGAAATATTTTCTCTCTTCCGTCCATTGAGCAGCTCGGGAGGGCAAATAGAAAGCGGCAAAAATGTGAAAGTGGTCGGTCAGTGGTCGGCGGCGGAATCTGTAATGACCGTGTTGGTGAGTGCGTGCGGTGGACACGAAGCAGTTCCCTTCAGCGTGTTGCGTGGCTGGCTGCTCCGGGCGTTCCGGCGCCATTACACACTCTGCAGTCAGCGCGCGTTTTCGTTCCCCCTTGCCTGAGCCCGCAGCGAAGAAAGGGTCGCAATGTTTCCTTGTGCCAGCAGATGGCGTCGATCAGGAAGTTCCCGCAGTGCTCAAGACACGCACTTCCTTCCTGCGGTTGAACACGTGTAGAAAAAATGGTATAACGAGGGCTCCTCTTATAACAATGGCGTTTTCTGTCAATGAAGTTGTCATTGTTGTTGAATTTCCATTTTTTCGCCTTTTCTTTCAATTTCTTTTCATTTTAATTCATTGTAGCCAACTAAGGAGAGCGTCTGAACTTACTTGGCGTTGTTTTGTCTTTTCTCGCAGTCTCCCTTGATTCGTCCGCTGTATTTCTCCTTGCATTCTTCTGCCAATTCTGAGCTTTATCAGTTAGGCTTTTCAGCAAAATTTGTATGTATCGTGTATTGCGGCTATAAATTGAATGACTGGGGTTCTACCTTGAATGATTTCATCATGAATGCCAATTTCTTTTCGTTCTTCATTAACTTCTGTTAATCTTTTTCATCTATAAGGCTGTTGTCGATTGCATTTACAGATGACCATAAGCTGTAATCGCCCCCTTCTGATCATATTTGTGAGATTTTATTCTGTGACTTGGTGGATGTCCTGAGATTTCTTTTCAATCCAAATTCAGTTTTCGGATTTTGGCCCAAAGATTTTTCTCAGAATGTCGAACCAGCTTTGTGACTAGGTTCAGGATTTCGCAACAGGTAGAAATCAAGACGCCGACCTTTGCGAGACAAAATCGTCAGATGTAAAAGTCATTTCGCGAGTACTCCAAGGGAAGGTTACTGGGCCGTTACTTTTCCCGGGCCGGTCCCGGCGGAGGTTCGAGTCCTCCCTCGGACATGGGTGTGTGTGTGTTTGTCATTAGGATAATTTAGGTTAAGTAGTGTGTAAGCTTAGGGACTGATGACTTTAGCAGTTAAGTCCCATAAGAGTTCACGCACATTTGAACACATACTTTTCCCGAAATATACAAATAATCTGGTGGATAATGTTCGAAGTGCCGTGAGTCAGTTCTAAATGGCGATGTTGTGTGTAGGAAAGTTGGAAACGCCAGGAAACTGTAGCGAAATGCAGGAAAACCTGCAGTGGACTGGCGATTGGTGCAGGCTGGCAGTCAAGCTCTTTCACGAAAAATACAGTATATCTTCAGAATGAAATCTTCACTCTGCAGCGGAGTGTGCGCTGATATGAAACTCCCTGGCAGATTAAAACTGTGTGCCGGACCGAGACTGCAACTCGGGACTTTGCCTTTCGCGGGCAAGTGCTCTACCATCTGAGTTATCCAAGCACGACTCACGCCCCGTCCTCACAGCTTCACTTCTGCCAGTACCTCGTCTCCTACCTTTCATACTTTACAGAAGGTTTCCTGCTAACCTTGCAGAACTAACACTTCTGAAAGAAAGGATATTGTGAAGACATAGCTTAGCCACAGCCTGGAGAATGTTTCCAGAATGAGATTTTGACTCTGCAGCGGAGTGTGCGCTGATATGAAACTTCTGCATGGTTCGCAGGAGAGCTTCTGTAAATTTTGGAAGGTAGGATACGAGGTTCTGGCTGAAGTAAAGCTGTGAGGACGGGGCGTGAGTCGTGCTTGGGTAGCTCAGATGGTAGAACACTTGCCCGCGAAAGGCAAAGATCCCGAGTTCGAATCTCGGTGCGGCACATAGTTTTAGCCTGCCGGGCAGTTTCATACAGTACGTTTTCGTTATTGCGCACAAGTAAGCTGAAAGACTCATTACTTTTCTACTACAGTGTTGGTGGCAAATTACTTTAAAAAATCGAAACATACACAGCCGAAAAAAAAATTATTACATCCTTTTAGAGGTTTCCAATTCTCAAGATTTAGCGTTGCAACAGTACATGTGGAGTACATGAAATGATTACATTTACGGGTCAATAGCACAAACGGTTCTGAGGTACCGGGTATCGACAAATGCTGAAACCCCCATATTAATGCGTGCAGTAGCCTCCACGAGCGGCAACGCAGGTGGTGACTCTGGCATCCAGTCGATCGTAGAGATGGCGAATAACGACTAGGGATACTTTATGCCATGCCTAGTCGACCTGTTCACGTAGTTCTGTAAGAGTTGTTAGTTGACGAGTGACATGAGTCACTTCTCGTCGTCTCGACTGGAGACAAGTCAAGACATCGTGCCGGCCAGGGAAGTTGCCGCACGCCGTGCAGAGCACGATGAGTTTCACAGCCACCGTCTGGGTGAGCATTATTAGAGCCCCCACCCCCCCACCCCACCCTCAGAAACAACAAAGGTGAACACGAGTTGTAGCTGATCCCACCCCACACCACCATAAGGCCTGGGGCGGCCAGCGTGTCTTGGATGAATGCACTCTGCGAGACAGCGCTTACTAGGTCGAAGCCGTAAGCGCAAACGACCGTCGTTGAAGACTACCACGCTCCATTCCATCTTCCAAGTGACCCTCTGATGAAATTTGTTATTGTGTTCAAATACACGCCGCACGGTTTGAGGCTCCATCTCACGGACTGCGCGGCCTCTCCCGTCGGAGGTTAGAGTCGTCCCTCAGGGGTGTGTGTGTGTTTCTTTCTTAGAATAAGTAGTGTGTAAGTCTATGGACTGATGACCTCAGCAGTTTGGTCCCTTAGGAATTCACACGCATACAAATACACACGTTAGTGCTATAGGAGAGGGGTGGGGGTGGTACAGAGCCTGAACAGTCTTAAAATCTCTTATTTATATGTGTACAAATATTAAATAGCATATTTCCTGTTTCAGAGAAAGAGAACGAAAACCCACTGATGCTGAAATTTCAGCAAAACATGCCTGGGAAATAAAAATGTTTTGCTCGAGGCGGACCCTCTCCAAAAACAAATCCGAACGGTCTTTTTATATTAGTGGGCACAGATGACACTGGCTAGTGGAAGGGGCACGACACTGAATTCGGCGGACATAAATTTTGTGGAGATAGTAAGAATTTTCTCTCGTTGCAAGGAAAACGTAAAGTGGGTGTTCTTGTTGGCACCCGTGCTGAATAGGTACTTTCCACAGCTCAGGTGGGCACTTGAGGGCTTAGGAACTCCTATAGCCGTGCACAGTGATTTTACCAGGAAACCGCCAATTCAAAAGCAGTTTACGACGACTTGTCCTCGAAGCCTCCCAAGTCTTGAGAAAAGCTTTTCAGACGTAACTGGACACTAAATACGGATTGTGCCGGTAGTCGCTTTCTTGTGTGACAATATTCAATGTCTCCCGAAAAGTTTGTACTGTCTGCGTTTATCTGTGGAACTAACATAATTCAGCTGATACAGAATCTTGAAGCAATATGTACCAGTTATTCACAGAAAAAGGGATCAACTGCACCTTCTGCAGGAATGTAAGTAGAGGAAATTGTACTGTTTTCATAAAATGTTGTGCTTTGGGCCATGGTAGTCTAATGTGTTGCTCCTTGCAAATCCAGTTAGAGTAACGAGTTAAGCTGTCATCTACCCAAAGGTTAATTTGAACACCACAGTGCATTATTAGGCATGGTCCTTTTGGGTTTCCAACGCGATCCGTCCTGTGACACTTGCCCAATACATGATGTGAATGCCCCTTGCCGCCTCGGCTACCCCTCCTCTACCTCGCATTCGGGAGGACGACGGTTCAATCCCGCGTCCGGATATCCTGATTTAGGTTTTCCGTGATTTCCCTAAATCGCTCCAGGCAAATGCCGGGATAGTTCCTTTCAAAGGGCACGGCCGCCTTCCTTCCCCGTCCTTTCCTAATCCGATGAGACCGATGACCTCGCTGTCTGGTCTCCTTCCCCAAAACAACCCAACCCCAACTCTGACGGCACCAGTCGAGCTGCTGGTGTTGTACGTCTCCTGTTATAACTATTAGCACTGTAACTGCCTGTTCGGGTACGCCAAGCGGTGAGATTCATTTGTAAACGACTTTGCGCGAGCAGACTGAAAAACAGCCTTCTTGGTCTCAAGCGTCCTTGAAAATCGCGTTCCATTTCTGTTTTACGCACTCAGGTTCCCTGGACACACTTGCGTTTTGTTATTTTACTATTACGTTACGTAAGCCGTCGGTAACGAACTTGTTTCCGAGGCCAGCACTATGTTTTACATCGTACAAGCTGATCTCGTAAACAGTCTGTCATTGTGACTAAATGTGTTAAGCAGCAGTTCCGCGTAGAATTTACCTTTCGATCCTTTTTTTTTCACTTTCAAGTTTTTTAGTTTGTTTTCTGAACCACCCAAAGCGAATCGTAATAGCCACTACGTCTTTTAATTTCGCTATTCACGCCGTTGCCGACGCGTAAACTGGTTTTTGTTTTCGAAATTTATTTCGCCATTCTCTCTCTCTCTCTCTCTCTCTCTCTCTCTCTCTCTCTCTCTCTCTCGCCCAGGCGAGGTATACACGGCATCATACGTATGGTCTTTCACCTGACCAGTTAGCATTCACTTTAGGGACGAAGGGAATGAGCGTGTCGATTAATATC
Source organism: Schistocerca cancellata (assembly GCF_023864275.1). Classification (NCBI taxonomy): domain Eukaryota; kingdom Metazoa; phylum Arthropoda; class Insecta; order Orthoptera; family Acrididae; genus Schistocerca; species Schistocerca cancellata. The sequence goes on from NC_064631.1 coordinate 504,666,357, forward strand.
AAGTACTGAGTTGTACCAACAGAGGACAAATGTAGATCGTATTGCACACATTTATGATAAAAGTATATGTCGCAAGCAAAAATATGACAGCTAAGCTAAAACTGTCTAAAGGATCGGTCTAAGAAATACCAAATTAAGATCAACCTGAAGATGCCTAAATAAGGCGAAACGCGTAGTTGAAAAATAAAAAACTAAAATTGCAACCAAGACTATTTTTAATCAATAGTGTTAAGCACTGGTTTGCTGTATGCCATAGATGGATCGGAAGAATACGTTAAAACACACTTGGCCTAGGAGACGTGCATATCCCTTTAATCAGTGTCGAGGTCTCAGCAGGTTTCTTGGTCTGAGAACAACTTTTAAACAATGTTAAAGTTGAGACTATAGCGCACGCGACTGGTTTTTTCTGCTGTTTTGTTTCTACACTGTAAAGTTTCCAATAGGGGAGAGTAAAGTTTCTGTGATTAGGGCCGGCCGTTGTGGCCGAGCGGTTCTAGGCGCCTCAATCTGGAACCACGCGATCGCTACGGTCGCAGGTACGAATCCTGCCTCGGGCATGGATGTGTGTGATGTCCTTAGGTTAGCTAAGTTTAAGTATTTCTAAGTTCTAGGGAACTGATGACCTCAGATGTTAAGTCACGTAGTGCTCAGAGCCATTTGAACCATTCTGTGATTGGGCTACAATGTCAAACCAAAATTCGGAAAGTTCGTGGCTTAAAAATGAGCCTTTTAATTGTTTTTGCTGCCACTGATTTTGTTTTTGACCTTTGATGAACCCTCCCGTGTATCAAAAATTCGAAGCCACGTTGTAGCAATTTGAGGTAACTTTATTTCTGTTATGTTACAAGACCTGACTAAACATCAGTCAACGTCCGTAAATATTTGCTATGGTAGCACGGACCAACATCAAATGGTCAGAATATACTGGTTGGTCGATGGGTGTGAAACCTCTCTTCTAAACAACACATCTGAATAAACATAAATTTAAAGTAATTTAGCATGACACGAGAGAGGGAGAGGGGCCCTGTAAGGTTATATTACCAACATGGCCGCCATTTCCGAAGCCGCCGTCTTCGATGCAAATTGTAATCTGCGCACTTAGTGTTTGCTATTCGAAGTTGGTTCTGAATTCCTTGCTATCGTATTTCTTTAGCATCGGACTTAAAATACTTGGACATCATTGGAGGAACAACTTAGTCCCAAGGTACACATAACACGGTATTACAGTTTCTGTCTTCCTGAGTGACATGCGCCCTATCGAACAGCTACCCTTCTCATTACACATAAAAGGATGAAAAAGGTCGTTTGAAATGGCAAACAGTTTATAAAGAGCACTGAATTTATTACGCTATAAGTTCACCGAGCGAGGTGGTGCAGTGGTTAGCACATTAGACTCGCATTCGGGAGGACGACGGTTCAATCCCTCGTTCGGCCATCCCGATTTAGGTTTTCCGTGATGTCCCTAAATCGCTCCAGGCAAATGCCGGGATGGTTTCTTTGAAAGGGCACGGCCGACTTCCTTCCCCGTCCTTCCCTAATCCGATGAGACCGATGACCTCGCTGTACACTGTCCTTCCCCACAACAACCCAACCCCAAGTTCAGGGAAAATGTCTTTGCAACGTCTAGCATTCACGCCACGGTTCTACTCATACGAATTCACCGTTCCGTTTACGATGAGAACCTCGCTTCGGGTCACTTTTCTAGCCCAAGTTTAACGCGTATTTTTCGGGCAACTGCCATTCCTGTGCTCTTTCGGGTCAATGTGAGGCCGTAAACAGGCGATTTACTTGATTTTTTTTTCAGTATGAGACTTCGTTAGTACGAAAACGACTAGCCTCTTTAGCCATTCAGTCACATCAGCCTAGCGCCAAGTGTTACACAGGGTATATACTGCATTGCGTTTTACCTCTGCCTTGGACGCATTGAACAAGGCTTGAGTGCGAGAGAGGTTCTCCTGATCCACATCTCTCCTCACTACGTACACGTCACTAAAGCTACTATCAGCTTTGGGTACGCAAGAGGATTTTTATTTTTCAGCTAGCTTATATTTTTGCCTTGGATGTTAAAACATACGAATTTTCCCGTTCCAGAGGAAATCCTGCTAGTGGTGACATGCTGGTCCTTGTCGAAGTCTGAGGTCTATGTCATGTTGGAACGTGACGATTTATTAGAGAGTTGTTAAAGCCAACGAACGTGAGGGATACGGTAAGAGACTAATCTGTAGCGTAGTCCACTGTCTACATTCTCGCTGTTTTTAATGCTCTTTTCGTTATAAAAATTAAAACAACAAGTTAAATTCGGAATAATCTTCCAATTAATTGTGAGAACGTGAAAAATTTGTGGCCACTCCATTCGACATACTCGGAAGTATGGCGTTGTTTCAAGAGCATTCTGTTCCTTCCACTGACTCACTCCCTTCCTTCCTTCCTTCCTCCTGCCACTCCACTGTGTGAAAACCGCCTTCTAAGAAATCCTTCTTTGCCGAATAATGTATTTCAGTTTTACTTTCCACTGTCAACATGGTTTAGTTTCGACCAGTACTGAACGACTTTTTCTTTCGCAGCAAATATCCTTAGCTACACCAGATTTCAACAGCATATTATTTCTTCCAGTCCTTTTCTTAGTTATCAGCGATTTACATCTACAAAAAGCTTCCATGGATTAGTGCTCCCTGCAATAACAATTCCTTGTTTCCTGATACTTTTCTAAGTTTTCTATAGAAATTATTTAGCTGCGCTGTTATATCGTCACGAGCCAAACTAATTTTTAATTATGTAGCTGCGATACTGGGAAACGTCGTTGACTTAATCGAGCTTCTTCTGTTTAGCATGAAGTTATTAGTAAAACTACTGACAGCATACCAAAGTTAACGGCAAATAGTGCCTTTATCGCATTCTCGCAACTGAACGTTATTGAGCATGGGAAGTGTAGTGCTTCGCTGACGCAGCAATGCATTTTTCGCTGAAGTTTTAAATAGCGGAAGTGGCGACCTGTTAATGTTCCTTCCACTCTCCTGAGAGCTCAGGAAGAATTGCGCGCCGCGCGGGTACGCAATCAGCGCGCATACATCTCGCCTCCTGGCGGCACGTGTAATTGCCACTTACGTCGCTCTCTCCCCCTCTTGCTTGGTTTATCGTTCCACGCAAAAGTAGTAAATACCCGGTTGTGGAGCTTGGCGATTCGTTCTTCACTTCTAAAACGTGGTAAGTTCTTCGCATTTGTGCGTTAAATTGATAATGGTGGTTATCGTGCCAACTATCTGCGGTGTTTGTTTCGTCGCCGATAAGCTTTTTATACGTTTTCCGCTCGGCTGTTTCGCTACACCCAGGCGTGCCCGTATAAAAGCGCGCTGGTACAATCCGTTAAGTTGATCACTTTTCTAGAGACAATGCCGTGCAATTCTTTTTATTTTCAGCGTAAAAACAATAAGATACTGGCTCCTTTTGGCGTCCGATTTGAAGTTCGCGTCCCTCTTGATGGCAACACACTACTTAACTGTTAGAATCGTTTAAAATTGATAGCTGCACAGCTGTTAAAACTTATTTCTTTCGATTTATATCTCAGGGGAATCAGAAACGTAGTTTTTACACCGAAGTAGGATTCCAATAGAGACAAACGCATCTGGAACTTTTCTAGATCAGTTGTTACTATTTAAATGTTTCCAAGTGTTTCTTAGGAGCGACTGAGATTTTTCACTGTACGTTGAAGCTGAGAACATATGTATGATACTCTAACGCAACAGTTGCGAAGTGTACTCACACATCGTTCCCACAGTTAATTTCGGAGATTTTACTCTGACAGAAAAAAATCGCGACAACAAGAGGGAGCGTGCAACATAAGGTTCAAATGGCTCTGAGCACTATGGGACTTAACATCTGAGGTCGTCAGTCCCCTAGAACTTAGAACTACTTAAACCTAACTAACGTAAGGACATCACACACATCCATGCCCGAGGCAGGATTCGAACCTGCGACCGTAGCAGTCGCACGGTTCCTGACTGAAGCGCCTAGAACCGCTCGGCCACAGCAAGATACGGGAAAGTTAGTAGGCGTGTTTCTACAGCTGAAATATATCTGTTGAAATTTCGCGCAAGTCGCATAAGGGTGGCGATAGTGGCGGCAGTATTAGAACGCAAATCACGTTTGCTTTAAATACACGCTGTAGCGTTACCTCTGAGATTGAAAGTGGTGAGTTGATGTTAGTCGAGAACGCCTTTAAGGCGGCAAAGATGCCATTATCAGTAACTCACTGTGTCTGAACGAGGTTGTGTAGTAAGGCTACGAGAAGCTGGATGTTCCTTCTGCGATACTGCAGAAAGACTTAGCAGGAATGTAGCCACTTTACGCGATTACTGGCAGCAGTGATCAAAAGAATGTTTGGTCGTAAGGAGACCGGCACGAGGCGGTCATGGGCATTACCGAGGGGGGAGACCGTCCGTGTTCGGCGTTCGGCCCTGTCGGATCGTTGTGCATCTGCAGCAGCAGTTGGCACCACAGTGACGCAACGAACTGTTACAAATCGGTTACTTCAAGGACAGCTCCGAGCCAGACGCCGCCATTCGCAACTTCATTGGTGGGCAGTGTGGAGGTCTGTCGTGTTTTCTGACGAAAGCTGGTTGTGCCTCGGTGCCAGTGATGGCCGTGCGTCCGTTAGGAAGAGGTCAGTTGAGGGCGTGCAGCCTACATTTCTGCGCGCTAAGACACACTGGACCTACACTTAGAGTTACGGCCTGGGATGCGATTTCGTTTGACAGCAGGATCACTTTCGTGGTTATCCCTCACACGCTGACTGCAGATTTGTACGTCAGTCTGGTGATTCGACCTGTCGTGCTGCCATTCATGAACAGCATTCCAGGGGAGTTTTCAAAGAGGATAACGCTCGCCCACATGCCGCTGTTGTAACCCAACGTGTTTTACAGGGTGTCGACATGTTGCCTCGGCCTGCTCGATCACCATATCTGTCTCCAATCGAGCACATATGTTACAGCATCGGACGACAACTCCAGCGTCATCCACAACCAGTATCGACCGAGCAAGTGCAACAGGCATCGGACTCCGTCCCAAAAGCTGACATCCGGCACCTGTACAACACAATATAAGCATTCAACATTCTGGCGGTTACACCTGTTATTAATGCACTAGCACTTCACATTTACGGGGCAACGGCCTTGCCGCAGTGGATGCACCGGTTCCCGTCAGATCACCAAAGTTAAGCGCTGTCGGGCGTGGCCGGCACTTGGATGGGTGACCCACCCATCCAGGCTGATATTCGCTGTTGCCACTTTTCGGGGTGCCCTCAGCCGCGTGGTGCCAATTGAGGAGCTACTCGACCGAATAGTAGCGGCTCCGTTCACAGAAAACCATCATAACGACGAGGAGAGCGGTGTGCTGACCACACGCCCCTCCTATCCGCATTCTCAGCTTGTGGCCTGATGACGGAGTGCATTTCGCATTTACAATGGCTTATGTCGCGTTTATATTAAACTATGTTCTTTCAGTGTTAATCACAGAAATATGTTAGCTGAATAACTGTGTTCCCCAAATTTCATTAGCCTACATTAACTTTTTTTTGGTGTTGCGATTTTTTTCGCCAGTGTATGTACATGCATAAAAGCATGTACATATGCTTAGATGTTTATATTCTAGCGTAAGTCGTCTGGAGCAATAACTCAGAGTAGTAATTGTTTTCCGATTGTACGAGGCTATTTTCATCACAGCTACGTTCAGTTACTGGCTGGTTCAAATGGCTCTGAGCACTATGGGACTTAACAGCTGTGGTCATCAGTCCCCTAGAACTTAGAACTACTTAAACCTAACTAACCTAAGGACATCACACACATCCATGCCCGAGGCAGGATTCGAACCTGCGACAGTAGCAGTCGCGCGGTTCCGGACTGCGCGCCTAGAACCGCGAGACCACCGCGACCAGCTTCAGTTACTAAAGAGAATACTCTGTGAAGGGGGCTTGGGAAATAGGTGGCCTCTGGTGACAACTGTTATGAATGTTGTGATGTCATTGCCCTTATTATCCGTACTGAATTTAGTTAGACTGTAGCTTGTGATGCCAGCGGATTTGAACTAAGATAATGCAGTTTGAATTCTGTCGGAGTAATACAGGGTCAGGCACAAACTATTGCCACCGACAATAATTCCGAAAGTATGATAGAAGCTGAAAAGTCTGTGGGACAAACGTTGCATGGGACAACGGGGGGCATAATACGACGTTGGTTTTTTTTTGTTGCTAGGTGAGATCGCGTCAGAGATATCAGGGTCAATTTTTTTTTTTCAATGGGATGCTATGGTTCGGTACTTATTTTCTGATAGCGGCTATCGAGACGAATCCAATGACGTTTAACAATAAGGTCTTTGAAGGTCAACGAAGGTCACAAAGATGGCATGAACGTCCATTTACAGAAGGTGTTCGAAGTGATGACCATTGGTATCAGTGCAGTGCTGTAATCTTCTTATCATGGATTTTGTTTTCTGCGTTGCTCGTTGTTTTCGTTTCTTATTTTGTAATGAGAGTTGAGGCTGATCAAGGTCCGTCACCGACCCACTACTACACAAAATAATCGGCGATCGCTATATTCATGTCATTTCCCCTTCCGCAGCAGCTTATTCCTGGGGCAGGGATTCCCAGACGGTGGTACGCGTGGTGGCACGCAGGGACTTCATGTAGTACATGTACAAGTAGAGAAAGCAAGTAGTCATACAAATAAACTATGTTATATTACTTTATTTTTAAAGTAAAATGATAGTGATAGAAGTGATAAAATTAGCGTCTGTATAACGTTAACGAAAAGGGTCTTACCTCAAAGTGTTTGTTTCTGATTTACGAAATTCGGATTGCACACTCGCTATCCGTCCCTTCACTAATCGTCGCTGCCTTGACCGATAGTGATTCATCTTGCTTTGACGGCGATATTTTGATCGGGTCTTGTTGGTGCTTGTTCGAAAGTTTTCGCGCGTCTGCTGCCCACTTAATGCATCTACATCTACATCTACATCCATACTCCGCAAGCCACCTGACGGTGTGTGGCGGAGGGTACCTTCAGTACCTCTATCGGTTCTCCCTTCTATTCCAGTCTCGTACCAATGTGTACCAATGTGTGTCGCAGTAGTCATTACGCTGTGAACCTGTACTGTTGTCATTGTCTCTTTGTTGGATGTTACGTTAAATGGCATTGTGATACGAAGAAAGCTTGCGCCTGGAACCTGAGTGTGCGTATTGCCACGAGCTCATTCTTGCCTACTACGACTGTGATGTTAACTTCATTGTGTGTCTTGTACGGCCGGTCGGAGTGGCCGTGCGGTTCTAGGCGCTACAGTCTGGAGCCGAGCGGCCGCTACGATCGCAGGTTCGAATCCTGCCTCGGGCATGGATGTGTGTGATGTCCTTAGGTTAGTTAGGTTTAATTAGTTCTAAGTTCTAGGCGACTGATGACCTGAGAAGTTAAGTCGCATAGTGCTCAGAGCCATTTGAACCATTTTTGTCTTGTACGTGATGGTGTTTCAAGTTAATCATTTAGCCATTTTTAAGCCAGGAAGCTCCTTCTGCCTACAAGGATACGGTTAAACAATCTAAACCAACATCTAACAGCAAGTACGACGAACGCTACTTAAGGTTTGGCTTTTCAGTAACGGCCGGTACAGAAACCAGTGATAACGCAGTTTCTCACTGCCTTGCTTAGAAACGCTTTCAAATTGAAGCATGAAGCCTTCTTATTAAGATGTTCAAAATGGTTCAAATGGCTCTAAGCACTATGGGACTTAACATCTGAGGTCATCAGTCCCCTAGACTTAGAACTACTTAAATGTAACTAGCCTAAGGATGTGACACACATCCATGCCCGAGGCACGATTCGAACCTGCGACTGTAGTAGCAGCGCGATTCCGGGCTGAAGCGCCTAGAACCGCTCGGCCACACCAGCCGGCTATTAAAATGCCATCAAAGTTCTAAGCACTATGAGTTCGTTGGTAAAACTGTTGACGCAACCAGTTTACAAACTGCTACCACGACACCGTATTACTTGTGTGTGTCACGTTGCCACCGTACTTAGTAGCTGATCGGCCCGACGCAAAAACCGTGTATGTGTTGTCAGCAATGACCAAGAGTCGAAAATTATCCCCCCTCCCCCCCGGACTCCCCCGAACCGTACCTCACCCCAGCGGCAATCGTCGCTCAACTCTCCACCCTGCAGCCATCTCAACCAGAGAGATCGTGAGAAAGTGAACAAGCTTTAGTGGCACGCCCAAATTTTTAAAAATGTCAGGTGGTACGCAGTGACAAAAAGTCTGGGAACCTCTGATCTAGGGTGTAGGCTGCCAGCTCTACGACAAGGAGGTGCGATGTGATCCCCCGTACTTCTCTCAGCATCGATCCAAGTTCTCGTTTGTTTTCGCTCGCGCCCGACTGCCACATTAGAGTGTCCGCACTATACTCCTTAGAGCACCTCTATCTGTACACCTCAACGCAGATACTCCGCAAGGCCCCGTAGGTTGACAGAGTGTACCCTGGACCACTGGTTGTCATTCGTGTTCCACACGCAACTAGAGCGATGCAAAAACGACTACCTGCATGCCTCCGTATGAGCCATAATTTCTCGTATCTTATCTTCGTAGTCCTTACGAGCAATATACACTACTGGCCATTAAAACTGCTACACCACGATGATGACGTGCTACAGACGCGAAATTTAACCGACAGGAAGGAGATGCTGTGATATGCAAATCATTAGCTTAACAGAGCATTCACACAAGGTTGGCGCCGGTGGCGACACCTACAACGTACTGACACGAAGAAAGTTTCCAACCGATTTCTCATACACAAACAGCAGTTGAGCGGCGTTGCCTGTTGAAACGTTGTTGTGATGCCTCGTGTAAGGAGGAGAAATGCGTACAATCCGGCTTGGATAAAGGTCGGATTGTAGCCTATCGCCGTAGCGGTTTATCGTTTCGCGACATTGCAGCTCGCGTTGGTCGAGAGCCAATGACTATTAGCAGAATATGGAATCGATGGGTTCAGGAGGGTAATACGGAACGCCGTGCTCGATCCCAACGGCCTCGTATCACTAGCAGTCGAGATGACAGGCATCTTATCCAAACGGCTGTAACGGATCGTGCAGCCACGTCTCGATCCCTGAGTCAACACATGGGGACGTTTGCAAGACAACAACCATCTGCACGAACATTTCGACGACGTTTGCAGCAGCATGGACTATCTGCTCGGAGACCATTGCTGCGGTTACCCTTGACGCTGCATCACAGACAGGAGCGCCTGTGATGGTGTACTCAACGACGAACCTAGGTGCACGAATGGCAAAACGTCATTTTTTCGAATGAATCCCGGTCCTGTTTACAGCATCATGATGGTCGCATACGTGTTTGGCGACATCGCGGTGAACGCACATTGGAAGCGTGTATTCGTCATCGCCATACTGGCGTATCCCCGGTGTGATGGTATGGGGTGCCATTGATTACACTTCTCGGCCACCTCTTGTTCGCATTGACGGCACTTTGAACAGTGGACGTTACATTTCAGATGTGTTACGACCCGTGGCTCTACCCTTCATTCGATCCCTTACGGCCAGAGGTGGTTGTTCTGAGTACTGATTTCTCAGGATCTATGCACGGAAATTGCGTGAAAATGTAATCACATGTCAGTTCTAGCATAATATATTTGTCCAATGAATACCCGTTTATCATCTGCATTTCTTCTTGGTGTAGCAGTTTTAATGGCCAGTAGTGTATGATGGCAGCAGTAGAATCGTTCGGCAGTCAGCTTCAAATGCCGGTTCTCTAAACTTTCTCAGTAGTGTTTCTCGAAAAGAACGTCGTCCTCCCTCCACGGAATTACTTTTCATTTCCCGAAGCATCTCCGTAACACTTACTTGTTGCTCGAACCTACCGGTAACAAGTGTACCAGCTTGCCCCTGAATTGCTTCGATGTCTTTATTCAATCCGACCTGGTACGGATCCCAAACACTAAAGCAGCATCCAAGAATAGGTGGCAGCAGCGTCCTACGTGCTGTCTCCTTTACAGGTGAATCACTCTTTCCTAAAACTCTCCCAGTTAACCGAAGTCGACCATTCGTCTTCCCTTCCAAAGTTCCACCTCATATTGCTTTGCAACGTTACGCCCAGATATTTAAATGACTTGACACTGGCAAGGAGGACACCAGTAATACTGTACCGGAATGTTACAGGTTTGATCTTCCTACTCATCCGCATTAACTTACATTTTTCCACATGTAGGGCTATCTGTCACTCGTCACACCAACTGGAAATTGTGGCCAAGTCGTCTTGTATCTTCCTATAGTTACTCAACCTTACCGTACACCACGGTATCATCAGCAAACAACTGCACTCAGTTCGCCAAATCATTTATGTGTATAGGGAATAACGGCGGTCCTATCACACTTCGCTTGGACACTTCTGACGAAACTCTTGTCTCTGGTGAACGCTTGCCGTCGAGGACAACATACTGGGTTCTATTACTTAAGAAGTGTTCGAGCCACTCACATATGTGTGAACTTAGTCCATATGCTCGTACCTTCGTTCAAATCAAAGGGCTCTGAGCACTATGGGACTTTACATCTGAGGTCATCAGTACCCTAGAACTATTTAAACCTAACTAACCTAAGGACATCACACACATCCATGCCCGAGGCAGGATTCGAACCCGTTGCGGTCGTGCGGTTCCAGACTGAAGCGCCTAGAACCGCTCGGTCACACTGGCCGGCGTACCCTTGCTAACAGCCTCCAATGAGCACCGTGTTAAATGCTTTCCTGAAATCTAAAAATGTGGAATGTGCCTGTTGCTCTTCATCCATCCATAACATATATCATTGCTCAACGCGCCATCGAAGACTTTGAGAATTCTAGAAAGTTACTTTGTTGTGTGAAATTTCCTGGCAGATTTAAACTGTGTGCCTAACCGAGACTCGAACGTGGGTAGACCAGATGGTAGAGCACTTGCCCGCGAGAGGCAAAGGTCCCGAGTTGGAGTCTCGATGTTGTTGTTGTTGTTGTTGTTGTTGTGGTATTCAGTCCTGAGACTGTACGGCACGCAATTTTAATCTGACAAGAAGTTTCACAGCAGCGCACACTCCGTTGCAGAGCGAAAATTTCATTCTACTTTGTTGTGTGTTTCGTGTTACACCGCGAAATGGTATCCAACGTTGCCAGCTGCAGATCGAGCGCCAAAACGCGTTGTGACTAGGAAATGTGAAATTTAGTGGCTGGTTACGGCACGTCTCCGTCGCCTTAACAGTACGTGCAGTCATGGTCTCCGCTTGCGGTGCGCGCAGATCACGCCCCCACTGGCAGCTCGCGTCGCCGCCTGCAGTACCTTCGCGGACCCCGCGCTCTGAGACGGGAATGGCAGGCCCCTGGGCCTTTGCCCCGCGCACTGCGTGCCTTTTGTGCAGAGCAGCGTGCCGTGTCGTGCCGTGGCTTAACTTGGCACAGCCCAACTCGGCGTGGCCGGCCGGCCAGAGTCTGTTCGGCCGCTCGCGGCGCCTCGCCCCGGCCCTGGCGAGGCAGACCGGGCTCGCCGGCTGGCGGAGCCCCAGTGCAGTGGCGGTGTTGCCACAGCAACGCGACCGCCATACCTCCCGCCCGGCCCACAGAGCGGCCAGTTGAGTTATACACACCGGCGGAAAGGCGCGCCGTCTCCCTGCGGCACTTCCTCGTGCTGGTCCAGCGAAATTTGTTCAGAAATAAAGCCAATTAACACTGGCCGTCACGTCACGGTATATTCACACTGTCCGTCACGTCAAGTCAATCCATCACGTGATCTCACTCGCACGGCTGTCCTCAACTGTTTTTTCGCAATATGATTTTCAAGTGCTTGTACGCGCGAAGTGTACGTACGCAAGACGGTAGCTTATACAAGGTGTTTCACAATTCATGTCACAAGATTCTAGCGGTCGTAAAGAGTACTTAGTAGATAAAGTTTTACATTTGAATCCATGTCCGGAAACGTCATCCAACGACGCTACAGAGCGTCCAAGCTACAGACGCCGGCTCCGGCACCTGTAAATGTATGTACACTACTGGCCATTAAAATTGCTACACCAAGTAGAAATGCAGATGATAAACGGGTATTCATTGGATAAATATACTAGAACTGACATGTGATTACATTTTCACGCAATTTCGGTGCAAAGATCCTGAGAAATCACTACCCAGAACAACCGCCTCTGGCCGAAATAACGGCCTTGATACGCCTGGGCATTGAGTCAGAGCTTGGATGGCGTGTACAGGTACAGCTGCCCATGCAGCTTCAACACGATACCACAGTTTATCAAGAGTAGTGACGCGTATTGTGACGAGCCAGTTCCTCGGCCACCATTGACCAGACGTTTTCAGTTGGTGAGAGATCTGGGGAATGTGCTGGCCAGGGCAGCAGTCGAACATTTTCTGTATCCAGAAAGGCCCGTACAGGACCTGCAACATGCGGACGTGCATTATCCTGCTGAAATGTAGGGTTTCGCAGGGATCGAATGAAGGGTAGAGCCACAAGTCGTAACACATCTGAAATGTAACGTCCACTGTTCAAAGTGCCGTCAATGCGAACAAGAGGTGACCGAGACGTGTAACCAATGGCACCCCATACAATCACGTGATACGCCAGTATGGCGATGACGAATACACGTTTCCAACGTGCGTTCATCGCGATGTCGCCAAACACAGATGTGACCATCATGATGCTGTAAACAGAACCTGGATTCATTCGAAAAAATGACGTTTTGCCATTCGAGCACCCAGGTTCGTTGTTGAGTACACCATCGCAGGCGCTTCTGTCTGTGTTGCAGCGTCAAGGGTAACTGCAGCAATGGTCTCCGAGCTGATAGTCCATGCTGCTACAAACGTCGTCGAACTGTTAGTGCAGATGGTTGTTGTCTTGCAAACGTCCCCATCTGTTGACTCAGGGATCGAGACGTGGCTGCACGATCTGTTACAGCCGTGTGGATAAGATGCTTGTCATCTCGACTGCTAGTGATATGAGGCCGTTGGGATCCAGCACGGCGTTCCGTATTACCCTCCTGAACGCACCGATTCCATATTCTGCTAACAGTCTTTGGATCTCGACCAACGCGAGCAGCAATGTCGCGATACGATAAACCGCAATCGCGATAGGCTACAATCCTACTTTTATCAGAGTCGGAAACGTGATGGTACGCGTTTCTCCTCCTTACACGAGGCACCACAACAACGTTCCACCAGGCAACGCCGGTCAACTGCTGTTTGTGTATGAGAAATCGGTTGGAAACTTTCCTCATGTCAGCACGTTGTAGGTGTCGCCACCGGCGCCAACCTTGTGTGAATGCTCTGAAAAGCTAATCATTTGCATATCACAGCATCTTCTTCCTGTCGGTTAAATTCGGTCTGTAGCACGTCATCTTCGTGGTTTAGCATTTTTAATGGCAAGTAGAGTATATACAGGGTGATCCCGTGATGATAATACAAACTTTCTAGGATGACAGAGAAGGATAAATATATCAATATGAGGCAAGGGCCATATACTGGGAATGAACGAGTCGAAAATTACAATCGAAAACCGTTCTGACACCCCTGACAGTGGAATACATGTACTGGTACTGTTGCTGCTAACATTGCAGGGTAGACCACTGTCACAAGTGGTAGTATGGACCAAAACAATGAGAAAATGTCCAGTTACATTGGGCTCTAAAATTCACACGTTAAGAGCTTTGGCCCATGTTCGCTACTGTGAAACACATTTACACTATTGAACAAGTGCTCATAGCTCTTAAGATATACGTTTTAAAGCCCGTGTTTACCACACATTTTTCTTGTTTCGGTCCACACTACCACCTCTGATAACTGCCTACCTACGATCTTGGCAACAACAGTACCAGTACATGCATTCCACTCTCAGAGGTTCTTTTGAAAGGGCACGGCCGATTTCCCTCCTCATCTGTCACGCAGTGCGAGCTTGTGCTCCGTTTCTAATGACGGGATGTTAAATCCAGTCTCCCTTCCATCACTCTCAGCGGTGTCAGAACAGTTTTCGTTTATAGCTTTCCTTCCGCATCATCCTAGATAGTTTGCAACTCACATTTACAGGCACTGGCGCTTATAACTTTGACGGTTTGTAGCGTCGTTGGAAGACGTCCCCCGGCATGGATTCCAATGTAAAACTTGATTACGAACCCCGCTCTACAACCTATAGAAGTGTGTAACACAAACCGGCCGGAGTGGCTGTGCGGTTCTAGGCGCTTCAGTCTCGAAACGCGCGACCGCTCCGGTCGCAGGTTCGAATCCTGCCTCGGGCATGGATGTGTGTGATGTCCTTACGTTAGTTACGTTTAATTAGTTCTAAGTTCTAGGCGACTAATGACCTCAGATAGTGCTCAGAGCCATTTTTTTGTGTAACACGACTTGTGAAGCATCTTGTATACGTGGATGCTGGAGACCGAATTCGTACGAAAATGAAATTTATTGCACTCTAATAGTTTGCAGCTTGCAGGGATAGTTCTTACATTAGAGAAGGAAGACGTAAGTGAAAAACAATGCAAAAAAAGAGTATCAATCCGAAAAATGTCAGTACGTGACACAGAAGGGGAATTTCACACACTATACAAGGAGCTCGAGGAAGAGGACTCTGAATTTTATAAACATTTTTAGAAAGTCGAAGCAGCAGTTTTATTTGTTACGTCAAATTGCACCCAGAATTGCGAAAACGAACACAGTATAACGAGCCGCCATCGTATCCCGTGAAAAACTGGATTGTTATGGTATTTGTACAATAATCGTATCTCCCTCAACATGTTTTCCTTCAAGGTTTATAGGTTCTCTTTACATCTCGTATTTGGCTTTTAATAGTTAAAGCGCCTTAATTGTACTGCGGTTAACTAGTGAAACCACACAAACACTTACCACTGATGATTGCAGAACTATTTGACACACAGTCCAGAGAGCAACTTAACACAAAATAAGCCAGCCACAAACACGTTTTTAAACAAACTACTCAAAAAAGGATTTTGTCGCTTTGCGGTGACTGAAGGTTTTAATCAATTTCTCTCTGAAACATTATAAATGTCTGGCAACATACAAATGAATTCAACTTACCATCAATCTGATTCTACTGACAGTACTGTTTTCACTTCAGTTTGCAGCCATATTGCAATCCATAAATATTAAATACGGTACCAAAAATGGTTTAAATGGGTCTAAGCACTATAGGACTTAACATCTGAGGTCCACAGTCCCCTAGGCTTAGAACTACGTAAACCTAACTAACCTAAGGACATGACACACATCCATGACCGAGGCAGGATTCGAACCTGCGACCGTAGCAGCAGCACGGTTCCGGACTGATGCATCTAGAACCACTCGGCCACAACGGCCGGCTAAATACGATACCGAAAATTACAAAAACCCACTTTATAAATATAGTAGAGGGCAAATAATTTAGTACGTTCATGTTGTACGATTCAGACTGCTGCCTCACTGCTTCAGTTAGTCTTTCGTCATTCATTACAAAATTATAAATTTTAACAAAGGAAATAACGAAACGAAACAATTTATTACAAATAACGAACAACGGATTTAGAATAACAAGTGACGTCAGCCACGAAAACCGTGACGAAACAAAATATGGAAATGAATGCATGGCTGTTCGTCGGGAGGAAATGAGCTTGCGGGTCACGTGATCAACAGCGGACGGATGACGTTAGCTATAAAAACTTTCTTCCCGAGAAATCTTGAACGGTGACGAGATGTGACGGATAGGGTGGATACAGCCATTAGAATGGCATTGCAGAGTGGTTTGATGGGAGGTGACGTGACACACAGTGTGAATCTGTCTTCAGTGAGCGCGAAATTTAAAATCAGCTCAGTCTTTCTGAGACGATTCCCCATGAAGGAATATGGTGCTAGCTAGTCCACTCACTATGAAATATGACTGATCGACACTCGTACGTTTAAAGTGCCACAGATGCTTACAATTTTAATAATAAAGATGTACACTCCTGGAAATGGAAAAAAGAACACATTGACACCGGTGTGTCAGACCCACCATACTTGCTCCGGACACTGCGAGAGGGCTGTACA